>NC_134837.1:109295710-109607517 GCF_004210375.1 Tachypleus tridentatus
CTTGTTAGTGGTATGCTGTCAGTTGTTTAGAGTGCGCATTACACAGATAAATATAATATTTTTTTAAATTATACATTAAATGATATTTATTTGTATAAACTGTATGTATTAATGATATTGTAAATATATAGCTTCACTATACATTTTTTTGTTATATTCACGTCAAGATTTTATAATGTCTTATTTTTGATTATCCAGATCACGCTTGGTCCCGATTACTTTGAATAATCATTGTTAAATATATACATGTGTGGTCTAACAAACATATACGGAAATTATTCAAAGTCATTTATGAATAATGTATAAAATAACTAGATAAATTACATACAGAACATAAGAATAAGCAATATGCGCGTGAAAACAAAATATTTTATATGAGTGTTAAGACTTTATGACATCAAGTTAACTCTGATGATTGACATTGAAAGAATTTCTGGGCATACAGTGCACTTGTTTTTGTTTCCGTTAATACCAGTAAGAATGTGTTTAGTTTTATTAAGAATTGTGTAAGATATTTCTGTTCGATTAAATTGAAATATTTATGAATGGGTGAAATTTGCAGTAGTGAGTTATATTCACAGTTAGTAGTTTAAAAATCATAACAATTCTTAATTTTGTGTACAGGTTTTATAAGGTTTGATATAATATTTTCAATAATGTAGATTCAATGTTATAATAAACAGACACTTTTTAAATGTTTTCGTAACATTGTATTAGTACAAGGTTCAATTATATTACACGTAAATGCAGACTGTGACGACTTTCTAGGGGCATAAAGTAAATTTATGACTAGAAGATGAGCTAAAGGCGAGAAAGTATAAACATTTATGATTTGGTAACATTTGGCATCACCTAATCTTGATCAGCCTATAGGAGTTGGAACCAAAGTTTAGTTAAGACCCCATTTCTTCCTATTGTAAACTGGTTCTATACATGTGATAATTATGTGGTGGAGAGAGTAGTGATGTTAGGCTAGAGAGAGAAATCTGTGTTGGTTGTTGTCAGAAGATAGAATGGCTAAATGTATTGGTTAAACACAAGCCCAGTGAAGACTACAGAAATGTCACTTGACCCAGATACAGACTTCTGGCGTGATTTCTAAAGAACCTTAGATAGGGGTTTTAATTAAGCAGTTATCATTTTTGAACCTGCAGTTTCTGGCTGAGCATTTGACCAACTGAAATCCACATAACCTTATATTTCACTCTGGATGTTTCTTGTTTAAGGTTGAATGTATCACTTTGTTCAGCTGGTAAGTGATCATCATTCCTGATTTGTTATCCACTTCCCAAAGACACTTTAAGTTGCATACTGTACTGTTAATCCTAAGAAAACTACTACATCTACGATACTGTGCAAGTATGCTAGGACAAAATCAAAAATTAGTTTTCAGTTTACATTCAAAGAATAATGGAAGGTAAATCACAATTGAAACATCAAAATGTTATTGATCTTCATATTTAGTACAACAGAAACTCAATGGAAGTGATTGAGTTCAGCAAATAGTTAGTATTATGCGTTTTCCTCTTTTGCTTTAATAACTGCAGATACTCTTTCAGGTATTGTTGCAACATACTTAATGAAAGTGTCCATTGGGATTTTACTCCAAATGTCTTTAATAATGTTTGTATGGCAATAACTTTTGGTTTTGTCAGTTTGTTTATGTATAAAATCCCAGATCTGCTCATTTAGGTTGAGACTAGAGCTCTGTGGATGCCATTGCATCATTTGCAGACTCCAGCAGCTTCTTTCTTAGCTAATTATTTTCTATGTAGGTTTGACGAGTGTTTAGAGTCATTATCTTCTTGATAGTAGAATACTTTACCAATAATATGCGAACTACTGGGTGTGCCATGACAGATCAGTATCTTATATTACTTACATTGATCCATTATTCCATATATTTCGCAAATATTTCTTTTTTTCTTAGCAGAAAAACACCCCTAACCCCCAAACAATAACACTGCTTCTTTAATGTTTCATGGTAGGTGTTACGTATTGAAATAAATATTTTTCACCATTTTTCTGCCGGACTTTCGTTCTATGCTTTGAATCAAATATTTCAAACTTGGGCTTAACCGCCCATATCACCCTTTTTCAATCACCAACGTTCCAGTTTTTATACTTTGTAGTAATTTCTAGTCTCTTGACAATATGCGGAACTTGAAACAATTCTTTTTAAACTGTTACACAACCAAATATTCCATTCTAGTTAAGTCTTCTTGATACCATAGACCTAAACACTTTTCTGTCATTTGGTGCATGGTCGTTTATCTTATGCTTGAGAACAGTGGCAGTCTTCCCTCTGTCCTGAAGATAAACGTAGATACTTAACATCAATATCATTAAGTTTAGGGGTTCTGCCTCTTCCTTTCCTATTTGCAAATTAACCTGTCTAGGTTTCATGACCTAGGATGTACTTCACAGTATTTGGAGAGCATTAGTCTGCAGACATTTATCGGAGAGTCCAACCAGCATCACGTAAAGCTTTTATGTGAGCTCTTAACTAGATTGACAATTCTCTATGATTTATTGTCCGTGGGATGACAACAAATCTTAATATATAGTGTTAAAGACTGTTTTTATCTAGGCGTATTTGTAAAGTGCTATTAAATTGATTTTTTCTAGCACATACCGGTACCATATGCTAGATTCTTCCTATCTTCTTTCTATATAATTACGACACTGCATGGGGTAACAAGACAGTTATTTAAAACCCTGAGTTTGATCAGCTTGTTCATTAAAGCAGCATCCTTATGACATGCCCTTGGTACAAGTATATAGGAATTTTAAAGAAAGCTAAATATTCTCACCGTGGCTCATTCAGTTGTCAATAGGAATCAGTGATGCGTTATCTTGGTATTAAAATTTAATTCTATAATAGCACGGAAGAATTGGCTGCATAAAATAGAAAGAATGGAAAAAATATTCTCTAGTCCTAACACTTTTGCACAGTAAAGGAATGGACAACATGACTGATCCAAGGTCTTTCTAATATTCATCATGGCCATGCTTATGGATGACGACGCATTACGTGGAAGAGTTTATTGCATCTGTCCTAGAAGTGGTCCTAAAATATTGTTGAGCAAAATATCTCCCATTAATTGTGGAAGAACTTACAGAGATTAGATTCATACTTTTAATACTGGTAACAGAGAAGCTGTGGTAAGGGTGACATAATTGACACAGGAAATGTTGAACTTCAAATCTGACCAGCTACGATACCACCATCATTACTGCCTCCAGTAAAAACAGTTAATTGCACTACCTAGTACGAAACAAGGACTGCTGGTGAAAATGCTCGTTAGAGGTGTAATGTAGCTAACATTGACAAAATCAGATATATTCCTATCTCTGACAGGCATACAGTATAACAAAACACAATAAAACTTTTACAGACCTTGGATATTCTTGTGTTTTATGATTTAGTATACATTTAACGTACTATTTACAGGTTTTGCTCTCATATCTAACCGTACTGACGTTTTATATATAAGCCTCTTTCAGTTAAATAAACAACATATATTTATTTTGAAAATGATGTTTATTTAAGTCTCATGTCTAGTTTTAAAAGTTGATCACTAAAGTTTAAAGTACTGCTGTTGCATAACATTTTACCTTCTGCATGTATCTTCGTCATAAACATTAAGTAAACTGTTACATATGTATTGTTTCTGCTACCACCTGAGGTCATGAATACTGAATGCGAACAATAGAAATATCAACACATACAATCGGCCTTATTTATTCTTAGCTTACAGGTATGTCGATCTTTTGCTAATAGAATTCAAAGTTCACTATGGCACAATATAAACATGTATGAAACAAAATTTGAATAGTTCAATTATATTATAGTATAAGTCACTATTTATGATAATACGCTCATTATTAAGACATAAATCTCATACTTGGTTTTGTTTATTTTGAATTTCGCGCAAAGCAACTCGAGTACTATTTGTGCTACCCGTGCCTAATTTAACAGTGTAAGACTCTTGAGCTACTCTTTACCAATGCATAGTGGGACTGACCGTAATATTATAACACCCTTACGGCTAAAAGGGCGAACATGTTTGGTGTAAGGGAGATTCGAACCCGCGACCCTCGGATTACGACTCGAGTGCCTAAACCACCTGGCCATATCCTGTTCAATATCTATGGGATCATCATATATTTTCTTCACGAATTCAAAAATAGTGTATTACAAAATTAATATTCACCATACTTTAGCTTAACTAGAAATTATCAGCTTTCGTAATGTCAATGAATGTATGAGTCTGTGAACATAACTTACTAGTTCTTTCATTTTGTAAAATGATACAAAACACTATATTTGTATTCATCACGATAGTCTATTTCTCAGTATTTAATGGGGCATGTACATTTCAGTTAACACGTAAAATTCGTTTACACTTTTTATTTAATTTGACTCATGAACTGATTATTCACATTTTTAACATATATATCTCATGTAATTATATTTTATATAGTTTATAAACGATAATGTACAATTCTTCTATTTCAACCGTATTTTTCTGTAGGTTTTCTCGCAGTTCAGTGTCTACAGTCCCCTAAGGATCTTTTAACGTTCCTGCAGCAACTACAAAACGAAGGTCGTAACTACAACGACTTCCTGATGGTAGCAGCAGAAGTCAGGTAAGAAAGCCACACTCCAAACTAGTGTAAAATGTGTACGTGATCGTAAAAAAACTTTTTTCTCATCTACTGGATATTCATTTGGACAAGTTCCCAGTGGCACAGTAGTATGTCTGTAGACTCACTCCGCTAGAAACCGGGTTTCATTCCCCGTCGTGGGGAAGCACCTTGTGTATCTTTATACTTAATTACAAAAACCAAACAGTCAACCCAAGAGAATATAATAAATTCTTTCCCATAAATATTTATTTACCAAATAAGGAAAAGCATTTTTATTAATTTAGCAATTCAAACAGTTGCTTAAATTATCATTAAACGTTTCTATTGCATCAGCACGTCATTACTATGTTAACTAGATGATATTGTTTATGATACTATGATTAGGTTTACTATTTTATAAAACTTGTATGGTTGTGTTATGATATGTTTATGCCACTATCGTGACAAATCTCTACACAAGTATCAAGGCAGTTCTCTTCAAACGTATTTACAACAGATTTGTACTCTGTCATTACATGTTTTTACTGACCGTTATAACACGTCAAGTTTCTACTCGTTCGTTACAGGTTCCGACTGATTATCATGATAGGTTTCTACACTGCCATTATAAGTTTTTACCAACTACCACGATAAGCTTTCACTGATTATCACGATTTTTTTTAATCTATCAAGACATGTATGGCTGACCTGATAATTTTTGGTTATGCTAACTGACTTATCGTGGTTATTTCGCTTTTTTTTTTCTCCCTTATAGTTGTAATAGTTTAGAATAGAAAAAATTCTTGCCTTTGACCTTCAGTGATATATCCTGTATTAAAAATATTTGAAAGAGATTTAATCTGTAGCTAGAATCCCGAATATCTGAAACATTCATAGAATAACGAACTTTCCACGTATTACAATATATTCTACATTGGTCTCTTAAATATTAGGCCATCTGTTAGCATGTCTCTGCAGTGTTACATTCGTTTCAAAGAACCTACGCTATTAACAATTCCATTATGATTTATTTTTGCTCATTGTTTGCACTTAAACTTAGGGACTTAGTATTTTAACTTATTTCCAAGTATATATAACAAAGAGTGTGGAGCTTCTGCAGGAAATCGGTGATTGTTAATGCCCTGTTGGTACTATATGAATAGTGATATTCAACCATACACATTTTCCTCTTTAAATAAACCGGTAGACATTATTTGTCCACTATACCACGCTGACGACACGTGGACAATGATCTTCATACGTTATGTACCTTTCTTCCATTTAAATAGTTTGGAATGATCAATTGCTTCTAACATCATTTAAATGATCTCCAATAGTTACGCATCCTCTTTACTTCAGACAGTTCAAGGGAAGTAATTCTATCTTATGCAGTATTTAATCAGTATACATTCTATACACGTTAGTGCCATCTAGAAGCCTTTGTTATGTACCTCTTGCCATTTCCCTGTAGTACAACGCTAAGTCTATGGACGTACAGTCCTAGAAACCGGGTTCTGATACCCGTCGTGGGCGCAGCTATCCAGTTTCTTAGCTTTGTACTTTACTACGAGGGCTGTTCAAAAAAAATACGCGGACTGACGTCATAAAACAAAATGTACTTTATTTAGAAGTTACAGGTCTGGGACCCCTTTAAAGTACTCTCCTCCCCAACGCACACACTTATCCCAACGGTGTTTCCACTTGTTGAAACAGTCCTAATACGCTTATTTTGTAATGTCCTCCAGCTCCTTCGTCGCATTTGCCTTAATCTCGAGAATCGTCTCAAATCTTTTTCCTTTCAAGGGTCTTTTGAGTTTGGGGAACAAGAAACAATGGCAAGGAGCAAGGTCAGGTGAGTAGGGGTGGGTGGGGAAGAACAGTGATCGAGTGTTTGGCCAAAAACTCACGAGTTCTGAGGCACAAATTTCGCAGCAACGCGGTGCATCTTCAATTTTTCGGTCAAAATCTCGTAACAAGATCCAACTGATATCCCACACTCTTCAGCAAGCTCCCTGACAGTCAGACGTCGATTTGCTCGCACCAGGGTGTTGATTTTGTCGACGTGTGGGTCGTCAGTTGACGTGGAAGGACGTCCAGGACGCTCATCATCTTCAATGGACTGTCGACCATCCTTAAAACGTTCATGCCACTTAAAATATGCCGTACGCTTCATAGCAACATCACCGTAAGCCATGTTAAGCATAGCAAAAGTTTCAGTGGCAGATTTTCCAAGTTTAACACAAAATTTCACAGCAAGTCGTTGCTCCTTCAGGTCATTCATTCTGAAATCCATCAAACGAAAAAATCGCACTTCACTTAAAACCGCGTAGCTAATACACAAATGAAGATATCTGCAATCGGGAAATGGCGTCGTAATCAGCTGGTCTGTGCGAACCTAGCAACACCAAGCGGATTCCCCTGAAACCAACTGGAGCCGCGCAATTCAAACGCAATATTTTTTGAACAGACCTCGTACAAGCAAATAAACCTTTTAATCACATACGGTAGAAATTAACTGTTTGTATAGCATGCTGGTGCCATCTGATGGCCATCATTATGTACATTTGTCGTTTTTGTAAACCACGGTAGGAACTTCCAGCTCCTAAAGGAAGCTAAACATTTGTATTACAATTATATGCTAACTACTAAAACGAATGCAATATATTTATCACCTATTTTTTTTAATTAATAAAAAAACCAAACACGTAAAATTAAGTAATGGAAACTCATCATTACAGATGAGATAGGCGGTAGAACTACCTATCTGGAGATGACTCAGATTACTCATCGAAATTATATTTTGAATATCTCCTCAATAGGTCCTCAGGACTTTACAATACAATACACCCTTTCCTTTTACAGCAGTATATATGTAATAACTGAGTCACGAATTCTGTGAATGCCTGTAAATAATACTGTAAAATGTTTAAATTTCTTGTTCTTCTTTCTTGTCTTTTTTGTTAGACAAAACTGAAAACTCAAAAACAAAACAATGGTATCATAATAGTTAATTACACTAGACATCGTTATGTTTAAAAATATTAAAGAAGCTTTACCGTTTTCTGCCGTTTTTTTATTCTTTCTTTTTTTGCCACCAGGATTAATTATTAAATTACTTACAAAGAAAAAGTGTATTTTCGTAGATATATATATATACCTTTTTATTCTTAGTGCAGAAGCGTTCAAAGCTTTCCAGTTAATTCCTATCTTCTTTAACTTTATAATTTGAAATACAATAATTTCGCCTCATACAAACTACGAGGCCCGGTATGGCCTGGTTGGTTAAAGCGTTCGACTCCTAATGTGAGGGGCGCGGGTTCGAATCCCGGTCGCACCAAAAATGCTCGCCCTTTCAGCCGTGGAGGCGTTATAATGTGACCGTCAATCTTACTATTCGTTGGTAAAAGAGTAGCCCAAGAGTTGGCGGTGGGTGGTGATGACTAGCTGCCTTCCCTCTAGTCTTACAATGCTAAATTAGGGACGGCTAGCGCAGATAGTCCTCGAGTAGCTTTGCGCGAAGTTCAAAACAAACAAACAAACTACGCCATTTGGAGTCGGTAAAAATCTACATTTAGTTACATTTCTTAAGACTAGTCAAGGTAGACCTACGAAAATCGAAACTGTAGTTTTGTTTTATTATTTAATGCTTTCTGGTACGAAATTGTGACAATAAATACTTCGATACAGTTGATACAAAACTATAGTTACACGTCTTGCTCGGTCGATACAAAGTTATTAAACGAGACCTTCCATCAATTTCAGCAAACAGGTCAAACTTTCATTACATACAACAATGAAGATGTTATGCCTCTAACTCAGGATGTAGAATATGTTAAACAAATGCAAGGTTTTGTTTTATCTTATTTTAACAATTTGGTTAAAATTTGGTCAGCACAGAAACCATCCAGGGAAATAATTTCAGTTTTCCGAAACGCTTTTCGTGTATTGAACATCGGAAAAAACATGGCCTATGACCTTACTACCCTCAAAAGTTTGATTCAGTAATGGTGTAGTTTAAAGTTGATAACTGTCTTAATTCTTTGAAACATCCTAGTGGTGGGTATACGTCAACTTTGCAATTGAACTTCCTTAGAAATTTCTGTATATCAAATACGGCTGATGATTAATGCACAAACTTAATGTTTTAGTACCTCTTTCAAAACTTTAGTTTGTAAAACATGCTCAACGATTCAAAGATAAACCTGGTGTTTTAGTACTTCCTTAAATATTTCTGTCCACATTTTTCATGGCATGTATTGGTCATTTGTTTATACCTTGCTTCTTTTATTTCAATACATTACGTAAGGTGTGTGTTGTGTGTATGTAGTATTTATAGTATAAATGGCTCAAGATTCAATCTCATAGAATTTAATTTTCAAAAATGTTCGGGGGAGTTAGTCCCCAGACCCCCATAGAAATAGCAATGTGGTAATGACGTAATCTCTCCATAAATGCTTCCTACCGCAATGCAGATCAATTAGAAGCTATTTAAGAATTGTTAAATATGGCTGACCCAGATACGTACTTGGTATTTTAGGACTTCTTTTGAGATATATTGCTTATCATATTCAACTGTCATAATCTCTAGTTTTATACCTGTTTTGCAGAATGGTGATTTTTGTCTCTGTTTTGTTCTTTTACAAGTAAAATAAGTAAAATCAATATGTTTTTACTTACATAAGTGAATATATATCTATTTTTTGTACTTTATTTTCAACAGTCCATCAAATGGTGTTCACGCCTACTACTATAGCAATAGATCCGAGGAACCACCTACTATTTTAGGTCCTGGTAAGTATTAATGTAAATAAATAGTTCATAATTAAAGTATCAAGGGGTAACCTTCACAAATATACGTAATGCGTGATAACTGACTAATAACCTTTTAGAACTTGAACGTAAATCACCTAGATCATAAACTTAAGAACCGGAAGGCGAGAAATTTGTTTGTTTGTTTTGAATATCGCGCAAAGCTACTCGAGGGCTATCTGTGCTAACCGTCCTTAATTTAGCAGTGTAAGACTAGAGAGAAGGCAGCTAGTCATCACCACCCACCGCCAACTCTTGGGCTACTCTTTTACCAACGAATAGTGGGATTGACCGTCACATTATAACGCCCCCACTGCTGAAAGGGCGACCATGTTTGATGCGACCGGGATTCGAATCCGCGAACCTCAGATTACGAGTCGAACGCCTTAACCCACCTGGCCATGCCGGGACATAGGAGAGAAGTAACACTATTCCCAATAATTAAATTTAAACCAAAATATCATTCTCTCAATGTTTTACTCACAACAGTGTTTTATTTAAAAAGATAAATAAAATACGACTTATTATCCAGAAAACATAATAATTAATTTAAATCATTTTTATAAGCGTGAGTCAGTCAGCAAGTATTTTGTTTGTCCTAATGAAGGTGTAATGGTCCAAACGTTTAGCAATATATCTTTGTTTTGCAATAATAAATAGCTGTTATTTAAAATATGGTATTACTTGCATTAAATATCGTACTGGTTAGTTTTTGAATAATATTTTAAAGTCCTTTTACTAATTTTCAGAAAATTTCTATTCATTTCTGACTGTTTAACCCCAATGTATTGTAAGTTTTGACGTACCTGCAGCTTGATTATCATTTGAAAACATAGAAAAATGACAAAAGTAAATTGCATGATAACGCCACTATTTTAGAATTGGGATTTAAGAAATCAATGAGAGAAAATTAGCTAATAAACCTATTATTGAAATATTAGTCGATAATTTGTTCTATGAGGAAGCATTAGAAAAATATTATAGTGTCTCCACTAGCTAACTAGAGCTGAGTGATAAAGATAAGTTAAAAATCCAGCCAAAACTCAAACAAATCGAGCTTGAACAAGTCTGCATCAAAGCTGAGAAAGAGCAAGCCCGTATCGAACCTGAAAAAGAAAATAAACGTCTCGAGAACGAACAAGCCCGTCTCGAAGCCGATAGAGAAAGTAAACGTCTCGAGACCTAACAAGCCCGTATTAAAGCCAAAAAAGAAAGTAGACTGAAAGAAATGGGAATGAAACTCAACTGCTATCGACCAAGGCAGAAGGACAACTTTAAACTCAATAGACATATTAAAGTATCACCATTTATTAAAAATAAAAATGACTGATATTTTCAACATTTCAAGAAAATTATGCAAACCATGAAATAGCTCACCGAAAAATTATCATTAATATTACAGAGTATTCTTACTGGTAGAGCACAGTAAGCTTATGCCACTTTGTCTCAAGAAGATTGTATGGATTATGATAAGGTTAAAGTAGCTATTCTCAAACCATACAAATCGCCAAAAATTTCGAGGCTATAGCAAGCACAATAGTCAAACTTATATGGAATTCGCTCATAAAAAAGGTTTATATTTTGATCGATGGTACGATTCTAGGCATATTGGCGACAGTTTCGACATATTAAGACAATTATGGTTAATTGAGGAATTTAAACACTGTACAAGTGACGATTTGAAAACTTACTTGAATTTAAAAAAGTTGAAACACTACGGTAAACAACTGCTCTTTCCAATGATTACACTTTAACATAAGACCACTTTTCATGAAAAGAAATTCCTGCCAGATCAGGAAAAACTTGTACCTGTTCAGTCTATTGAAGTTGGGGATAGTTCTAAAAAATATCAAACTCTTCTAGTTTGAAATCTTCAGATAGTCAAGATAAAACTTTATCAGAGCCATCAAACCCTATCTGCCATTTTTGTAAAAACCTAGTCATGTTGCGTCTGATTTGTTGAAGTTCCGAAAAGAAAAAAAAAAAAAATGGAAGCAACATATGAACGTAGTTTCACCAGATCACCAGATGTTGTTGTTTTGGCCACTGATAAAAAGGCTGATGTAGTTATGTAGGAATTTAAATCTTTTGTGTATGTTGGTTCTGTGTCTTTGAAAAATGGCATTGCTAATCTCATACCCATACATATTTCAATCATTGTTGTTAGAAAGTATACTGCCTTTAAATTTGAGTTCTACCACTTGTGAGTCTGTTATTGCTCAGTGTATTTAGGATGGATTTATTAATGTTCCTTCTCATAACATTTATTCAACATCAGACCTAGTTTCTGGACAAGTTGTGGCTGGAGTAAGACATAATCTGCCAATTCAGAGTGTATCATTATTGTTGAGAAACGATTTTACTAAGGGAAAAGTTGTTGCCGAACCCAAAATGGTTAGTGAGCCGATAACTGTTTCATTTAAGGATGATAATATTGTTGAAAAGAATCGAGACATGTTTCCTTCGTGTAATGTGCTTCGAACTCATGCTACGAAATTTAGCTAAAAACAAATGATAGACATGTATTCAGAGGACGATATCATAAATCTGTCTCAGACATTTTTGGATCCAATAGGAACCTCGTGAATAACTGTTCTACTTACAAATCCTTGATGAGTGACAATGATGGACGTATGGAATCTGGTTCAACTAGTGAAGTACTGTTTGCGAGAGGTAAACTGATTGATGAGCAAGAATACGATCCACAGGTCTTTTCATTATTCAAATATACACTCCCAAATAATGAACTGGAGAAAGTTCCAAATGGTTACTTTTTTAAAAATGGTGTGCTCATGAGAAAATGACCAAATGTGTCATCTTCAGAGGACTGGGCTGTAATTTATCAAATCGTTGTTCCACAAGTATATCGTTCTGAAATTTTAAAAATTGCCCATGAGCTTCCAATTAGAAGCTCATCTAGATGTTAAGAAGATTTGTGACAAAATTATAAGACATTTCTTACGGCCAAAAATTAGATAAGATGTTGCCAACCGAACTTTCGAGAACCTCACTCTAAATGTTTATAAATCGACGCACCAAGGGACAATTTAGTATTGTTGGATCGCTACAGTTAGTATAATATAAGCCTCTGAAGCTATAATTGTGGCAAACGCTTATTCATAAGAAAACTACAGATAGTTGACTAGGATCTCGAACATTACAAACTTCAGTGAATTAACTTCGGACGCTAGTATTTGTACGAGAACATTAGATACTTTCATCTAGTTTATCTAGTTCACTGAGTCCTCACGATTGGGTGTGATTTGAGGATATTACCAAGTAGAAGTCGAGAAAAAATTACCTTTTACTGTAATAAATGTGTTACAAAAATTTGTTGTTGTTTTTTTTAGTTATGTAATGCACCTGTTTCAGATTTGAATCTGTGTGTTCTATCTCGATTTCCCTTGATTAACCTTCAGTAATGGTTGTAAAGGAATAAAGACAAGTTCTGGATTTGTCGACGAAAGAGACGTTAAGTATAATCCCAAGAAGTGTGAAATGTCCTGTCAACAAATGAGTTTTCTGATACTGTACGGACATGATCTTACAACAGTTTCATTAATGCATAGAAAGGCAAGTGGTTTCAAGCTAAAGGTCAACACCATGGTTGTCTTTGGAACCGATACAACAGTATACACTTAGGAAGTTTACATACAATATTTTATCATGTGCAGTGATGAAATGTATGTGCATTGGTACATTGTATATTAGTGAGTTGTATGTGTACATTGCCACAATATCATTAATGTTGAATTACATGTTTACCGTTACATCATGTGCAGTGATGAAATGTATGTGCATTGGTACATTGTATATTAGTGAGTTGTATGTGGACATTGTCACAATATCACTTATCGATAACATAAAATGTTTCTATGATATGATTGTTGATTAGACATGATTATAACGATTTCATTAGTACCAAGGACCGTACATCGCTAAGACCTGTTTCTACAAACCTAATGAAATCTAAACTGTTTATTGCGACCAGTTTGATTACGCTCCTAAGATTTCTGTTGTATTCTAAGTATTCAAAATATTCACATTTTAGTGGGCGTATCTGTTGTGAAGGGTATAGCTACACAATGAGCTATCTTTGCTGTGCCCCCGTGGGCATCAAAACCCAATTTTTAACGTACTTTATTATGTAATAATTCAAATAAGTGGACTTATTTAATGTCAAATGTTTAAAAAAATCGTTGAGTCATATTATGAATCCCTATAGTATATGAAGATTCAACATAATTTACAAGTAGAGTGTTATTTCCGAGCACTTTAAACTATTTGCAATAAACACATGCAGTAGCACATCAAGTGTTATTCCGTACCCAGCTGAATATTTTTATCGTAGCTTGAAAAATTAGCACACGTACATATCAGTATGTTTGTTAATAATGAACTACACCATTAAAACTTATGAATGTAAACAAGCGATTCATACGTAGAATTAAATGCATAGTGATAATTTAATATGATACAAAGTAAATAAGTACAGTGTATAATGTAAATTAAAAATGATTTATCTTCAAATTTTTACGATTTCGTTTCTTATAAGAGCAGTTTTAAAAAAAAATATATATGACTTTTTTAAGGGCAATCTTACCTCCATACAGTGACTACAGTGAATGTCTAATACAGCTTTCTACCGCACATTTGACTAGTTTGTTTACACTCCTCACAACCATGAAGCACCAGAGATGCTTGTACGTTTTTGCAGTATACAACAACAAAAAGACCAGTTTGAAAGTAATGCCTATTTTACAATGTTAAACTGAATTATCATATTACCACTTAAGGAACTATTCTTGTGGCTTTAGTAAGCTGCTGGAAAGTAAAACGCATGGGAAAAATTTGAATGTGTAACAAATATAGGAAATAAGAAAGAGTTGTTCAGGATTTAGAATGTTGTAATAGAAAATTATTATACACATTGTGTGGGAATGTATCCACATCTTACGCTGTTTGGGCTCAGAGGACAGTCTTAGCAATTTAGAGTCTCTGGTTAATACTTTTATATTTTTATTAAATGTCTTAAATGCTACTTGCTACAAAAATATTTCCGAATGATTGGTTTGGTTTTTGGAATTTCGCACAAAGCTACTCGAGGGCTATCTGTGCTTGCCGTCCCTAATTTAGCAGTGTAAGACTAGAGGGAAGGCAGCTAGTCATCACCACTTACCGCCAACTCTTGGGCTACTCTTTTACCAACGAAAAGTGGGATTGACCGTAACATTATAACGCCCCCACGGCTGGGAGGGCGAGCATGTTTGGCGCGACTCGGGCGCGAACCCGCGACCCTCAGATTACGAAGCGCACGCCTTAACGCGCTAGGCCGTGCCAGGCCCGTTTCCGAATGAATTGAATATATTTGCAAAATTAATTTTAACTTTAATGTGTTTAAGTGTTAAGTTTAGTCGTTTCTTGTCTGTTTTAAGTTGTTGTTTATGTCATTTACGGTCTCAGTCTATATGTTATTCATAAGTTATCTTTTGACTATTTATTATTTATTTATATTTCAAGGTATACATGTTTTTGGAAACAACAGACCAGACAAAAAATGGAAGAAAACTGAATATGGTGAGAAAGTATTTCACCACGTGATATCACGTAATAATACGAAAAACAGTTTAGTGAAAGAACTGTTTACAATGCTACAGGATGAAACACTGTAAGTTTGTGTAAAATCCAGAAACAGATTATTTAACCATTCATTGTATGGATAATCGTTAATTCAAAAGTTGCAAAAGTTAATTTTTGTGCATGTTATTTGAGAAAAACAAACATTAATATGCTATACACTCCTCACAAAGAAATGTGCTGATCAGTACTCAATTTCTGAATGTCACTATCAGTGGTAAAATAGGGTCAGTAGGGAAAGGTTAACTTAAAAACTTTCCTGCAATGGGAGAGACATATAATTTAAGTTATTTGAACTAAGAGGTAGTTACACTATTCTACTAAGTTAATCAGTCAGCCAGAATTGTAACTATAGTTATAAGGAGAGAAATGTAGGGAGCCCATTTACTTTCTTGGGGGGAACATTTTTGTAGTTACGCCACTAGACAATGTACGTGTCCATCATAAAGTTTGGAACTTTCAAGTGTTTAACGAAGCGTAAAGTATTTCCTTTCATATATTTGCATCGTAGTCTTAAGTGTCAAGGTTATCTTATAGGTCTTGGAAGCCACATCACAAAAGAAACCGTTTACAGGAAACGTGTCTCACTTTTGTTTTAAACTGAATATATTTTATGGTTTATATAATTGCCTCATGTTATAAACGTTTTTAACTTTAAAGATTTTTGTTTGCTTTCTTGCTTTTGAATTTCACATAAAGCTACACAAAGGATACCTGCAGTAGCCGTCCCTAATTTAGCAGTGTAAGACTAGAGGGAAGACAGCTAGTCATGATCACCCACCACCAACTCTTGGGCTGCTCTTTTACCAACAAAGAATAGGATTGAACGTAACATTATAACGTCCCTACGGCTGAAAGGGCGAGCATGTTTGGTGTGGCGGGGTTCGAATCCGCGAACTTGAACTTGCGAGTCGGGCTCCCTAACTATGCCCGGCCACGGACATTTATGTATACAATTTGTTAAACATTGCAACAAAATTCTAGAACGAATTAGAAGTTCCATACACTGTAAGTGTATGTGTGTGTATCAGTGAGCTCTGGAAGTAACAAACATACATAATAATGAGGGAACGTGTGAAAGCGAGCAAAGATATCAACAACCACAAAATAAAAAGAGAAAATAGTTAAACTTAAAATGTAACCTAAGCACACGCAAAACAAAACTTTCTGAAATATAGATAAATGTAAAAAAATTATATTAAGTCACACGTGATGTTTAATTTCGCACAGAGCTATACAAAGAATATTTGTGTTAAAAATGTATTCTCCAAACAGCTTGAGAAAACATTTTTACTTATAATGGGTTTCTATTCATCATGAAATATTCGCGTGAGCTGTCCCTGATTTATAGCGATAGAGTCAACACCACAAACCGCCAAATGTTGGGCTGCTCTTTCGGCATCGAAATATGAAGTTGACCTACATATTTTTACGCCCCCATGGTTAAAAGGGCAAGTTTACATTCAGTTTGATGTGGATACGAACCCGCGGAGATCTAACAATAAATATAATTTGTTCAAGTAGAACAAAACAAATTTGTCTAACATTTAAACCTGGTCCTAGCATGGCTAGGTGGTTAAGGCACTCCACTTCTACTCTGAGGGTCGCGGGTTTGAATCAACGTCATACTAAACATGTTCATTCTTCTAGTCGTGGGAGCATTATATAGTGGCAGCCAATCCCACTATTTGTTGGTTTACGATTTTGTGTTTTGCTGTTTTTATAGGTGTTTTAAATTGTTATTGTTTTTTAATTATATATAAATGAAACAAACTTTCATGTCCTAAGATAACCTTTTATTAGTCATGAATTTACATAACTTCCATCCAGGGTACTGAAACCACGCCTAGTTTCATTTAATAGCTTTTACGCACTTTTTTTTTTTTTTTTTGCATTTTATAGTCCTTTCTCTACAGCAGTGCTAATTATGACGAAGGACTGAACTGTGAAATGGATCTCACATTCAGGTGTTTTCAACTTCACAATGTAATTCAGGTTGGAGGGTTTTTAAATAAAGGTTCAACTTAATGTATGATGGATCATCATCACTAAATTAAACAAACCTTCGTTACCTTATACATTAAATACTATAACACGATCATACTTCACTAATTTTTAGCTTTATACACCGTAGAATGATTATATTTTGTCAATGTAGATGCTATAATACTTTCACATTTCGCCAATTTAGGCGTTATGTTCCATACGATGGCCATGGTTTACCAAACTAGATGTTGTGCACAATAAAATATTCGCGTTTCACGGGTTTACAGCATAAAATGATCATTCACAATGTTGGTGTTAGAAAACAACGTTTTTATTCGAGAAACATTAAAACTGATCATGTCTTAATAAACAGTAGAACTGATGATGATGACCATCATAAACTAGAATAATAATAATGATGTTTTGATTACCTCCACCTAGTGGAAGTGATGAGTATCTCTTTTTTTTTTACTTTCACTAGTCACTACCCTGACCCCCAACTTGAAAGTGATGCGGCTGGTAGATTTCCAAACGCGATTAAGAAATTGAGCTCCATCTTTGTAAAAATGCCTGACAACCTTTACGGTTCCAGGTTTAAGTTTTACCCATAGAAAGTTTACAGAAACAAAGAACTCTAACTTCAGTCACTGAGAAACTATCCTGCAACACGTTGTCGTTTCTGATAATTGCTTTACATTATTATTGTTGAGTTGTAGAACCTAATTTAGACAATATATATTATTTGACCTAAAATTTTTTTCAGTTTTCATTATTATAATTTACTCTCACATTTTCAAAAAGAAAATCTACATTGTATATGACAATCCAGACTGTTTAATAATAGTGACTGAAAAATCTTCACATATATTGTGATGTGCAGGACGCACTCCATCGTTTTGGTGGATGAAAAAGGAAACGTCGACTTCGTAGAGAGTAATATGTCGGATAAAGGTTGGATAATCACTGGTTTGGAGGATTTCTCAGACCCTAAGCAATGGCTTACCACTAGAATACAGTTTCCAATTCAAGATAACAGTCATTTCACTTCGAAACTCTGACATTGACTAGTTGGGTGAAGACTTGTTGAAACTCCGACAGTCAGTTTGATCATAAATTATGAAACGCTTTTTATAATGCAATGATTTAATTGCCTTTTAAAATTACAAATTCTGTTTTCGTATACTATTTGTTATTCTGTTGTTGTTATTTTCTTAATATTTTTTTATTATTTGTTGTAATGCAATTAGTATCCATGTTTATTCATTTTACTTATTACGTTTACTTATTAAAGTAACAAGCAAAAAATAATTTTAAAATGTATCATCTACTTATGAAGTACCAAAGCTTTACTGTGACTCGGTGAGACATTCATTGTAATACATACAGTGTGAATTGTGCTATATTAAAACGATTTTGAATAAAGAAGTCAGGAAGTTACGTAACAAACACAACTAATAAAAAAGTCACAGTGGAAAATAACGTATGTGAACTACTATGTCAAAAATTTATTTGTTTGTTTATAATTAAGCACAAAGCTACATAATGGGCTATCTGTGCTCGGCCAACCACGGGTATCAAAACTCGGTTTTTATCGGTGAGAGTGCAAAGATATGCCGCTATGTGACCGGGAGGGCAGTGTCAAAATGGTTGGCGTTGTGTTGGGAAGGTATGTAACAACCCTTTCAGACACAAAATATTCATACACTCCAATCATAAATTCATGTTTAAGTCAGGAATTTAGATAATCCCTCATGCTTAACAGCATTTGGAAATGAATGGACGTGGATCAACTTGGAGAACCAGAACAATCAAGAAAGAAACCTGCAACATATATTACTCAAGTCATGATAAGCAAAATTTATCATCTTGTTGTAGATTAGAATTCACAAACACAAAGTTCAATGGAAAAAGCCGTCCACATCCTCCAGGTAACAGTACGAAAATGAATAAAAAATCATATATTTGGAAAAGTGACAAAAGTCATGTGTACAGAAGATGATTCCAAGACATATACGTTCAACCTTTGGATAATTGAAACGGCTGAAGAATAAAACAGGTATTCCTGCGATTATATACTAATACATTCCAGTCAAGTTACCAAACACAGCACCTATGGATTTATTTGCAATCAGACTGTTGAAACGAGCGCTGAAAAATCGTCATCCTCGTATATTAGATGAATTTTGGGAAGCCCTATAGGGAGAAAGAGAGTGCTTTGTACATGATAGCTTTACGACGGAAACATAGGCAATAGAGGTTATAATGCAGGACTACTGTCAGAAAGTACTAACGTCAAATAGAGTATGATCGGATGTAGCGACATGGACTGTAATGACATTGCAAGGCCCTAAATGTCGCTTTATTTAACGTGGTAAAACTCTGTATGTATATGAAGTGTAAAGTGGACTTAAGCGTAAAATTAATATAACGAAGCTCTAGCTTACATGTTTAATTAAAGGGTAACACTTTCACAACTCAAAAGTTGCTAATCAATTTTAATTTTGGACTACTAGTCAGAAATATATTGAAAGTGTATTCACTAAGCAAACACAAATAACACTATATAACACAAATTTTGTTCCTAGATAGTATGTGTTATTTCTTAATTGCTTATGTTGTAAAAGTACAGAAAAGGGCCATTATTCCCTTCAAACTTTGATTTTGTAACCTGGATTAGGCCTGGCATGGCCAAGCGCGTAAGGCGTGCGACTCGTAATCCGAGGATCGCGGGTTCGAGCCCGCGTCGCGCCAAACATGCTCGCCCTCCCAGCCGTGGGGGCGTTATAATGTGACGGTCAATCCCACTATTCGTTGATAAAAGAGTAGCCCAGGAGTTAGCTGTGGCTGGTGATGACTAGCTGCCTTCCCTCTAGTTTTACACTGCTAAATTAAGGACAGCTCGGTGCAGTGGGCTAACAACCTACTCACTTAAATACTTGTTGAAGAATCCGCAAGCGATTGCGGCCCTATGTTCCTAGATGGAATCTAATGATGATAACTAACTAACTAAACTAACCTGAATAATGAAATTTAAAAATTAACCTATTTTCTATGTAAAAACGGGCAAATTTGCACATTTTCATTTACATAAGGTCTGAATAAAACAACATATGAATCAAGATTTACATGCATTTATACTAAAATTATACAAAGATGTTTAGAAGTAAGTAGTTTTTTGAGATTTGCGACTGTAATGTAAATCACTTTCATGTATCAGCCCCCAAATATAGTCTTCCACTATGTTTTCTTTATACGCTCCCAGGTCACTAAAGCAAAGTTTGAAGAAAAATATAGGTTCTTTTCCTTTAGGCATAAGCAATTTGGAAATAACACTTTCTGCCCAGGAACAATAAAAAGTAAAAATTGTGTTACATAGTGTAAAATTGTGCATTTAATTCCTTAAGATGGAAACATATAGAATATTAAAGGCTTGTCTGTTTGTTTTTAGTTAAGCAACAAGCTACACAAAAGGCTATCTGTGCTTTGCCCACCAAGGGTGTCAGTACCCGGTTTCTTGTAAGTCCGCAGATGTATACTATGCCATTGGGGTAAAATATTAAAGATGTTGTGTAGTATTCTCAAGTTCACTGATTTCCATAGTAGAAATCACGCAAAACAACAGGAGGTCGGACAAAAAAACGTATGACGGATAAAAAATATGAATTATCCGCCTGTGACTGAATTCAAAGAAAAAAGAACGAGACTAAATATAAGATAACACAGTGAAGCAATGTTTATTCCAGCAAAAACATAATCAAAGTTCAATTAGGAATGAGTTGTTTTAGTTTGTTTCCTGCAGTATGTGTTATTTTCAAAACTAGAGAGAATTGAGCTAATTTTTCACTTCAGAAAATGCCGCATGGTTCGTTAATTCCTTTCACGTATATAGTAATTTTTTATGGTAAATGTGATACCCTAGTTGACTGACCTAGTTCACTAGGTAAGTAGGGTGAGAGGAACCTGATGGCTTACTTATTCGACGTCTAAATTAAGATTACATGCACGATATAAACAAAAAATATGGATTTTCTTGTATCAAATAAATAGGTACAAAAACCTGTAGTATGCGTATGCTTCCCGGTAATAACTAAGATGAAAAAAACTAACTTACACTTCCTTTATTAACTTCAGTACGGATTTAATTACGTGTAGAAAAATTATTTAGTTATACATTAGGGTTTAATATGTGTTGTTTTACCATAGAAAAATTTGGAATTGTAAAAGTATTATGGAGTAGACAATGAGTGGACATTGAAAACATTACATTTTCAACGAGTTGAGTAGATCTTTTTAATTTTACCCCTTAGTGGCTCAGCGGTAAGTCTCGAAGCTTATAACGCCTCAAATGAGATTTCAATGTTATTGGTTGGCAGAATATAGATAATCCACCGTGTAGTTTTTGCTTTAAAAAGTTTTAGTTTAATTGTTAATATTTCAAAATTAATGGCTTGTTTTAATACGTTGGATCCCACACGATCCGCAGGTGGGACGTGATAGTCTTCCAGTAAGACCTGCCGGTGAGTCGTGCTCCGTTTTCTTTTTAAAGGGCCACTTATTGGATAGGACACAATGGCTACATACACACTCTTCCTAAAAAAATAATTGTAAAATGACTAGTGGAAAGTATCGACAAAATAGGCTTGACAGCCAACGTGTTAACCAGCACAATTAGAGTATCCCAGAAAAAAAAATTGTTTGTTTTTTACTGCATAATATATTGCAAATACTTATAAGACTTTATGAATCATATGGGGGAACAGTTTAAGAAATTAATGCTTTTGGACTCGCTGTATAATGGTATATATCTTGGGATATCTGTGCTCTGCCCACTTCCGGTATCGAAACCCAGTTTCTAGTGTTGTGAGTCCACACTCATATCGCTGTTCCATTGGGGAGCGATCAGAGGTGGAAAATGTCTGCTTGTTATAGTTTTTACGTTAGTACAAATAACTGTTTTGGAAAAAAATTGATTGATTTAGTGATGCTCATAAAATATTGCAGACATTTTAAAATGTTATTTAGGTCATTCTTCGAGTCTATCTTACCCTTGTTTTCTAAAACATGATCTTACAAAAGATATATTGCTTAATCATTCCTGAAAGACGTTTCATTGTTGAAGCTAACAGATTCTATAAATTATGTTTTGAGCTTTCAAAGAAATTTGCCTTGGGAAAGGAATTTCAATCTCATTTTTATTTTGAATCGAGTAAACCAAAATACAAAAAAGTGAAAAATGTTTAAAAGCCAAAATTATCAAAGCATTTCGGTGATATAGTGAGCACATACTTCCATGAAAACTCAAATAAATCGTCTTGAAAAATAATTTTGTAATCAGTATTGAAAGTTACAGAATAATACCTTAGTATCTAAGTAGTTGTCCTCCAGTGACTCGGCCGTACGCCTGAAGAATATTAACGTTAAAAACCGGTTTTCAATACCCATGGTGGCACGGCACCACTCTCGTCATCAAGAAGCACCAGTTTCAGTAGCTTTGTGCTTAAATACAAGAAATAATTAAATAAAAACAACGAGTTTTGGATACGGTAATGGCATAGCGGTTATTCCTAATACTTTTATATCCCATATGTATCATCTTAAAAACTAGAAAGAACTGAGCTAACCTTTCACTTCAGAAAATGCCGCATAGTTCGTCAATTCCTTTCACGTATATAGTGTGCACGCGCTAACCACTTCGGCGACATGGCCGAGCTCCCTTTCTTTATTGCACTGTTCAAATCTCTGCTCTATAGAATAGCGCCAATTAATGTTAAACACAAAGATATAGGTGCTCTGCTCATCGCAAGTATCGAAACCCAACAGTTCGGGTTATAAGCGTGGATTTCGATGCGTTTTATTATAATAAATCAACATCGGACTATCTTGTGTGTCTACAGAGGGAAATCAAACTTCTGACTTTGTTTGACATTGTAATCCGAAGACCTACCGCTGTCCCATCGGAAGACAGGGTTGTAGCCCCTAAGAGTTACTGAGGAAGGGTGGAAAGGGAGTGAAATTTATAAATGAGGGCGCCACTTTTGAAGGAAAATGAATGACAAACAAAAGACATTTTTGTAACATTTTCCGAGACCAGTGCATTTAAATACCAAGCCTGTTTTGTTTTCAACACATTTTAAATTGATTTTATACGTATAAGGATACAATTTAGGAGACTCAAATCACATCTCCTTCTATGCCTATGCACATGTACACGCGCTGTTTAATTCAAATATTTACTATTTGCATACCTAACATATATCTAATTGGCATCACAGCCATGTGTTAATGATCTTTTTGCTTGAATTACCACAAAGTATGAAAGAAAAATATTAGTGTGTGTTTAACTACCTGGCAAGATGGGTGGAAAACAAACACACAAAAAACTAGCAAAATTCAAGGTGCTTTGAAAATAATTGACTTCTATATTTTTTATATGTCAATTTTGGTCACATGCCCAATCAAGATGTTCAAACCAAGAATGTAGTTAACAGTTTTTACTTATAATTCTAAAACTCTATCATATGTGAACCATAAAATACGTAATTTTAACAAATAAATATAAACTACCATAATCAAATTTCCATCAACCATTAAAATTTTCATTCTCCACTCATTATTTGTTGTTATTTTTATCTATATGCATTTATTTAAAACTTGTGAATTTTGCTGGATAGATGATTATTTGTTATTCTTGGAACAAAATATCAGTAATACATGAGTGGTTAAATTATTTACCAAAATTAGTGATGTCATCTATTAGTAACAGTGATCAAATTATAACATTTTTGTTATGAAGAGTTCAAACAATGAACACCGAATTTAGTTTTTAAAAACTGAATGTATGGTTTCAAACGTTATGTTACCAAATACAATAAAATTAGAAGTATTATTTACACTGAGGAACAAAAGGTTTACGTAACATATTGTCTTAAGAATCAAACCAATGCCTTAGGTAAATTTTATAAGAACTACTTTAAGATTCTTATTGCAGTTTTAAGTTTTCCTTCTCTATTCACCATTGCTCCTACATCTTAAAAATTTAAAACTGTTGTATGATTCTTAAAGCTAAGCATAACTTTACTGATTCCAGTTTTTATACACAATGTTGTAGGTTTACAAATTAAACCAATTCAAAAAGTTTTATTAAAACTAAAACCAGATGTTTCAGTGCCCAATTAAAGTTATTTATGTACTTATTTTAGGACAAAATAGTGATTCTCACTAAAACCCATCTAAAAGAATTGACAATATGACACTAAACTGTTAGCAACCGTGTTTTATTTTGAACGCTATTTGAAAATATACTAGTTTTACATTTGAAATGAATGTACACAAATAATAGAATAACTTCTCCTAGCAACCTTTTACAAAATATCATTCAAACAGCTTACAGCAAGAAAAAGTGAATGAATCAAATACATGCAAATTAATTTACCTTCCTCAACTACACAAACTTCAACTAACCAACAAATAATGTTACATCCATATACACATTTTCTACTTACAATAAGTTTAACTTCCATGTAAATCACAATAAATGACTGGCCGTCACCACGAATAATACAACTATTTAAAAGCACAAAAACAACCTTGAAGTGGAATCATGATTAAAGCAACAAATCTAGTAAAGTATTATAAAATTTATCACCAGATAATTATAGAAATAAAAAGTTTTATGATCATGAAATAATACATTTTGTAAATTGGCATTTTGTGTAATATAAATAACAAAATCTAAGTAGAAAGATATCACATAAAATAAAACACTGAAAAAAATAAGCAGTCTGTACAAAATTATGATGTCCAAAAGTGAATAGACTTACTTTTCCAAAACATACCATCAAAATAAATTTTCAGCACATACATTATTAGGAAATTAAAATAATCATCAATAAAGCCTAAAAGCAATAACAAAACAATACAGCTGCTTTACTATTCTGCACCTTTAGAATTTAAGAGATTATCCAAAGCACTTCCTCCTTACATTTCCATTATTAAATCTGTCTTGTTTACATTAAATGTAACTTATTTTACAGTTTGTTTTATATTATATATTTATATGCAATAGTTAAGACTTTCGAATCAGAAAGACAAGTTTCTACAGTCACACATTGTCCTATGAAGCTAAAGTTAAACGAGATAAAAGAAACGAAAGATAGTGCTGTTATAAGGAGGAGGAATAGTTGAAACCATTTAACACCAAATACATCTGATAATTTATTTTTTGAATATTTCACCAATGAATTGAGGATAAGCTGAATTTTTTATATATATATATAACATGAACCTTATATCCATCAGGATAGCTTGTATGACTGATTTAACTAAGCATTTGTAAACTAAACCAATGATGCAAAACTCAAGATAATATTTCTGAAAATTGCAAAAAACCATTTGAAAGCTGGGAACTCATTAAGACATTGGTAATTTTGTTTCATTGAAAGTTTCACCATTGTTTGTGTCTTTTGAAAGTTGTGAAATATATGAATACTGAGTTTATTACAAAGATGAATTTAACAGAGATATGTTATAAAAAAAAAAACAGAGTACTTTAAAAGAGAATAATAGCCAGAATTTGGCAAAACTCAAAGTGTGCATTATATTTTTAATGTAGAAACAGATTGGTTACCATTTTATATAGTTAATCAGATAGTATGTTTCTGTATCCTTTGTTACTCTATGAATAAGTAAAAAAAAAGTTATTGGAAAAGATATCAAACTTCTTTAATAGTTTCCTCATAATAAAAACTAAATAAAAAATGTTAAAACATAGGAAGACTTTTCACAGATTTTTGTGATACTTTGTATGATATAACCTACAAGAAAAATCACAAAGAACATTCTAATATCAAATAATAAAATCAACAGAATTTCTAAAAAAAATTATTGAATTCTCAGATTTGGGCTTAATAAAGGAACATTTACAAATAGTATTTTACTGAAAGGCAACCAGCAATTTATTAAATTTGAATAATTTTGTAAATAGGAACATGACATTTCATTCAAGAGTACTCTGATCACATTTCAACAGTTGTAACACATTATACTTTCAAAGACCTTTAAAATTGAAAAAAAACAAAACACTATTTCCTTTACTGAGACAAACTGAAAGTAGAGTTTATTAATTTTTCTTTTTTTTATTCTAATATTGTACTGACCACACACTAATATATAAGTACATTAACAATATTTTTCAAACTAAATATCAATTTTCATATCTTACTTTTATTACGACATTGCCAAGTATTTAAAAAAGTTCGTATGTTAACTTAACACTTACCATACTCAACAAAAATAATGAAGGAAGCTCCTCAGATCATAACACTTACCAAAAATATAATAAATGATAATTTCTCTCAAGAGCACTAACATTATTATTCCTAAAATATTTGAATAAAAACACAAACTTCAATAACTTATCAATAAGATTACTGCACTAACTACTCACCTCTACTTTCCAACTCCAAGACTGTCATTTGCTAACAAAATCTTTAGAATTTTAAGGCTTTAGAGATTAAACAAATTCATGATGATGATATGTTTAGAGCTTGCATGAGAAGGACAAAAACAGAAGCAAAATACTGCAAGCAAACAGACATTAAATTTCATCTGAGAAATAATAAAATGCAACTATTTATAATACATATGTATAAAAAATAAGAAACTTGTACTGCTTTTAATAGATCCCCCAAAGTTAGATTGTTTTTGTAACAGACTGAGAATGAAACTCAGTTAAAAAAAACATTGATTTATTGCTTTCTATAATACAGAATAACAAAATTTACTTTTTTTTTTTTATTAATAATAGACTTCTTTTACTCTACTTCTTGAAAACGTACTACCTGAACATCTAAATCAAGACTCTTCATTAAATCCAAAATTAAAGTTGTGGAAAGACGACACAAAAGTAAGTACTGAATTTGAAGTTTTTATGGATCACGTCTGCCTTGATGACAACCTTTGAGATGAAGCCTTCATCAAATCAGTAGGTTGAACCAACACCTGACTTTTATGATACCATACAGCCTCCAGTATCTGAATCTAAAACATAAACTTATATCGTGACAACTAAAATTTAAAACATCTTGAAAAATACTCTTTATAAAATTTTAGATAAAACAATCCAACTATGCAGAAATAAAAGAAATAGCTATTGTCCATCAAACAACTAGAAATTCACATTTTTGATATACTGAATACAAATGATTCAACTAAAGTTATTAATTTCTCTAACGTATCTTTCAAACCTTCCTTTAACACAATATATCAAGAAAACTGACAAACTCATAAACATTATTCAAACCTCTCAATACAGATGGAAATATTATTTACTCCCACATTCCAGACACGTGCAATCCATGAAATCTTTATATACAGTACAATCTACTGTGATTATGATTTCTCTAAAAAAGAACATGCAAAATATATACAAGAAAATAGCTATGTCTCATTTATCTCTGTATAAAATCAGATAAGCAAAAAGAATAAAGAATAAATGACTCTTGATAAGAGCTAGACCTCATGATTTGATAAGAATTATGTACAAAAATGTCTTCAACTCCATTAATTGCTATTTACACAAGGATAAGATATAATGATAATTATTTGTTGAGCAACAAAATGCTTGAATGTGAAATACTCTGGCAATGATGAAGCCAGATTAGATAATTGAACAGGAAAAATACCAGTTGTTAACTGTACAAAACTGTATACAAGTAGTAAAGTTGTTAACCCTCTGAAAGATCACACCATTATACCTCACGTTCTTCTCAAAGTTACTACAGTCAGTTCCAACTAAAGAAGCAACAAATCTTAAGATTACCAGTCCCATCCATTTTCTTTAATCATATGAGCCAACTCAATAATGAACTTTCCTTCTTTGTACTTCTGACTCGATTCAAAAGCATGTTCCTGATAAAGAGCAGCATCATTAGTTGTGGGTTTTAAAATAAAAGGCTTTTTTCATATCAGAAAAAGTATGGTCAGATAAAACTAGCCTTCTTACAACCAGTTGCACATGTTCAAAATATATTATGTTTATTATATGTATAACCAGTATATATATATCTATTTACAATAAATATTATTTTAGCAGTAATGCATTTATAAAATTATGTTTATAAAGTGCAAGTATTCTACATGTATTAGGTACAGGTAACCAGTATTTACCACATGTGGCACAAATATTCTTTTAACTGCATCTGCTGCAAAAATTTTGTTTACTACACTTACACCAAACAATCTGCTTGCTAAATGTTAAAAAACATTTGCTTCATTAACAAATTATAATGTCATTTACACAATAACCTCTATGTTGAAATAGTCAGAAATTTCAGTCTTGGTCGACATACTGAAAGTTCATGTTGTAGAACCACCAGTACCAAAGAACAAATTTATTTTGAAAAAAATGTTTGACATGATTTTGTCTAAGCTACAATGGAACAAATTTAACAAAATAGTTCAAAGTTCTACGGTGTGTAAATTTTGAGGTTAATTTATGCATATATATTAAAAGTTTAAGCACCATAAACACAGTTGTTTATCTAGAGAAGTTTAAAGTTTAATTTCAGAAATTTTCTATTAACTCTATGTGACAATACTTAAAATTACAAGTTTCACATGATTCAATAACATATAATGAATACAACCATAAATCCTGTATAATACAATAATATTTTTTATCAATACACGGTTTACAAAAATATTATTGATCTTGCATGATTTAGTAACCCAGCATATTTATGACTTTTAGGATTGCATGTATGTTTGATAAGTTTCTTCCTGTTGGATATACACTGGAAACAAAACCAACTCCAGTAGAATGAAGAGTCAGAAGTATAATGATAAAAAATAAACAGACACAGATAAGTAATTCCAAATCCACACAGAAAAAACAGAAAACCATGGTCAGTTCACAGAATTATGAAAATGGTGCCATTCAACAAGACATTGCTAGACAGCAACTTAACCTCAACAACACAAATTCTGTATCCTGTCCTCAGTATTTAGGAGATAGAAAACTTCACACAAGATCAAAACCAGTACATACAGTGTATGGCGGCAAGAGTAAGCATGTTATTAGTAATATGTGCACAAACTTCTGTCATAAGTAAACAGTGTTATACTGCAAGTAACTGGAATTATAAAGAGAAAATAAGAAAACAGTACCCACTACACAAATTTCCAAATTAATCACAAGAAATACAAGAAACTTAATTTGGACTTATGGAGCTGTGTCTTAGCCTCAACTCAACCACATGAACAGGAAGTCATCTTTTACCTAATATTATGAGCAGGAAAATAATTATTCTAGCTCAATCATAAGAGCAGGGAAAAAAAATTCCATGAACCTGGCATTACAAGGAGAATGTGAAATACCTGCTCAATAACAGGAACAGGGTATTGTACATCCTGTAACTGGTATTATGAGGCAAATGAAGTCCCCCATGCTCAACCATATGAGCATCCTGCAACTAAAAAATACAGAGAGGATGCATATGCCAATCTCAACCATAGGTACAGAATGCTATCTACCTGAACGTGGTATTATGAGGAGGATCCAGTGTAGACTAGTCCAGCTCCCACAAACATCAGCACATCTGAGATGAAATCTCTAGGGCATAGAAGGAAATGGGTTCCCAGCTTTGCCATCTTTTCAATATAGTAGAGTAATATGTAATGTTATGATATGTGTTCTACAATCTTGAAAAAGCCTCCATGGTCCACCATCCAAAGAGTTAGGGACTGGGAAGTGGCAAGGATTCCATAACTCCACTCAAGGAATGGAGAGAGAAAAGGCATTGGGGAGTCTATAGAAATGTCACACCTATTTTGAAAAGAATACTGCTCCTGACTTATTCAACTGATGAAGCAGCAGGGGTGGATAACAAGCCCCTTACACTTTATTCATGATTGTACATGGATGATGGTCTGTCATGAACTTACAGAATTCTATATATGAAGAAAAAGATGTGTGCATATATACAACTAGGTGATCTTGCAGCTCACCCCATCTCAACATGTGTTCTAACCTTAAAGATATTTGGTGCAAGTTTACAGGATAGCACACCCAATTAGCCAACACTCACTACTGAATAGGATCTTAATATTTGTACTGAAGAACAAGGAAGTCCTTGAAAGAAAACATAACAGAAAAATACACTTCCTCATTAGTGTCAAACTAGTGTGTTTAAAATTGCCACAGAAGGCAGACAATATCCACAAAAAAAAAAAAAAAAAAAAACATAGCCAGATGGTGTAGGCAATGAGCAATAAAGACATGAGGAGTTGTTCATATTTCAGCCTGGATGATATCCACCAGAGGATGACAAAAATGAGCCACAAGAGTATGATGATATATTGTATCTCATGAGATAGGACACAGTAAAAATGATGCCCTTCCAAGGAGAGTGAAGAGTAAGTCAATGTAATATATTGATGAACCCAATCCATAAAGGTGAGAGGTCATGTGACAAAGAAGGGTTCCAGGGAATAAATAAATAAATGAGAATGCAGGCCTTGAAAGAATGCTGCACTATAATAGAAAACACAGGAGGCAATCTTCAATACATATAGGAAAGAGTTGCAAAGGCAGAAATGCTCTTACCAGCAGCTGAGATCTTGGGGAAGGAAGGAACAGCCCAGGTACAACACAATATATGGACTATGATAAAGGGTACAGAAACACCTATTGAAAAAAAAAGGTCAGACCTATGACAACTGCAATCCAGAAGGAGAAGGAAATAGGTCTTAAGGGAAAGATATAAGGAACATAAAACAAAGATTCAAAGAGATCCCAATCAGGCACAAGAAAAGCAAGGCAAGGAAAAGAACATGAAAAGACCAGAAAAGGAGGAAAAGGATACAATCCAGCAGAATCTGGTGAAATGAAATGTGTTAGAAAAGGCTGCTCTTTAACCAGAAACTGTTAAAAGATCCTGATCAAACAGTTAGGTGAAGAAGTGGGACAGGTGAGGGGTAGAAGGATGGGAGAAGTGGAAGCCATATTGGAGAGATCAACAATGAAAAGTCATCTGATGCTGTTGGTAAATTAATAATGTGGAAGGTCAGACTGAAAGAAAAGAGAGAAGCAAGACATGGTGTCAAAACCAGTCTTCTTGCCAAAAGCCATAGGTGAAGTTAGAGGGTGAGAATGGTAGGCCTGAAGATGTCCAAATAAGGTTGACAAATGAGACAGATGGAATGGCACAAGTGTAGAAGCTTTAGAAGAGGGAAACAAGGCTGAGCTATCCAAAATTGAGCTACCAAGAGAACCTGACACAGAGTGGAGTGGATGATGTATAGATGGGAAGGCATAAATGTAAAGGCCCCTTCATTCTTGACTGAAGGCATCCACCCCTAAAAACCTGAGGATGAGGAACTGAAAACCAGAAAGACAGTTTATTGTTCAGATGGGTGACAAACGTATCTATGTGCAGCATTCTCAAAGGAAAGCATAACCACTGGAAAACTTGAGGATCTATGCACAGCTGCATGGGAACAATCTTGTATGGATGCAATAACCAATCCACAGCAAGATTCAAAGCACTGGGAAAGTGAAAAGCCAAACGTTGTATGTAATGCACATGAACCCAGAATATGAAGAATCTGAAAACATAGCTGGATTTGGTACCCCCTTGTTTTGTGATGTATAAAAAATGCATCATAACCACTTTACCCTTCAGAAAATGGAGGAAATGAGACATAGATCAACAAAGATCTAAAAGCTCTAAAACACTAACATGAATCCCAAACTTGGTCAATCAACAACTCCCAGAAACTTCCCGGTTATCAAAATATGCATTCTAAGCCTCAGGAGAAGAAGCATTAGTGAAAAGATGCAGGTCTGGACAAGGAGGTGGAAGAGGAACACTAACCGTACCATTGTAAAAATAGGTAGAGCTGAAAAGGATAAGAGGAAAGAGCCTTGATAACTAACTGGAAAAGGATGGGTCAAAGTGAGGTATAAATTAAAAAAACACTCCCAAGTAAACAAGATGCTATGGAAAAAAAGGATGAACTTTTCCACTTTGATTAACCAACTCACGTACGTTGCCTCCTCCAGAAGTTAACTGGTGTGTTCAAAAGATAGCAAACAGGAAGGAGCCAGAAGACAATCATCCACATAATGATGAGATCAGAGTCCAAGCAAGTGTAGACATCAAATGAAAGTTTTGATTACCCAAAAAAAAACATGTAAGGAGCTGAAGCAAACTCAAAGTGAGAAGCCTAGAACTGGAAAATACACCCTTTGTGGAGAATAAAAAAATGACATGAGGATGGAGCAATAGGAACATGAAAGTATGCATCCACTATGTCAAACTTGGTCATCCAAAGACTGGAGTGAAAACCTAACTAAGGGATAGAAACAATTCCATAGTGAAATGAGGACCTAAAAACAGATTTAGATGGAAGACATTGATGAAAGGTCTCCAATCCCCAGCTTTCTTGGGAACAATGAAAGGCTGAAAGTAAAAACCCAGCCAAACAGGAAACACTAGCTTCATAGCTTCCTTGAGAAGGAGGTCTTCCACTGCCTCTGATAGATGGACATTTGAGACAGGACCTCTTGGAGGAGAGAAAGAAACTGGAAACAAGAAAAGATTGGCAGCAACTGAAAGTGAGAAGAGATGCTCTCTAACAAAACTCACAGATCAGTAGTAAATGTCTCCTATATGTCAACAAAGCATTGGAGCCTGTTACCCATAGGACCTCACCCCACTGTGTTATCACCTATACTGTTTTTAACATTCTTGATAGGCATGAGAAAAACAAGGATAAGAATGTGAATGTTAAGATGTAAGTAGTGGATGAAGCATGTTAGCAGAAAGATGGAAAAGAGAAATAAGATCAGGAGCTGTGGAGGAGGAAGGCTGTGATAAAGGATTAGTAGGGAAAGATAGGGAAGTATGCGATCTGACCACATCAGCATGAGACTTTAAAGAATTAGGCCAGCCCTTCAAAATGGTGTCACACAAAAGTCCCTGAGGGAAGATGGGGAAGACAAATCCATGCAAGCAGTGCATCTCTACTCAACAAGTCAGAACAATAAAGAAGCAAAGTAGGGAAAGGACCAAAGTAGAGAGCCTTGTAAAAGTTGATCACTGTCAGGAGAATGATGAAAGGGCTCAAACAACAGGTGCAAAGATGAGAGGTAACACAAAAATGTCAGTAAGCATAAGACAAATTTTCAAATACTGTGCCTGTAAAAATGTTACAGAAGCTTTAGAATAGGAACCCAAGAGAAATTATAATGGATCTCATTGTTGGAAATCCATATAAGGATTTGAAAAGCAATGAAACTCTAAAGTATTTTGGTCAGGCACTTGAGGGAGAAGCCTACAAATCTCAAAACTAAACTGTGATAAAAACCACTGTTCATGAAATTCAATGATAGATAAAGGGAGAAACACCAAATAGTCTAAATTAGGGAGTTTACACAAAAGAGAAAGAGAAGCATTACAGGAAACAGAAGAAACATTCAAAATGTAACAAACTTGTGTAATTAATTAGCAGACAGAAGTAGAAGTTTGAACCTCCTCCAAAGGTGCAGAATGTGGCTATATGACAAAAGAAGCAGCAGAAAAAAAGACTGTTTAAATCAATCTTGTCCTGAACATTTTCATCACCCTACAGAGGTACTGGCCATTGCAGAGAAGACCCCCTGCAAGAATCTAACTCTCGTCAAACCACAGCTTGCACCTTCTCAGCAGACAAAGTTAGTTACAAAGAATGGATAAGAGGAGGTTTGTATGTCCCCAGTAATGTCAGAAGCAATTGAAGTAAAAACAAAAAATAACTGATTCAATATTTTGCAACATGCAGGAACATTAGGTATAAAAAACATCACCAGAAGTGGGGAGGACTAGTGGGAAGTGTATCAGGAGGTAAATATCTATAAGAAATATATTTTAAGTGTGAGAAAATATTAACTCATATACAATTACTTACCTCATTTCACAATTACAGCTAGAATCACACACTGAGCAAGAGAAAAAAACTGGTGTAAAATTACCTAGATAAGCCCCCTTCAAAAGCATCTGAAGAGCACCCACAGAGTGTACCACTTCTGCACAGAGAAAACACACACCTGTGAGAGATTGCATTAAATCTGAACCAGGTATGCTCTTGGTCCAAGTAGAGCCAACTGGTGTCTTCAATCAAAAGATGGAACAAATGATCCATCCTTTATCCAAAAGTAAAAGGGACATGTGTAGAATGGAGTGTGTTTACCATAATTGGGAGGTCAACTTCAGTCTAGATTAGTGGCACTATGAGAAACTCAGCTAGCCCCTGGAAGAAGAAATCTTTGTTCCAAGAAGCTAAACCAACATGTGTGTAAATCCAACACAACCTGGAACAATAAACCCCAGGAATGTACACCTAGATTACATCAAGAAGGTGTAAATGCAACATGGAGGGCAATTCTAGTCCATAACCAATTGGCATTGGGAATGTAACATCCAGATAAGCAGTTGGAAGAACTTCCCAGTCAAATCACATGTGAGGCCCAAACCCAATTGTCCAGGAGCTGACATCCAAGTGGCAGTAGGAGAGAAAGTTCCTAGCCTTGACTGTGTGGAATTACACACACTTTAGAGAATCCCTCCATGATCTATCACCCCAGTGGCTAGTAGCTGAGAAGAGGTCATGCAAAGAAAAAAGATGCTGATAGTGCTATCTGAACAAAAAACTCCATGGATCTCATACAAAAAGGAGAAGGCTGGGCTCGACTGGGGGATACAAGTTGAAAAACATCCCCAGATGAACAATATTTAATGTATCAAGAGGGGAAGGGGTGAATGAAGTGCAAAAATTAGTTACTGAATATTTTCAAAATGCACTTAAAAAGGTGAAATTAATGCTAGGTTGATATTAGTCATTATACTATACCAAATTGAAAAGTGAAAATTGGGTTCAACTGCAAAGAGAAAGACAATTGTGATAGGAGTGTTGCACTACTATTAGTGGGGGGTTGTTGCATGATAATTTGTATGCTTAATCACAGCTGAACCATGTGGAATTAGGGGAAAGTTCAAGGCTAAAGGTGAGCAAACATTTATCCACTAGAGGGCAGGCAAGTCAAGCATACCTGTAATTGTGAGAAGTAATCATAACAGTGAGTAATAATATTGTGTAAGTGGAGGTAAGTATTGTATTGGAAATATGTGTCCACTTTAAAAATACAGACTTTTATAGGATAATTAATTATAAATATATTCTATTAATAAACAATTAAACAAAATATACATATTATGCACAATTACAGCAACCACCTATAAAGACATTATTTTAATTTCATAAACAAGTATTCACATAACATTATATAGAAAACAGACAACATATGAAATAACACTTGCAAGTAACTTTGTTGTTCTTATGAATGTTCTTAAAATGTAAAAACTATACTCAAAATATGTTTATTTTTAAACAATACTGAGTGAAGAAATGCAAAAAAAAGGGTTCCTCAACATATAAATTTACCAAATACAATGATGAAGAACTTACATATTTCCAGCCCAATGTAGTTTTGCAGCATTCACAGTAAATGTCTGCCACAGCATGCAAACCAGTCAAGAGTACCCTTTCCTCAGCAGGTCCACAACCTACATTAACACTGTGCAGTAAACAAAGAAAAATAAAGGAGGTGAAGAATTCAACTCCAAACAAGTTTTTTTTCAGATTTAAAACAAAATCTCATATCATAGTTATTCTTACATTTTTGTATGGCTCCTCACATTTAAATTAACTGTACAGAATCCTTGTTGTTTTCATAAATTCAATACTTAGACAAAATCGTTTATTTTTTACATCAACTTTTTACAGTGGTGAGTTGTTTACAGTTTTTTTCATGGGTAAGACACAAGAAGTTATCATACCTTTAAAATATATCAATTATAAAACCAGAGGTGTAGCTAGGGTTTTCAGCACCTGGGAACAAAGTCAGTTTTTGCACCCCCATCATGACAAAATGTAAGCCATAATTCCTAATTATGTAACATCAATTTGGCACCCCCCCACCCCGATGCTGTGCCCAGGGACAGATGTACCCCCTTGCCCTAGCTACGCCTATTCAAAATAAACACAATTTCTTATGTAAATATCTGAATATGTGATTATCATGGTCTCAGTTAAATTTTTTTTTATCATGCACACTCCTTTAAAGAAAATCAATCATGGTGACATATTTTTTTCTTACACTTTTCAAGTTTAGGTTTATTTAAATCAACAGTAATTGTACTGCTTGCTACTATTTTGTGTAAGTATATAAAAGCAAACAATTGAAATACAATACCAACTTATTCTGATTTTGGTGGTGATGTTAAAATACATAAAATTAACCATGCCCATCTGTGTGGTACGTATCAAATTGGCTGAGTTCCTCTTCAACATTGCAAAGTAAGCATAAATAATAAGAAACAAAATAAGTAAAAGATCAACTCTCAGTAATGGTAAAGTAAGTATATCAACTCAAGTTGTATGCTAGTGGCATCAATGACTCAAACAGTATTAATGAAAGCAACAACTCTTCATATAATAGTAATGATTTTGACAAACAAATATTTTTGTATACATTTTTGGATAAATATAATGGAATTTTTTTTCTTGTTATTTTATTTCTTGTTTTATTTCTTTGTTCTTCATTAATTCTGAAATGAACAGGTAAATCTTTTGAGTTGTAATATTTTATAAATATACCTTTTACTCTGAAGTTCATTAAAATAATAAATTATATGCAGGTACAATTTTACACAACTTCGTAAACTTTGAAGCTCTAACTTAAACAGTTTCAATACTTCACAAAAACAATTACAGCTACCACATTATTAACACAATTTTAAATATGCAAATCAACAAATCATGTGAGTTCCAATACTGAACAAAAACTTATTGTGGGAGACAAAAGACAGATCCGAAATAAATTTCATAAACAACTCTGATTTCAAGCCACATTGGACAAAGTAGGAAAACAAAAAACAAAACAATAGGGTATGGGTTCACCAAAATATTCCAGTCATACCTCTTACGCACATGCAGCTGGAAAAAGAAATGGGTATTCATGCTATTTGATACAGAGACATACCAGTCAAGTCACTGCATGCAGTGCCTATGGATTTATGTTGGATCAGACAGTTGAAACAGACACAAGAAAACTGTGATCTTAATATACTGCAAGAGTGATGTGCTTTGAAAATGGCACAGTTATGAAAGAGTATTTTACAATGGAAACTAAACAAATAGAGAATGACATGTGGTGACAAGAAGTGTAACAAGGCAATGCTGAAAAATAATATCATTATAATGTACTTAATCCTATGTCCATGTGTGTTTTAACAGATACATATACAAAAATACTTAAAATAGACACAGAAATAAATGTAGTAAACATTTTGGCAATGATTACTATCACTACTATCAAGTCCCAAGGAAACTTACACATAAACTATATTTTCTACTTCTTACGGCTATTTAGACATTAAAATAATTTGGTCTTACTAAGTACAATTAAGATTCTGTGGTTTCATTGAGGTAATATAATTAATACAATTTTAACTTGGATATAATACTTTTGTAAGAGATATTTAGAAGTATTTATCTCAGTCATGAAATAAATATTATGAATTACTCTCTGTATGAGCTTTCTTAACACTTACTGATATTTACAAATATAGTTTCACAGTGAAAAAATTATTACATTTTCATTTTTAAAAATGATCTATTTTATACTTGTTTATACGTGACACTTACACAGAATTGAAGAGATAAGCTCGACCTTGGCTCCCTTGGAAGGACTACAGAAAAAATCAGTTTAATTCAGTTTACTGTTTTGAAAAAAGAGGTTCATGTTTAAACATAATGAGCTTGTATCCAAAAACTCCCATTCTCAGAACAGAAAATATAAATTTATATGCAAACACGGCTCGTTTGGGTTGAGAAAATATTTTACATAAAAGAGCGAACAACGTTTCGACCTTCTTCGGTTATCGTTGTTCGCTCTTCTATGTAAAATATTTTTTCAACCCAAACGAGCCGTTTTTGCATATAAATTTCTCAACAAGTGGGTTTCTCGACATCACTGAGAAAATATAAATTATTATACTTAACCATCAAACCACATATTGTTTAAACTTGAATTTATTGTACTAGCTATTTTTTTAATGATTGCATGCATATCCTCCAAATAGATTTCTACTATGTTTGGAAAAGCAATAACTTTTGTTCTCAACTTTTGTTATTCGTGAAATGGAAATGTTCTAGATTCTGATGTATAGACACGTTTTTCTGGAGCTGTCTGATTAAGTGAAAACAGTTATGAACATTCAAAATTTTTTTCACAGCCATCTTGTGGTTCCATTTCATTTACATATGTCTTGCGTAAATTAGGACTCTTAAACTTCAAATGTCAAAAGTTTCCATTAATAAGTATGTTTTAGAATTGCATTTTTATTTTTCAAAAATCATATTCTAAACTTAACTAAATGTCTTAACTTAAACAGAAAGTTTTAACCTAGTCAGGTTTTATTAAACTTTACTTCATACTGACATAAGTAAACATAGTTTGTTAAACAAGTATAAAACAAACATTTTTAGAATACTTTTTAAATGTCTGTTATATGCCTGAAGTTTATAAAAGAATAGCAGTCAACATTTTAAAGTATATATGCACACATGTATAATTACTGAAAAATATAATCTATTTATCCTAAAACATAAACTACTTTCTCATAAATCTTCACTATCAATTCTATATATTTTTGTGACAAATTTCACCAAAACCTTTAAAATGCATTCTGAAAATAAAAATCCAAAATCAAGTATAAAAACAAAAGAATATTTGGTGAAAGCCTCCCTCAACAGAGATACTAAAAAAAGAATCTTGGTATAGTATAGTGGTGGTTAAAGACACTGGCAGAAGGCTAAAAGGGATACTGTTCAGTTTAAGCATAATGGAATTTTGCAGAATGACCCCTTGCAGTTTTAGGCATTTTGAGGGTTAATATTCATTACCCAGGCAAACGTCAAGTATTGGAAAATGGTGGTTGTTGAAACAGCTCTTATGTGTTTAGTCACTTTATTACTCTTATCCCCATGTTTTTAAGTCACTTAAGCCATCAAGGTAGTGCTATACTGCTAAAAATACGGTTAAAATAAATTTAGCTTTGTTTGTAATGTCAACAGTATGATGAACAAAATTGAAAACTAACAGTACTAGTCAAAATGGAAGATTTTTGACATAATTGGAATAACTGAAATTCAAATGTAGACAATTTTCATTATAAAAATATCTTTGAAACACAGTTATAGGTTGAATTGGAAAGAATTACTACTGTAAAGAAATGGAAGAGTGGATTTTTATATAAAATACAAGTTACATCCTGATTAAGTTAAGAATTTCACATATAGTAGAAAAAAGGTGAAATCTATTTGGGTTTCTGTTAGTGAATATAGGAGGAGAAGGCTTTTAATTAAAATTTGTTACAAACTACCAAAGGAAACTAATGATATTAATGAGGAACTCCATAACAAAATTAAGATATCAACTGTTAATGAGGTCATAATTATTTGGGGGAAGGGATATTAATTTCAAACACATAGATTACAAAATGTTACAGTCAAAACATGAGTGAGACAGTTTTTCTAGAAACTATCAGGAGCTGTTTTCTTTACCATGAATTTCACACAATGCTACATGAGGGCTATCTGTGCTACCCATCCCTACTTAAGCAGTGAAAGACTGGACAGAAAGCAGTTAGCCATCCCTACCCACCACCACCTCTTGGGCTACTCTTTTACCAATTAATAGTGGAACTGACCATCATATTGTAATTTCCCCTATGATGAAAGGGCAATCATGTTTGGTAGGATGGGGATTCAAACCCATGACCCTCAGATTGCGAGTCAAGCACCCTAACCACCTGGCTGTCACTGTTTCCAAAGTCATTTAACAAAGTACAAAATTTTGTTGGATAGTAAACATGTTTTCACTAGGAGAAAAATCCTGACTTACTAAGCTTTTGGCAAAAAATTTGACAAGGTGCAGCATAAAAATTGTTAGTTATAAAAAAAGGATCTCTATATACATGGATGATAAACTGGTTCTTTGAATACAAAAGAGGTTGGATGGAAGAAAGCAGAGGGTTGTTATAAATTGAGCTCAGTCAAACTGGATTAATATTACAAGTAGAGTACCTCAGAACTCACTGTTAGGACTTTTGTACTTTTTTATTTATGTTAATGAAGTGGATGAATAAATGGTCAATATATTACTTAAATTTGCTAATTATATTAAAGGATTTGTTGTTGCTGGTTGTGAGAAAGATGCTGCTGGTTTATAAAAGGATCAAGGGCATTTGTTGAATTGGGAAAATAAACAAGAGAAGATATTTACTAATAATACATGCAAGGTAATAATTCAATTTATTATAACCCAAGTATAAGTATACTTTTGATGATAATAATCTCAACACTTTATGGAGGAAAAGATTCTTGGGTTTTAGTGTTTTAGGCTCTTAAACCATCTAAGCACTGTGCTGTTGCTATTGATAGAGCAAATACAAAATGTTTAAGATCTCTAAAGTTGTTTTCTCTTGAAATAAAGAGCTAAAAGAGGATCTGACTGAGGTCTTCAAAGGATCTGAACCTATTGGTGAATCTGATTGAGGTCTTCAAAGGAACTGAACCTATTGGTGAATCATCTTTTTTCATACTTAATGGTGAGAATGACAGGGATATTAGCCACAAATATAATTTTTTTCATGGTAAGAGCCATCATCAGTTTAAAAACTTTTGTTTTTCTAACAGGATGGTTAGCCTTTGGAATAGCTTTCTTAAGATGTAATAGATGCATTGGATTTAAAGGAGTTTAAGAGAATAGTACATAAATATTTAAATTATGAGAACTGGCTTTTTTTTTAAATTTAGTTTCATGGCTGTGGTGACCTAGATCACTTGTTGGCTTAAATATTATGTTTATAGACACTGATTACAAGGTAAAAAAGGTTATTATCTCTTTAAATAAATAACCAGTTAGACCTAAATTGGAATACTGTATACAGTATAAGAAAGAAAAATTAACTTGTTGGCAGGTTTTCAGAGGAGAGTTCCTAGATGTAAGTTTTCTTACAGCAGATAGGATGAGTTAAAAACTCTGAATAAATTGCATTATGTTCTCACACAGTCCAATGTCCTCTTCAGTGGCTGCTAAAATGTGTAAAAATGTGTGGCAGGTTTTTAACCATTGGTTTTAAGAAAATATTTTTAATTATTTGTGTTTTCAACTTAATTTTGTCTGATGTAGGTTAGTAAAAATGGTATAAGATTATGTTACAGGGATAGGTTAATACTCTTTTCCTTTTGAGTTAATTTTATAGAAATTTATAAAATTATCCAGGAGGTTAAAAATATAAAGTTCTCTGATGTCTTCATTCTACTGTATATCCTGAAGAGAACAGAACAAGAAGACACAAATTTAAGATTTGAAAAAGACAGGCTTGTGGTTAAAGACTTTTTTTTTCAAGGTGAGTGATCTATGGAAAGAACTGTTGTCTTAAGTTGCCAATGCCAGCATTTTACAAGAGTTTAAAGATGTAATGTATAATTTCCTTTAAAAAAAGAAAAAAGACTATATTACGATTTTTACTTTTCTCAAGATTGGGTGTGCTAAGACAATTGTTGTTCATGTGTTATATTACAGGTACTATATACACATAATCTAAAATCTAAACACTGGTAACATACCTTTGAGATTAGCTCATCATGATTGGCTAGGTGGGCCCTGCAGTGGATACAACTGTAAGTACGATGACAGTTGGGTAAATAAGCCTGGAATGTCTTCACCATGGTCTACTTGTTCACCATGCATCAAACTAACATCTCTGGTTTAACAACCAAATATTAAACTTCCATTCTAAATTTTCATAACTATTTTGCTAGAAAAAGCACATATCCCACAAGGTCCTTCAAAAAAATCCAAGATCGCAGATAGTTGGATGCATCTACATTTCGTTTCATAGGCCTACAGTATAACTTCACCTACATAATTAAATAAGAATAAATATGTATATCATTCAAAAAGTCAATGTTTCAATCAATAACCTTTACCAGAACATAAAAAAAGAAAACAAAATAGTTTGTATATTACTGAGAGGGTGACAAATTGAAAGACTGATTAAAAGAGAAACAGTGTACTGCAAAAATTAAAGACAATTTCTAGTCAGGGTAAAGATAATAATTTTAGAGAACTTATAATATAAATGCACAAAGCACCATTGTGAATCAATACATTTACTCCTCAAAGTTTCTTAAAGCTTTAGGTATTGAATGTACATACATTAGCCAATGCATTCTTCTGGATAATCTGAAAAGTACAAATCTAGCCTAAAATATGTTACCACAGTTTAGTCCCATCTCTGTATCCCACAGTTACTCTTCTAGTTCTTGTTTGATGAAACAAGGAAATGTACTATAATTAACCTTAAAAATACAAAGTTTAAACACAATAACAAATAGTTCTTCCATCCAATTCACTGAAAATGTATAGGTGAGTTAACTTCTTGTTACATTCATATCTTCCTAGCTAATGGCAATAATACTTAATCTTTTCTCTCTTCTACAGCTGTATACAAGTATCTTACCAATTTTATACACTATAGAAAGTTCACACAGCACAGAATATACTGACATTTAGCTACTCTATGACAAAGATGCCTACCTTTAAACAAAATATACTTTAAAATTGTAATAGTCAGCATGGAGAGATATCAGCTCTAGTACCTTAACTGTTAAAAGGATCAAAGTTCCAGTGTAATTCAAAGATGCTGGGTTGAATCCCCAGTTGGGGCAGTTTTCTTCTCACCAGTTTTTAATCAATACAAAGTTACAGCAAGAAATAAGATACTGTTATCTATCCTGCTAAAGAAACAAAAAATTGTTACTGGTATATCCTTCATGTATGATAGGTGCTCAAAAGAAAGAATGTGTAAAATGAGTTTTGGAAGGGCTTATTAAAGACCCCCTCAAGTCTGTCATAATACATAATGTTTTGGGTCTGCTACTGATCCTTTTATTCTTGACACGAAGTAAATATTTTCAAATTTATGTTGCATTATTATTTTTCAAATCATTCACCATGCTATTAGTTGTTTTTTCACAGATACAGCTGAGCTCACAGATAACTTTTTGTGACCCTGTTGGCTGCTATAACTGATATTTTAATTGTTCTAGACAAGGTATATCACACGTGCAGTAATATCACTTTTTGAGCTACGTTGTAGTATACAGATATCAAACATTTGTAATTAACAAACTAAAACAATGTTTTAAGGTTTAAATTACAAAACTGTATATTAATTATTATCAAATTCAGATTATTAGTAAATGTTTTAGTCAATTTAAACATGACCTAAACTGCATTTGATAAACTACTTTTCTGTGCAAGATGCTACCATATTGACTAGAGGTTGTCCTTGTTCAGTGGCATGCTATGAATGTGTCTTGATGTAGCCAACAAACTTCTGTTTTGTTGACAGAAAAGCAATACAGTTCAATCATTAAAATTTAACTTTTACTGTACAATTTTGTAAACAAAAAACTGAAATATGTTATCAATCAGCTAAAAGCCCCCATTAAGTGTTTAGCAGGGGCTGTTTACAGCACTTATGCATTTTTGAAATGTGAAGGACTATATTGAACGAAGTGTGTTAAAATTTTATGCATCACAAGGGACACTAACATATAACCAACTGACTTTGAAGACTGTTAATTCTTAGTTCATTTATAGAAACCAACCATTTTCTGTTGTTAGGCTCTATATTTCAACAATAAATCAACAATGTATTAATTCCTTATACCTAATTTTTATTTTTCTGTGACACAGTCTATGAGACCTATTTTATCTTCTTTTAGATTAACATCCCTGACTGGCCAACTAATTGGCTTGTTTCTGCCCTAACACTTTAATACAAAATTGTAATTCTTTCACCTAGTAATCATTTTCTTAATATTTTTCACAATTTTAACTTCCAGCTACATAACAAAGTACAATCAACAAGGAACCACTTAGTCCTTCAAGAATTTCCTTGCACATTTACATCTTCTTATGAAAAAAATTTTTAAAGCTATTCTTTATTTGAATTTTTAGAAAATTATTGATTCCCTATATGTCAAATCCAGATATTCAAGAAACTTCTAGACAATATATCATCATTATGGCATACTAAAAACTTTTTCAATACAAAACATACAAATTAAAGTAATAAAAACAAATCCTAAAGCAATATGTTTCTCACATAAATAAGCCAAATTCAATTCCAAATGAGAAGTAACACCCATTTTGCACATAGAAATAATTACCTCTTTTGAATTAGCTTTGTTACTAATAACACAGAACTGCCTCAACAATTTGAGTAACCATGCTGTATAAATTCTCATCCACAGTTACTGTAATCAGTGAGTTCCAAGTATATTATTTTACTCTTATAAACAAATTAAAGATCATTTACAAAGTTATTTGTTCAACATAATAACCAATACAAGTCATTCTTTAGTACCTCAATACAAACAAATACCTAAAAGTTGAATGTCATTAGAAAACTCTGTTAATTTAATTATTATACATGATAATTGTCCAAAAGAAAAAGCAAACACTTAATCACTGACTCTTCCTGAAATAACCCAATAACAACATGGTTCTAGTTTGAATGGATTCCATTATTAACTTGTTGCTGTTACACATCCAACCAACCTACAGTCCAATTTACCAGTCTTTTTCCAATGGTCACACAAGAGATTGTTTGAGCTTATTTTTTGTGTAGCAACTTGCCAAAATATTTTGTAACATTTAAGTATGCCAAGTTCATATCATTTCCACCATCCATATAATACATGACATACACTTATATAAAGTTAAACAATAAGTAAGAAACATTTAGTGAATTTCTTGTGGCTATTCTTTTACATTTCACAAGATAGTTTTGCAAAGTTTCTTTATCAAACTAAAAATTTATACCATTACAGAAGTAAGACAAAATGACAACTCTTATCATCCTATTTAAAATACGAGTAACATGAGCACCTCTCCATATCCTCAAGCAACTTGCCCATTATTTATTTACCTACGAAATATGAGAAACAGGTACTCCCATACTTCCTTTAAAATCCTGAGGAAAATGACATCTGAGCATTTTATCAATTATTTTTTACCAACAAAATATTCAGGATCTACATAATTCATGTTAGTAAAAGCATTTTCTGAAAAATATTCAAGATCAGGAGTACTGTTGTCATGTTCTCTGTAAAAATAAATAAGAATATTTAAAAGTTCAATCATTTCTTACACCTTACTGCAAGCAATATTTAATATGCCAATCCCCATTTTGAAGTTTTACTAACCTTACACATACCTAAAAAATAACATTGCTGTCAATTAATACTATATCCAGCTGTTTCACATAAGTCCTTTTGGAGTTCCTAATATCTTTTAACCACATCCTCAGCTTTCTTTGAGCCTTCTACATCCTCATTAGCAGTTAACAATAATTCTAGAACTGCATCTCCCTGGTTGGCTATTTAAACATAAGTCATAAAAACCACCATGAATCACTTCAAGAAATCTTCCTCTCTCTTTTCTTAACTTCGTAAAATCCCAGTCAATGTGCCTGAAATTAAATTTCCCATAATTATTGCACTAGAATCCTTATTAGTTAAAACTGACCTCACTATATAATTTCTCATTGACATCATATGTATAGTCAGGGGGAATGCAGCTAATTCAAAAAGTCACAAGTCTGATCCTAAAGGAACCTGTGACACTGTTAGATCTTAATGATTTTGATATTTTGTCTTGGTATAGACCACAATGTCTAGTTATAAATTATTCACTTACATGGAATATACAACCTTTCAAGATAAACTTGTAAATATGTAGATAGATCTTCTAAAGCTGTAAATTAAAATATTGAACAAGCACTTTTTCTTTCTTGATTGTTTTCATACTACATGTTATCTTTACTTCTAAAAGCACCACACAAGTATAACTTTCAAATTGCGAACTAGTTTATTTATTTCATCATTATTACATAAGTATTTTTTGCCTCCAGAACATAGTAGGTTCACATAGATAAATAAACTTGCACCTTTCCTGGGAATGATACAACAATATTCAATGATATACTATCAGTAAACACAAAATATTTAATACTAATCATCTAACCTTGAACCAAAAATAAATTGGTTATTGTATATCAGCTAATTACTACCCACTGAGATAAAGAAAATCTTTGCTACAGTAATTCAATAAAGTATTCAAAAAAGGGAAATTTGTTCATATTTAATTTTAACCTTAAAGCTACTCACTCTTTCTTTCTCATTCAAACTAGCTTTCTTAAAATAATAAATAAACATACACAAGTATCACCAAGTTAAATTTAAAACTAATTTTTGCATTAAACCATAGGTGAAGATGTAAGCTTTTAACATATTGTATGTTGACATGAAATATTATCAACTGAAATAATATTAATAATAATCACAGCAATGGGTTGTACCTATTCACTGTATAAAAATTCATTTTGTTCTTGTAAGTAAACATAAACCCCCTTTATAAATATTTCATATCTCCCCTCACTTGAAGCATGATTGGTATAATTTTAGATAAACTGAGTCAGTAATACCATGAGAAACATTACAACTTCATATCATACAAGTTTAAGAATTGCAATACTTTTCCTCAGGTTCTTGTGTACCATTTTGAATCTGAGTTAAAGCTACTAAAAAATTACAAATCAAAACAAAGTTGGTTCTTATCATTATTTAAGCCTTCCTTTAATCTCCCTTAAATTTATAACATCCATTACATTTGAAAGCAACCTATTTCAAAGTAAAACCACCCTGTTAGTGAAATAAAACTATATTAATTGAAAATGACCCCAACCCTTCCAAAGTTAATAGATGTATTCCCTCATCCTACCATTCTCACCATTAAGTATGAAAACAGATGATGCATGAGCACTATTAACTCTCTTAACAATCTTAATCACTCAATCAGATCCCTCATAAATCTTCACAATAAAACAATAATGAGCTGTTCTTGTATGACAATCTATTAATCCTAGGTATCATCCTAGCAGCCCTCCTCTAAATCCTTTCCAACAGTTCAATGTCCTTCCAAAGGCATGGAGCCTAAAACTAAACAAGGCCTAACCAGTGACCTATAAAATAAACAATCTTTGCATTCCTATTCAATATTTCTGAAGATAAACCTAAAATCCTAAATGCCCTACCATTGGCAATAACACACTGCTTAAAAGGCTTAAGAGATAGATCAAGTTGAACACCAAGATCTTTTTCTTCTGTAATACTAATTTAAAACATTTGGTCTATGAAGAGACAATTATGCAGTTGCTCTTGCAAGAGTAAAGGGAAAAATGTAAACTACGAGTAATTTATTACATTCAAAATTCTCAGGGTTAGAACAGGCTCTATGTGAGAAGTAGATTTCTTAACACAGTTGATACTATTGACTTGTTTTAATTAATATGCATACAATTTGAAAAGCTTTACTAAATATTCTTAAGATATTTTATCAATTAAAAATTTCACTACATGGAATTACTTATTTGCTCAGTGATGGTATGTGTACTGACAGTCTGCATACCTTTATGTTTCTTTGGTAAGTAGATATATAAAATAATTACCATTAACATATGTGTGGTACATGTGGTTTGAGGATCATGAATAACATAAATAGTCAGCAATTATCTTATTTTTAGTGTTGTCAAAAGTCTTAAATAGAACAAGTGTTTGAATATGAATGGAAAGTCCTACTGTTCATAAACAAGAAAATGAACACTAAACATGCAGTACAAGATAAAATGTCTGAAGAATATTTAGTATTAAGGAATAAGGGCATAACCCTGGAAGATATATGATTTGAGAAAAAATGTATTTGCTATAACTTACATAAACACAGTTTCTCTATTTCTGTGAATTGTATGTTCTATTATTTAATATGTACAGTTGAGACTTTTCACTAAAACTTTATCTATTTGTAGTTTCACTTCTTACCTAGAATTTTCTTTTCTTTCTCCTAATGCACATCATTTCCTCACTATTCAGAATTTTGCATAAAGCAGTATGGTTAAAGTAATGTATTACCTGAGCAAAGTTTGTGCACTACAGTATCTTAACACAAACACACAAGGCAAAATAAAAACAAAACCGTTTATTCAGACAATGCTGGATGAAGTAAAACCCCAGACACCATGCTTATAAAAACTACAACACTTTAACTCCACACAACATTTTGGGTCTAAATCTTTATTCATATGGTTTGCTAAAATTGTGTATAAAGAGTACATTCAAATACATCACATGCAACAATCGAGTACAAACATTAGATCCAGTATTATTTACATTTACTTGAAAATTTTGTCTTATGAAACAAACTTTCCTTTTATCAAAGTGAAGATTTACTCTAAAATAATGTAACTTCACAATGTTTAAACTTTGCATCCAACATATCACCAACATAAATTTCCAACCCTAAATGGGTGAGCAGAACATAACATTTTTGACACTCAGTACTCATGCAAACAAGTTAAATATCTAATGTGAGAGAAAGTGAATGTTATTTTTCAACAATATCATAATCTTTATTTGATAGGAATTAATAGCAAATCTACAGATTTCGTATGATCTTTTTTTTTGTAAATTTAAACCGCACAACTCTGCAACGCAAAGCATATATATATTTGCCACAACTGAATTTGCAAGTTCTCTTTGTATTTCTAGACCACAGTCTACCCTAAAATAAAATTTCTTCGAGTACTTTTTTTTCTAATTACTTTAAAATTTACTTTGGCATTACAACTGACAAAATTTTTGTCAAAAGTACTAAATAAGTAAATTAGTAAATAAACGTAAGTACTGTTGTTGAACGAGAGTTTAAATGAAAAATATTATAGACGAATAAATATTCAAAATTATAAGCACAAGTTATTAAAACGTGTGCTCTTTTATTTTATCAACTTACTGCTGTTTCGAATACAGGTTTAACAGGCTGCTTCAGAAGGTTCAACGTTGAAACTTGAACTACGTATTTTCTGTTACTGTTAAGTTCTGAAAAGTGGATAGATTAAATCAATGAAATTTGTAAAAAAAATGCGATACGTGTAGTTTTATTTTTGATCGTTTATATTTAAGAAAACGTTATATCTTCAACTACCAAGAACACTAACAACTCGCTTGTTTGTTTTGCTAGCAGATGCAATCTAACATATTTCAACATCTACTTTCTCACCAACTGTTTATAAGCATACACATACAATATCGCAAACGCTGCAAACCACAACACTACAATCTTTCCCGAAACGACTTACTACTTCAGCGCTCCAGTAATTAACCAATCAAATAACTCCTAACATTCACCGCCAGACGGTTTTCAAATACATTTCCTCGATCGCGTTAAAGATAACAACACATGTGACAAATATTTCTTCAAAAACTTTTCCTACAGGCTACGTTCGGAACAAAAATCGCGACACTAATGATATACCAACTCACAAATAAATTTACATACATAATATTCTCTCTAATCAACCAAGCTGCTGAATGGATGCGGTAACTCTCACTATTAACACTGAACAGAATCACTCATTGAGCAGTTACGAGTAATCATTCATTAAAAGTTTCTTATTACTAGTATTTATTAAAGTGCACTCTTGCTAGTCCAACAATTTTCCAGACTATTACATCCTGCACTCTCTGAATTAAAACATTGAAAATAAAACTTACAGAAACACGATAATTAAAATTAGTTAAATCTTAATAAGATAATACCTACAAATATATAAACTAAGAAAATTAAATTGACAGTATTTACAAAACTCGAGTCTGGCATGGCTTGGTAGTTTGAGCGGTCGAGTTGCAAACTGCGAGTGGCTGGTTCAAATATCATCGCTAAATATGCTCACCCTTCCTTCTATTATAATGTGACAGTCAGTCCCACTACTTGATTACAGTATGCCAAAAGTTGACTGTGGGTGGCGTTGTCTAACTGCTTTCCCTCTAATTCTATCACATCTAAATTAAGGTACAGATTGCTATTGAGTATCTTTAGCAAAATTCAACAAACAACCAATTTACAAACCAAAATAAAATCACAATAGTACTAAAAGAGAACACAAATAAAAAAGGAAAACAAAAGCATAAACACAAAAATGCATATGTTTTGTTGCGCATGATAATTTATCCCTTTTGTTTGTTGTTTGTTTCTTTCGAATTTCGCGCAAAGTAACACAAGGACTGTAACAAAATATGTATAATAAAAGTACGTACAACATACAGCATGTGCACATACAGTGTACATAATGAAAATATTACAAGGGCGAGTGAGAAACTATATCTTCATCGACGATTAACAGCAAAATGGTTCCAGAAACAATTATGAATAACATCTAACTTGAACGACTTTACTTGTTGTAACTCAAATGGCAACACCTTCAAGTAGCTGAGATGCTGCTTGATCATTATGCTGCAGAGCTTGCTCTTAACAAATGTTAATATAGAGGAGGAACACTCCAAAGGACCAGCTGTGTTTGACAGAGTTGGAATCAACCAATAAAGATCTCTCAAGTTGGGAAGCGTCTGGTTTACCACATGCACGTAAATACAATGAATTATTTTCGTCTTGAAAGATGGACGACTTCTACGTCTAATCAAGGAATGTGTTTGCATTCGGATACCAGAAGTGTACAGTTTATGGTGAACAAAGCTTTTAAAATATAGACTTTATCTGTGTATGGAGACATTTAAATTTAAAATTGAAATTTCTAGAGTATTCATCATCAGATGTATTACTACATAATAAATATGTCTCAGTACAGTACTTTCTTCGTCTTTTAGCATGACATGAGTTTTCAAATATGCATCAAGTATACAGGAAACCTTTCTGGTGCAAGGTTCTGAGTAAGTTAGAAAAATACTGTCTGTTGTCTTTTCAGCTGTTGCAAAGTACTGGTTCTTTCATTCCTCATCTTTCCTGGTTCTAAAACTAATACTTGAACCTGTGTTTTTTCTATTGCAATATTTATGTCTTCACTTTGCAGACATTTGGAAACCCCATGATATAACTCAAGAGAGATTGCCCATAACGACTAGGCAGAGGCAGAATTTAGTCTAAAGCTAACAAGAGGGATTAACTTCATCATCAGTTTTCCAGTCAAATTTTCCATCGTGTACAATGGATTAGAAAGTAGAATTCACAACAAGAACTGTGCTGAGAAATACAGTATAATTTTCTGCTCGGTTAGTTTGACATATTGTACTCATCAACAGTTGTGTGTCGGTTCTTTTAGGTTGCAGTTACAGCTGAATGCTTTAAAAAGGCTCATCCCACTTTGTACTGCTTTCAGTAAATGAAAACCAATTTGGACTATTTCTTGTCGTTCAGTTCTTTAAGACATGTCAATAACCACTTTATTAAAGGTGGGCAAGGCAATGTATTTTGTCTGCTCTTGGTGCCAAATTTTTCAGATGTTCGTGTATTTAAGCGTAATGGACAAATAAAGTAAAACAGCCATCATGTCTTTCACTATGCAGATTATCAAATGAAAGAATATGGTTTAAAAAAATTATGCACTTGACTAAAACCTACTACTGTGTTCTAATCAGAGAACACTACCATATTTAATAAATGTTTCGTTGTTTCTCTATTTGCGATGATATATCTAACAAGAACAAAAGTTTGTCATGTTTTCTGCAGTCAGATGCTGTGTGTAAGAAAATAAAATATTTTGTCTTTTTAGCGTCACTTCCAATAGATTCATGCACATTCTAAGCAGTGAGTGAATCATTTAATTTTGAGATGATAGTGAGACAACCAGAGTCTACATGGGATTATTTTTGTAGATTTTAGCGAATATTAAGTTGAACAATGTCAAGAAAACTTTCATTGTGATATCTAAAGAAAAGTTTTATGTGGGTAGAAGTATGTATACATCAAGTAACATATGCAAAATATTACATTTATGCTAGTAGTTAGGGCCCCACTTCAAATACGCATGTTGATTGGATCCATCGGGGAGAGAGAGGAAGAGGGTGATGTTGTCATAAAAGTCCATAACGTCATAGCTCCACAAAGTGTCACCAGCTGATGTGGTGCTAGGTAACGCGTTACTAGCCCACCATGAAAGTTGAATATTAAGTTGAACAATGTCAAGAAAACTTTCATTGTGATATCTAAAGAAAAGTTTTATGTGGGTAGAAGTATGTATACATCAAGTAACATATGCAAAATATTACATTTATGCTAGTAGTTAGGGCCCCACTTCAAATACGCATGTTGATTGGATCCCTCGGGGAGAGAGAGGAAGAGGGTAATGTTGTCATAAAAAGTCCATAACGTCATAGCTCCACAAAGTGTCACCAGCTGATGTGGTGCTAGGTAACGCGTTACTAGCCCACCATGAAAGATGGATACTACGTTATAGTTTCTCAAAGTGTCATCAGAGGACGTGTTTTCATGCCACCATGACACCAGAGAAAATAGTGAACAATTTACACAAAATATCACCAAAGGGTGTATTGTCATATTTGGCAGCCATGACGTCATATTTTCAAGACGTGGGACGCAATAAATTGATCAACATGTCTCAATATGACTATAATCAATAAAGTCGGTATAAAACACTAATTAAGTGGAAACATCTTCATCGTTTCCATACCATTCATATTTAAATTTACTTTTTGACTCTTTAATTGCATAGGCTGGTGATTTTAAACTTCATTATAGTTGTTTTGGTTTTAATTACGTATTTTCCAGAATTTAGCTATGCAAGTGACGAAAATGTTTTTTACCACGTAATGATTTTTTAAACTTACACTATTCATATCGGCAGCACATAAGTATCTCCAACAATACTGGGTTCCAAAATTTAAGAGTAAACATAGAGCAAATAAAATATTCGATGGATATTACTAGTGTATGGAACTGTAGTGGACTCTTTTATCGTGTGGTTATTTTTAATCCAAATATAACTGATAGAACAGGATCGAGTGTTATAGAAGTCCCATCACTTATGCTCACAATTTGTTTTTCGGGTGAACGAAATATAAGCAAATGTTGGTTGATTATCAGGTTTAGGCCAGGCATAGTCAGAAGGTTAAGGCACTCGACTCATAATCTGAGGTTCGAATCCCCGTTACACCAAACATGCTCGCTCTTTCAGCAGTGGTGGCATTATAATGTGACGGTCAATTCCACTGTTCGTTTGTAAAAAGAGTAGCTCAAGAGATGGCGGTAAATGGTGATGACTAGCTGCCTTCCCTCTAGTCTTACACTGCTAACTTAGAAACTGCTACCGCGGACAACTCTCATGTACCTCGTTCAGTTGATATTTCTTCTACAGCACAGACGTTGTCGGGAGACTATAACTCTTTGTAGTTCAGATACATAAAATGTTCCATTTAATTGTTTTGTAAAATAATCTTGTAATTTATACACTGGTGGATCTCTCTCTATTTTCTAGTAAATCTTAAGTATTCCTTCTCTCCATTCAGGCATGTAGCCTTTCCTAAATTCACGTTTCACGTCACTACTATGTATTTGCTTGACGATTAGTAAACTTTGTTCCAGCATCTCTTTGAAATTTACAAAGTTTTCGACTCTGTGGGGATTTACAACACAAAAATCAGGGGTTCGATTCCCCTAGGTGGACACAGTGGATAGCCGATGCAGCTTTGCCATGAGAAAATATAAACAAATTAGATAATGCACGGAACGACTCTTGATGTTGTTTAATTCTAAGTGTCATGTGGAATAAATGAAAAAAAAGATTGTGAATACAACATAAAAATACAGTTATTTATACATCCATTTAAATATAACATCGTTTTTCACATATAGTAATAATAATTGTTAATAAGAAATAGGCGAGATTGAGTCAATTTTGGAAGGTGAGTAATCTTGTGCATACAAATAATTCCAAATTGTAAGAATTTTCAAGAGACTTTTCAGTATCTCGGTTTTCTTTCTCTCCTTTAAACAAACCGTTGTAATGTTCTCTCTTAACAATTTAGCTACACTCCACAGGTAGAGATAATCGATATTAAGTTAGATAATTTCCACGGAAGAAGATCAATTTGCCTCGTCACCCACACTGACGACACTCAGAATCTGAAACATGTTTACTCAAAATTGTGGTTTAAACAAAAACACTTAAATCCAGTGACTAAATATTTGAATACAAGTTCTTTAATTACATATATGTCCATCACTTCCGATAAAACTCTTTTAGTTCTATCACTGCAGCAGTCGTGATGATAAATAAGTATACATTCAATTTAACAACAGTTTTAACTTACATTAATAAACACAATATAACTTTATCTTCAGGAAAAAATCCGATCCTCTGATAAATCTGTTCAAGTGTTAGCGGTTTCAAATCGATGAGTAAGTAACCATATTGTTGTGTGGCTGTATCTTGATAACCTTCTTCAAAATATTCGCGAAAACATTCGACTGAGGTCTGTCTCTGACATTATTGAACAAAATAATATATTGAGAACTTAAAGTAATATGATTATGCAGTACGTCTTTAGACTTACAATGCTATAGACTGGCTTTCGATACCTGTGATGGGCAGAGAACAAATATCGTTTTGTGTAGCATTGTGTTAACTATAAACAACCAACAACAACTCTATCCTGATGAAATATATTCTGTACAATATAAAACGCCGAAGAATTCAAATGATTACATCTACATGTAAAATAATTTGAGAGTTGCAACAAGTCGTAATATTTGTCTGTATGAGCGTATAGTCGTAATGTATGCACCAAAATCGTAATGATTACGCTCAAATCGTAGTGGTTGGCGTCTCTGTTAAAGTTCGCATAAAGTCTTTGTATGTCTTTTTCGTTTCTTTTTGGTAATCACTACAGAATATAACTAATTATTCTCCAAAAGTTGTATTATTCAAACCTTCAGTATTCACTTAACCTTAACGTTGGTTGTATTTTATGAAAACCAGAGCCGATCATATTATTGTTATCTGATACAAATGGCCGTTTGGCCGCACAAGCACGAAAGAAGATTTGAGAAGTAACTCTGTATCTGTACTTTATCTACATCAGAGAATTAAACTCCAGATTTTTTGCATTGTTAGTTTGTAGACTTAACACTGACTTACCAGGTAACCTATAAAAGTGTTTCGTTTGTTTGTTTTTGAATTAAGCGCAAAGCTACACAATGAGCTATCTGTGCTCTGCCCACCACGGATATCAAAACCCGGTTTTTAGCGTTGTGAGTCCACAGACATACCGCTGAGCCACTGGGTTGGAGCAAAAATGTTTCTTATATACAAGTTTGAATAATCGGATGCAGTTTTTGTGGCTCCCCGTTAGTACAGCGATATGCCTACAGATTTACAACGCTAAAAATCAGGGGTACAATTCCCCTCGGTGGGCTCAGTAGATAGCCAGATGTGGCTTTGTTATAAGAAAACACACGCAGTTTTTGTGTTGCATTCATATATTAGCTTATATTTCTGTACTCGCTTAAAACGTTACGATTCTATTGTTCTTATATATTCCAATACTAAATTTACTCCTACGAAATTTACTTTAAATATTTCTAAGCAAGTGATGTAAAAACTTTCATTTTAAACTAATAATAAAGAAATCTGGAAACATAATAAGCCTAATGCTAAAGTCATGTGACAAATATAATTAATCAAATCTTTCAATAGCTCCTTCATTTATTTATTGTTATTATTACAGTAATTAAAAAAAACACCAAAAAAAAAACAAATGATGGCATCTCCTGGTGTTTATTACAAACTCAAACCGAAAGTAAAATGGAAAGGAAGGTCGTGAACGCAATTGATCGAGAGCAAAATAAAGAAGTGGTAAATGTAGTTAAAAATGAGGGAAAATCGAGTAGCAAGGATCGGACACTAACTGACCATCTTAATAAGCATTTGTTGTGTTCATTTCTTGAAAGTCTTAATCAAACTATTGAACAACCTACAGTGGGCCGTATAGACACTGATTGTAAGCGTAAATGTGATGACCAACATCAAAAATGAAAATTAATACTAGCGCTTTGGGTCGACACATTCAAATTAAACATTGAATTGATAGTTTCTCATTTTAAATTTTTTTTGTAAGCAATACTTGGATTGAGGTCATAGGTATGCTTCAAACTTTTAGCATATTAAATTAGTATTCATTTTCTGCGAAATTATTGACGGAATTGCCTTTTTTGATCTACGAGTTTACAACAGGACCATGTCACCAGTTAAATATTTCGCCAAAATGAAGTTAGCCAAAAAGATTACGATAAGGATATTCTGACGTTAGAAAGAAATCTAAATAAAAAATGTTAATTTCAGATTATTCTGATAATGTGATTGTTTTATAAATGATAATGTAACATTAGAAGGATAGATCTGGAAAGAGTTATCAATTAAGAAATGATAACATTACAAAGTAATATTTTGTAATTGATAAAGTAAAATGACAGTATTTAAAAATATAATAACTGCCTCTTGAGTGTGGATTAAATATAAAGGAAGTGTTTACTGGAATATTTCACTACTGAATATGTCTTCATGTTTATGTACTCTGGATAAATAATTTATTTGCATTTTTTTCATTCTACCATTTAAGGTAGTGTTTCTTTTTATATAAGGTTTTAAAGAAGTATCTAAATATGATATTTTCATAATGAAATAATGCAAAAAAATATGATACCAGATATGTTTTTTTCTGATTTTATCTATCAGCAAGCATATAGTATGGCAGTACAGAAATGATTGTTTAGAATCAAGATCATAAGATATAGAGAATATTCATTAAAATGAATATCCTATGTCTAATTCTTTGACCACAACCAACATTTAAGTTAAATGTAATTTCAGAATATTCCTATATACTCTTGAGTTTCTGTTGTTATCATTGTCCAGTGACCTTTATAATTGTGAATGGTGATAGAACCATAAGTTGATCTGGCATTTTAGCTTATAGAAGAGTGCATTAAGTCTTTGCTAGCTTTTCTCATAAACTCTGGATAGAACTCTGAAGCAGTAAATATATTTTTATTCTGTAATTAGTTTCATTACACAGGTTTTCAAATTTTACTTGATATGTGATTAAGATTTATAGGAGTCTTTTGATTTATGGATTTTCTGTTACTAGAGTATTATGTTGGAAACATTTAGAGAAGATATTTACAATATAATATATAGTAAAAATTAATTTTGGAACTGTGATGGATAGAAATGGTCCACTTATTAATATTTTAATTTAAAGCACTAGTCACATTACATAGTTAAAAATTCATTGAACATCTTACAGGGATTTGTTTTTAGAATGTTAAAATTTTTAATACAAAAAATAAACTAAAAACTTCTGCAATTGATAAATAAAATAATTAAACTTTGTGTTGCAAAGAAATTACTTTAACTTGTATAATTAAGTAGTGACAATAAATCCTTAAACAGGTAAATAATATTTAAAAATTTGATTTCATATGTAAAGTAATTAAAAAGTTGCTAGATTTCAAAAGATTTTTGAATCACATCAGTATCTTAATATATGAGAGCTCAACTAATACATGAGAAACACTGTATTTAAAGACTTAAACAAATAAATTGGCCTGTCACAGTGTGGAACTGGAGTTCCACTGTTTGCATCCTCTTATAAAAATGAAATAAAATAGAGAGTTTTGGAACTCTGGCACCTACATTAAAAGGATGTCAGTCACATTCCATAAATGGTTAGACAAGAATTGTCCATCAATTCAAAATCAGGAGCAAACAACTCATGTAACGTTGAATGAATATCTGAAAAAGAATTACTTCTAATTCCTTAAACCTGTAATTTTTTTTCATTCTGCCAAAATTTTCATGATTTTCCAATAATTATCACCATATCTTGTAAGACTTCAATTTTCTTAAATTTTGTGGATAATAACACGTTTTCATCCAAACAGACATAACTGTTATCAGAGACCATCATCATCTGATGGGTAATTTGAGATTTTTGACCAGACACTCGTAGCAGCAGGAATTGAGGCTGTGATGAAGCTATCAAATTAATTATTGTAACATTAGATGTTATGACTTCAAGCTAAAGGTTTTAAATTTCTATTAATATGTAATAAGTATTTGAAAAAGACCTTGATTTGTACATTTTCTATTCCAAGGATATTGTGTTGAAAAATGTTATTAACCTGTTCTTGAACAGATTAAAAACTGTGCCCTACTAATAACATCCATGAATACTACTAAAGCAGATAACATGTTGATATGATTTAATTATTTTATGCATAATATACCAGCTGAATAGGCTTGTGGTAAATGTGGTTAAAATAGGAATACCTTTATTAAAAAAACATTCGTGATAATAATTAGACTGATAATTTTTGACATCATCATAATGCATAACACTATGTAACATAAGTTTTACTTTTTCTTGTTCCTGGGCAGAAAGTGTCATTTTCCAATTGCTTATGCCTAAAGTAAATGGAAAAGACCTATTTTTCTCTTCAAACTTTGCTTTTGTGACCTCAGAGTGTATTAATGAAAACATGATGGGAGACTATATTTGGGGGCTGATATGTGAAAGTGATTTATATTACAGTCGCAAATCTCAAAAAACTACTCACTTCTAAACATCTTTGTATAATTTTAGTATAAATACATGTAAATCTCAATTCATATGTTGTCTTATGCAGACCTTATGTAAATGAAAATGTGCAAATTTGCCCATTTTTACATAGAAAATAGGTTAATTTCTAAATTTCTTTATCCAGGTCACAAAAGCAAAGTTTAAAGGGAATAATGGCTATTTTCTGTACTTTTACAACATTAGCAATTAATAAATAACACATACTATCCAGGAACAAAATTTGTGTTACACAGTGTAATCAGCTGTTGACAAGTTTTTCAATAACTAATTTGAGCCAAGAGTGGTATTTAGTTTACCTGAAAAACACAGATACTTTATCTGCTAAATCTATTATTGATATAGTCTGAATATTAGTTTACTGAATTCTATGAGTCATATTTACTAATTTTCATTTGTAAAATATAGTCACAGTTTGTCCTTTTTTTAAAATTAGTGGTATTGGTGATTAATATTTATTTTAAAACAGTACTAAAAATACAATGTAATGTTTTCTGTTGGCCTAAGACACAATATTTAAACTTTTTCACATAATAATTTACTTTTTTTTTAATAATTACCTTTGTACTATTGAAACTGTTTTTTTCTGTAGGAATGATTTTGTTCAGGTAGAAAGTATTCTCAAGTCAACTGATTTTTGTTCAAGTATCAAATAGTTGCATTTTATAATTAAGAGGTTTGTGTAGGATAGTTTTTTCCATAATTTTCAGGAAACTACTACTAAACGCCATGTTAAACTCAAAGTATAAAGAACTAAGTGACTTGCAGAAACAAAAAATGAATCGAGACCATGAATTGGCCTGCTGGATTCAACCAGACATTATGGACTCGTACAATGTAACATCAAACAAGTCAGTAGTAAGAATAACAAGGAAAAGAAGATCATTCACAACAAAAAACTAGATAAATTAAAGTGCCAACAACAAAAAAGATCCCAATATGATGAACCATCAGCCAACTTAGTAATTAACAGATTCTACTGACAATTAAGCAATGAAGAGATACATCTACTCAACAAAGGGCTCAACTTTGCAGTAACACCTAGAAATATTTCATTGAAAACTAATTCCTAATTTTGTGAAGATAAAACTATCCAAGAATGTTTGTGGTATAATTATAGAGTAAATCTAAATATAACTAAGTAACTGAGATTTAGACTAAGAGGAAAAATAGCCTGGATATGTGATGTTAAGTAACTATCCTGATTTCAGCTGCTTGTATATAAAACTGCATTCGCAGTTTTACCTTCTTCCTTACCTGTTGGACCCAGGCTCTGTTTAATAACAACTAGACATTGGTGGAAGACTCGTTCACTACATGAATGGTAGCAGGGTTACCGCTAAGCAACTACAGAACAGGGAGCACAGTAGTATACTGGTCATGCATTTCTCATACAAAGCTTGTTGGATTGTGATGTCCACAAGTATTTGTCGGCCCTTTCATCTAAGCAAATTGGACTTAGATGACTTAAGAAATTGGTCAACTAGAATACTAAGATATTTTTTCCCATAATGCTGTTAGTTATTACCATTAAAATTATGATACCTAATATGCAGCATTTTGCTTTTATTATAATTAAAATCCACCTGTCTTTATTTATCCAACTCATAAAATAATCCCAATATTTTCACAAAGCAACAGTGCTTTCCTCATGATTAAGTAAATTTCCATAGTTATTATGAAGTACATTTAGTCTCTTCTCAGGTTATAGAAGCTGCACTACTTGTGTATTTGTTGTATCTAAATATTGCAAAAATTAATTATCCATATCCCAAAAAAAGAAGTTTTTGTGTGTGCCTGTGCTAAAATAGTAACATATAGATAAGGTTAGTAATGCTAACTATTTTTTAATTAATCTAACTCGAGGATTCCCAAACTTTTTAGATCTACAGAGCTTCACATCAGAAAGAAAAAACATTCCGGACCCTTAATAAAAAGAAATACACTAAAAGTAGAAATATTCTGTTACCAGCGCTAGAAAAAGTTTACTTCCAGTTTTTAGAATATAAATTTATTAAAAATATAAATATTTAAAGAAAAAAATTTTTACTTCTACTTGCTTGTTCAAAATTTTCTGCTTGCAAAATTTATATCGGTAAAAATACACTAATTATTTATTTTTAGCGACTCGGATGGACTTGCTTTTGTTCACAAAATAGTTCAATATTTGGAGTTATGGTTGTTACCTGTAAGTGCAAATCATCTTCAGTATTTAACCTGTTTCTAAATTTGGTCTTGTAACTATATATACAGTGAAACAGTTTGCTCACAAAGATATGTTGCTGGAAAATGCATCAAAATTTTCAAAGCTTTGTTACTTATTTCAAGGTATTCCATGGTCATTTAAATCCAAAATTGTTTAATTTCTTCCTGCTGAAATTTTGTTTTTAGTTGAAATTTCTATAAGTTGTTCCTTCTCTTTCAAAGGCAAATCGTTGGTATTTGCAGAGTTAATAAAGGGAATTTTAATCCACAGTATTTTTTTTTCTAAATGAAGAGGGAAGTACTACCCAGTAGTTGTGCACAAATATGTGTGCTGCAAGACTGAAACTTTTGCATCTTCACTTTAGGAAATTTCATTCATAAGTTTAAAAAAAAAAAAAAGAGGAAATTTTCGAAGCAATCAAGTTCTTCCGTATGTATACATTCACCATTTGACTCTGAGCTTTGAAGCACGTACCCTGCATTGTAACATTAATTTCATTTAGATAGACAAATACGTCCGAAAGGTAAGCCACTTTCTGTATTCAGCATTTGTCCTTTAACTTGTGTGCAAGTTCAAAATGGCATTCAGATAAAGAGAAATCCATCTTATCATGCAGTTCGTAAAACCGGGCAAGTACTTTTCCCCGAGAAAGCCATCAGACTTCACCATAAAGCAGCAAATTTTTATGCAAATTTCTCATATCCTCACAGAGTAAACTGAAGATCCTCGCATTGAGTGGTCTTGATTTTATAAAACTGACTATTTTTATGACATCACCCAATACCTCTTTTACGTCTTTTGGCATTTGTTTCATTGCAAGTGCTTGATGATGAAGACAACAGTGGATACTCTCGATGTTCGGATTTTTCTTTTTTATGCGTGCCACTGAGCCTGACAAATTTCCAAACACAGCTGCAGCCCAATCAGGGCAAATACTTGAGTAAAGCTGCCAATGGATCTTACGTTCTTCCATAAATAAATCGATCAGTTTAAATATTTCTTGGACTGTTGTTTGAATAGACAAAGGTTTGCCAATTAGCATGTCTTTTTCAAAACAAGCTTCGTGAATATAGCGAACAATTGTTTGTTTGTTTTGGAATTTCGCACAAAGCTACTCGAGGGCTATCTGTGCTAGCCGTCCCTAATTTAGCAGTGTAAGACTAGAGGGAAGGCAGCTAGTCATCACCACCCACCGCCAACTCTTGGGCTACTCTTTTACCAACGAATAGGGGGATTGACCGTACCATTATAACGCCCCCACGGCTGGGAGGGCGAACATGTTTAGCGTGACGCGGGCGCGAACCCGCGACCCTCGGATTACGAGTCGCACGCCTTACGCGCTTGGCCATGCCAGGACATAGCGAACAAACACAAGCAACATTGCATAATCTGCGATGTCTGTTGATTCATCCATCTGAAGTGAAAAAGTTGGACTCGATTTTACTCGCCTTATTAACTCCGTTAAACAATTTGTTAACATATCTTTGATTCTTCGAGAAACCAAGTTGTTATAAATGAACACAGAGTTAATATTTTAATGAAATTTCTTGTCAGTCGTGCACTCCACCAAATCTTTTGCGCATGGTTTTTATCAAATCATTTACAATTGTATAAGCGTCATCTGTTTTTGCAGTGGGGTAATTAACACCATATGAAGCAAAAAGAGCGCCTTTTTTGTCCTGACATACAAACGAACGAAATGTAACTTTCCTTGCATTTAATTACAAACACTTTCTTTTGAAATACTGGGAAGTTGGATTTTTTAATTTAGAATGTTTGGTTTCTAGATGTCGTTTTAACTTTGCCAGATGCAAACTACTGTTACTCGACACTGTTCTATATTCAACACGCAATCTGATACGTCCATCTTGATTACCTGTCCATGTAAAACCACATTGAATAAAACTTTCATCCTACTTTATTTTCTTTCTGGCCGGACATGGCCAGGTGTGTTAAGGCGTTCAACTCGTAATCTGAGGGTTGCAGGTTCGAATCCCCGTCGCACCAAACATGCTCGCCCTTTCAGTCGTGGGAACATTATAAAGTGACAGTCAATCCCACTATTTGTTGGTAAAAGAGTAGCTCAAGAGTTAGCGGTGGGTGGTGATGATTGGCTGCCTTCCATCTAGTCTTGCACTACTAAATTAGGGACGGCTAGCACAGATAGCCCTCGAGTAGTTTTGTGCGAAATTCAAAACAAACCAAACCAATTCTATCAAGACAAATGTATTTTGGCTTTTATGACTCCTATTTTGAGATATCAGGTGTGACGTGACGTCATATACACATTGGCTTTTATAAAGGTTAAATTATTTCTTTCAGTTAGTCTCCCTGCAAGTAAAATATTCTTTTGTAATATTGATATTATTAAATAAATAACGTCAGTGAAATGAAATAAATAATATTTATTCGCAAATATACCTGTATTTGTTTGATTTTAAACAATAAAACTAGATTCAACTCACATCGATGCGCCATCTATACTTAAATCTTTAGTGTTTTGGTTCTAGTATTACTGTGAGTATGGGTGAATAATAACCTATAATGTAAGTTTATTGTTCTCTGTCAGTATTTTTAAAAAGACAGTTGTGTTAGTCTTTAGATTTAACCAAATAAACAGTAAGATATATTAGAGTAAACGTATTTTTGTGTTTATTCAAATGGTTTTGTCACAGTTAATCATTATATACCTTTTAAAATATATTTTATTGATGCGGTGATGGTAATTATCCATAAAACTGAAATTGAATGAATGAGAAACGTATGTTTTATAACTGTGTTCAAAACACGTTATTCCAAGCCTGTTTACCTTGAATCATCTGTTTTACTTAGAAATATAGTTTCGTGCTCTCAGTTTTACACATGTCTATGTTACTGTTAAGGCAGATTTAGCAAGCAGACGAGTCACGAGTGTTCAAAGTACATGTAATTTCTAAATGCTTAGCGGCGATTAGTTGTCAACTTGACATGATTTTTAACATTTATAGGCTGAGAATTTGATCTCAAAAACTGTTAATAGTGTAATTATAAGCGATGTGAGGGGTTTCATCGTTAGTTTGTAGAGTTTTTTAAGAATACAATGTATAATTTTAAGAAAAGTGGTGTAAAAATAAGCCTTGAGGCAGTAACTTAAGAGGAGATAATGCCAAATGAATCGATCTTCATCAGGCCGCCTCTCTATCGTCAGTTAACCTGCTATTAATGTTACAAGTGTCAGTGTTACTACCGTCTTATAATATACACTGGTGACGAAAACGTATTGTGAATAATTTCCTTTCTAATATATTTAGTATACATTTTCTTATATATTAGATGAAGTATAACATTTGTCAGTACAGATGTCAGTGATTTATATATATATATATATATATGTGTGTGTGTAGTATATTTAACAAGGTTCTAAATGTATAATCTTTTCTTTTCTTACAAACACTTAAAATATTGCAGAAATTATAATAAATGGGAAATTATTTGGAGTTTGTTGCTGTAATGTGAAAGTTAAGCATTTAATTTGTTTACATATTTGCAATGGCTGTTAAAATTTTACATTTTGACAGTGATGGATCTTGCATTTAGAGTAGTCAGTCTAATATATTTCCATGATAAACATAATTTCACTAAATGACAGCTTTTGATCAGAGTGAGCTATGTATTTAGGGGAAAATTAAAAATCAACCTAGCTGTCAGTGTGTTCAATTACATATCAGTTTAGTCCCCTGCTGGTACAGCAGTAAATCTACAGGTTTACAATGTTAAAATCAGAGGTGCAGTTCCCCTCAATGGACACAGCAGATAGCCTCATGTGGCTTTGCTAGAAGAAAACACACACACACACACACACACAATTTTTATATATAGCTACCTGTAAAAATCAGAATGTATTATTTTGTGAGTTGGGTACTCTTTTCATTAATCATATTTTTAACCATAAACCTAATAATATATGACATTTGGTCAGCTTAAGATATTTAGATTAAATAATGAACAACAAATTTAACTTAAAAAAAGTAATTATATTCGATATAGTAACTGGTATAATTAATATTAATGAAAGGAGTAAAGATAATAAAATAGCATTACTTGTGTAGCCTACAAACCTAGTCCTTGTTTTGAACCTCAGTCATTGATGTGTTTCTTTGGAGATTTGCCTTCTAACATTGAACTTCACCAAATAAAGTCAGTGTGGTACCCTTAGTGTATATCATCCAAACTGTCACAAACTCATGTTTTAGTTAAAAGTGTGTTATGTTGCATAAACTTTCTCATGTTATTTATGGAGATTCAAAACAGTAAATAAAAAATAAAACATTACCTGACTTGACCACTATGGTAGTGTAAATCATAACTGATTAGTTAAAGCATAACTGATGATTTGAGGAGCCCCAGATGAGAGGTTCTGTTTGGTACATCTGGATGATTAATGGAATTTGATAATTGATTAATTGCATTGCTCATTAAATCAATTATATTCATATGAGAATTGTAATAATCAGAAATACTAATTTTAATTAGTTGATTATTTTGTGAGTAATTATACTAAACAATTCATGTGAATAATAAATCACAATGGCAACATTTAATTAATTTAAATTTTAATTTTGATGAGTTAATCACTTGTGTGACATTAAATTATAATGAAATTCATTATCTTATGTGGAACCAATTAATTTATTCTTTCCTATTGGATAATTTATGTAGCTAATCACCAAGCTTTTCCCTTGAGGCTTTACTTTAGAAAAACTAAATTATGCAATTGATTTTATGCTTAAAAAAAAGATATATTGCACTAAATTAATCTATTAATGCTACAATGTAACAACAGGCACACATATATATAGATATATATATATCTTAGGGAGAAAGAGTAGGTAGAATACACAAATTATCATAATGTTTCAATATATTGTTTTATTTTTATTATTGTAATAAAATAGTAACTAAGAGGTGACACCAACCATCCTTTTAGGCCACTGCCAATTTTGTGAAAAGTGCACCTTCTTTTTAAGCATTTATCAAATCAAAAGAAAAATGTGCTTGAAAATAGTTTCAAAAGATATTTGTAAGCTTCAGTTAATACATGTGGGACATCATAATTTGCATTATGAGTATAATTTTGATGGGAATAGCCTTAACAGTGTTATAGAAAAAAGGATCCTTGTGTTCCAGTTGATCAATCTATTAGGCCATCCAAGCAGTGTATTGTTCCTTGTAGAAGGGCAAATAGGATTTTAGACTGTATCTTCAGGAATATTGAATATAAATCTAAAAAGGTGATAATTTCACTTTATAGATCACTGTTTAGGCCACATGTTTGGTACTGTGTTCTGTATTGAGTATCTTCTTTTGTAACACATGAAGTTGTTGGAAGGAGTTGAGAGTAAGGCAAGTGTGTTGATACTTGGGATGGAAAAGTTGATATATGAGAATTGGTTAAAATCTCTGAAACTGTTTTCTCTTGATAAGTGAATAGTTAAGAGGGGATCTGACAGAGGTTTGTAAGGTTATTTAAGAAACTAGTAATGTTGATGCATTATGATTTTTCATACTTAATAATGGGGACACAAATATATATTTTAGCAGGCTATAAACCATCTTCAGCTAAGACAGCTTTAATTTCCAACAGGGTTACTGGTCTTTTAGAATGGATTGCCTTCAAATGTGGTGGATGCAGTTAAAAAGAGTTTAAGAGAAGGCTTGACAAATGTTGGACCCACAGGGACTGGCTTTGAATGTTTTATATTATATTTTTAAAGCTTTATTTAGTGAAAGAAGATGGATCAGTATGTCCAATGTTTTCCTTAATTTATACATACATATATGTTTGAAACACTGTATCTTTTTGTTATATTCTGACTATATTTTGGGGAGATGAAAACTTGTGACAAGTTTGATTAGATGTAGTGTGGATTTTCAACACTAATACTGTTTGTTTGTTTGTACATATAAATATCAATAATAATTGATAAATAACCATAAAAGTATATACATATGTTCTGCTTGATTTTTTTTCCTGTTTTTTTGTAAATGTTTTGAAAGAGTTTAATTGTGACTACATGATGTTTCTAGCTTCAACTATTATATTAGGCAAAGGAAAGCTATAACAGTATGCTTATTCAATTTTTTTTCTATTCTTTACAAAAAGGACTTAACACAGGTCCTTTTGCAAGCAAGGAGAATTCTCATCCTGTGAGTTAAAGTGTATTGCCAAGTATTGCTCAAACTTCCATATAACTGCTTAACCAATTTAGTATAAAATAAAGGTAGTTTTTGATATAATTATAGCTATCTTTTTGAAGGAACCAGCAACAAATAGTTTCTACTCAATTAACAAATTTTACTGTTTTTATTTCAGAATTTGTGGTTTCAGTTGTAATTCCCAAGATGGCTGATGAAGATACAAAATATTGTTCTAACTGGTGAGAAATTTAGTAGTTATGAAAATTGTACAATACCTTATTATAGTTTAAGTACATAAAGATGTGTGTTTATTAAGTATATTACTTTACTGACTAGCTTATAAAGTGCAGTTGTTATAAGAATGTTAAAATAAATGGAAGATTTTCAGTTGAAAAAATATCAAGTTTGAAACTCATATTCTGTATTACAAAGTAAATACTTAAATCAGAAGGTGCAGTTTGTTTGTGCTTATTATGTAATACTGATTATACTTGGGACAGTTGTTTTTTTAATATTATATAATAAATATGAGGCAACATGTGAAAAATAACAGATTTTTAGTGTGCATTAATACATTTAATTTTCATTTTTAGATTTAAGTTATGTTTTCATCATTTAGTAATATTTAAAACTGGAATACTACAATTTAAGGAGAAGCAGTACTGCCTTGTTCTGCTAATTTAGACATAATTCCAGTGTAACAATTTTGAGGTTAATAAATTTTTAACTGCTGTGCACTTCCAGCCAAATATCTGACAGTTATTGGTTGTGATAGTAACTTTTAATTTTATAGAGACATGCTGTACAGCACTGATGAGTTCTAACATTTTTCATTAGTATGTTCTTTTACATGAACAAATTAACACCTAGTAGTGTAATCTGTATAAATAAATATGTAGATTACATATTGTTAAGGATGACATCCTTAAAATGAAAAAAACTTTATTCTCATGGAGGTTTAATTAAACACCCATCTAATGCTAGTGTAGGAACTTTCTAATGTATTAAAGTTTATGTACTATATGTTGTAACACTGTTGTTATTAAAACTTCAGTACATTGATGTTTAAAACATTAGAGGTGAATGTTTTGTTCAATGTTTCATTGAAGTCACAATCAGTGAAGCAACTATCAAATTCATTACATTTCAAAACTTTTAGAACATGTTATTTCTTTAAGTAATGAGGAATAGGTCTTTGGTCGTGTCAGTATTGTTCCAAAGAGCTTTCATTAATGTAACTGAATGCTTCAGAAATAAAATTATTAAAATGAGCATGTGGCCCTGAAGAATTACGCTTGTGATTTTTATTCACCTTAGAGATAATTTGCTGCTTATGTACTAAAGCAACCAAAAATAACATAAATTCAGGTATCATTTATATTTAATAAATTAAGTGTATCTCTCTTAGTGTTAAAATAGAAGGATTTCTTCCACTTCACGTGGGAAGTAATGCTGGTATTCATATATTCAGTGTTATAAAAAGTAAAAAAAACACCATATAGAATATTTAGTTTTGCATTTAAAAATCAAAGCTGCTTGCACTGTTTTTCACCCTGTGATTGTTACTATAATTCTTTGGAGTGTAGCTTTTCATAAAATAATAAATTCTATTGTAATTTTTTTGTTATTTTTCTCTTGGAGAGCTGTTAGTAATATGTTTCTAATTTAAAAATTAAGTTTCAATTTGTTAGAAATAATATATACAGTATAATCTTTTCTGTTATTGAATGTTTCTGTCAGCAAACGGGACATAGGGATCAGCAATTATGTTCTCCACAGTGCTCACTGTCACAGAAACATTGTGTTATGTAGCAAATGTCATGAACCAGTCCCACGGAATGAGTTGGAAAGTCATTGTAATGAGGTACACAAAACAGTCATGTGTTCAAAATGTGGAGAAAGAATGGAGAAGGGGAAGCTAGAAGACCATGAGGTTTGTCCTCAAGCTTATCTATAAGGTAGTCACCAATTAAAATTCAAAACATACATCTTTTCCTGGCAGTGAAGTACAGTGAATATCGATCTATAGTACTAGTTTGTTTGTGTATGTATACGTGGAGAGGATGTACATTGTTAAATAAATAATATATATATATGTATGTATAAATAGGAGAATATTAAACTTTTAACAGAAAGTAGGAATCGGTAAGTATTCGTAGAATTGCTGTAAGAAGTAGCCAGAACAAAATAAAAACTGCAGTTCTCATCCATTTAGGTAAATGAAGAAGTTAATATTGCAAACCAAAGTAGAGAATGAAAATCATTTAAAAATCTATCCAACTAGTATTACTTTACTTGTTTGTGCACTTATTGCAGTGGTTATTTGTTTTTTTGGATACTCCTTATAGCAATGCTATGAATAACCTATGGTCCCATCTTCATATTAAAAATTTTATTTGATTTATTTTTTCTTATTCATGTTCATGTATGAACTTTCAGTATAGCCATAATTTTTACAAGAACTAAAACCATGGTCAGAAATTTATGAAATTCAATTGTTACTTTACATACAGGTAAGCATATAAGGCTGCCAAAGTAGGAATTTGATCTTATAAGTTTGTGATATTGGTTTTAATTCTTCCTTCATAACTCTTTGTAGCAGGATCCTTACTTCATTTTAAAATTCATAGCTTTTAATACTATTTTTTTCTTATTTACATTTATTTTGTAGTTTTATAAAACAAAACATATTTTACCTTTACAAATTATTGTGTTTGTCCATTGATATGTGTATGTCAATACAGACATGCACACATGTACCACCATGTATATAGTATATATACATATATATCTTTATGGATTTTAATTGGAATATAAAGCAAATACCTGCAGACCAGTCAAGTAAGCTGGAGAAATCTTGTTGTGATACTCCAAGCTGTCTAGGCTGTCTTGTTGATGTGATCAGGTAGGTAGGTAGTAGACAAAATAATGTTGCTGTATTAGAAATTTTTTAATTGTTGTACTGGAAACATCAGTAAACATATGAACATATTAGTATATATGTGCATAATATATCATAACCAATACTTTGAGTGATCAGTTTTTTTGTTTAGTAACTTAATAGGGTGGTTTTTGGCTCATGAATTATTGGAAATCCTTGTGGATCCCTACTTGAAGTACTGCCATGCATATAATATTGCTTGTTAGAAATTTAATTCTTCATTTTTCATCATGAAATGAAAACAATGTTTAGTGTCATGTGTATTTAAAGTACACTTGCAATGGATAAGCTTTTCACTCACTACAGTAGAAGGTAATATTTTATTTGTGTTCATTCCTGTAGTACATAGTGAAGCTTTATTAATGAATACATTTAATACTAAACATTATAATAGTTTCTGTGAATTATTTTGTTAATAATAAAATTATATATTTTTATTGAGTTATTGTTTAAAACAAGAGTAAACTTTATTATTGCAGCAAATGGAACTACTATTGAAATTATGATGTTTTTAACATCACAGGTAAAATATGTATGTACATATGCTTATTTGAATAATTTTAGTTCAAAATAGAATGTCTATCAATTTGACAGTTCTTTAATCAAAACAGTTGTGCCATCTTAATATTTAGTCATTGCCCTTTAAGTTGCTTTGGTTAAAAAACAGTCAAAACATTAAATTCTGTAATGTGTAATATTTCATGTTCTGTTATTTGTTTTTGTTATAAGCTGTTAGAGAAAGGTTTATTTATTCTGCCTTAGTTATGATTAATTAATTGTTATGCTAATGGTAAACTTGGTTAAGTTTTTCAGTAATTTACTAATCATTTATTAATATTTTTAATCAAAAGTCTTGCACATGCAGAAAATCGTATTCTTTATTGAAGTACTTTTAGTAAACTAAACAATGACTTGTCCGTGAATATATGGAACATTTGTTTTGAATAGTCTGTGCAAAGTGATTTTCATGTTAAGATTAAAAGTAACATTTCTTAAATACATACATTTGTCTAAGATACAGCTTAGTCCTTTATTGAGAGCAGCATGTCTATAATATATTAAGTAAAATTAATTTTTGTCTAAATTATAAGTCGTTATAACTTTGACTAACATTATATAACCGTTAGCAAGTGCTAATACATTAGCCACAATGCTGTTCTTGTAATAATTCAAGTACTATTCTTTGCAACAAAGTTTCATGAGTTAACATATGAAAGCTTCAATTATAAGTGAAATTTAATTTCCTGTCTATAGGTTTTTGTTACAGTCATGAAATTGATAGGCTATTTTTTATCACAATTAATACTTATATAATTAGTATTCAATAAAAGTTGAAAATAGAAAGTAAAATAGAAAAGAGCAAATGAATTTTCTAATGGTGCAATTGATTCATTTTGCCATCTTTTTAGAATATGTATTTATTGTTATTATTATTATGTGTCATATTTTGTTTGGTGATCAGACTGCTAACTGTTTTCAACCTTTTGTTGAAGAAGAAAAGAAGGTTTTGAGAAATGATGTATTGCATAAAAGTTGGGGGTAATGTTTAGTTGTGCATACATATTTGTATATGGTAAACATAGACGTAAAACATATCAAATGATCATGTACAGAAAGAAGGTTAAGTTTCTTTTATTGTAAGGTCATTTGACTTACTACATTTCTATGGTTTAACGTTTAGCTGTTAAGTAGTTTTATAATGTTTTCCAGTTCAAATGTTTAAAAAAAATAAATAATGCATCTTTCTGTTAATTTCATGCTAGAATTGTTTTTTTAAGTTTCCTTGATTTAAAAATACTTAAACATTAAAAGCTGTAACTTATATTTCATGTTTTTTCATTACTTTTTGTTATAAGCTGTTAGAGAAAGGGCTTTTAAGTAAAGCTGGCAGAGGAAATAGAAAATTATCCTGTTAACTGTTTAAGCTTTGATAATGCCATAAGTTTTTCTTGTTTAAAAGCAATTAAACAGTTTTTGTCATGTTTAAACTAATACGTATTTTTTTACACTGGGATTTTTCTACACTTTGGTCATAATGTAAAATTAAACATTTTAAAGTAGTCTTTAATTTTATCATGTCAGAGACCTGTTGATTTATAATGCTGATTTATTGCTAAATAAAGAAATTTCTGTTAATAAGAACCCTCAATGTAAAATATATATTTGACATTTCTTTTGCAGAAAAAAAGCTGTACTAAAAGAAACACCGCATGCAAGTATTGTGAATTAGAAGGTTCTCTAGATGATGTCAGAGAACATGAAACTTACTGTGGAAGTCGTACTGAGCCTTGCATAGCATGTGGTCAGTATGTTATGAAAAAGAATAAAGACACCCATGCTGGGAATTATTGCAAGCAGATGTTGGAAGAAGAACTTTTATCATGTGATACTGGCAAGTGAAGCTTTTGCCTTTAACAACTTGAAGTATAGGAATCAGTATAGTCTAACCTCACTGGCCAAAATATTAGAAACCTGTCCTTATAATTTGTTAGGCCACTATATGTGCCTTCAATACAGTCTGGATGTGTCATGGTATTGACTCCATTGGTGCCTAAAAGTTTTCTGTTTTAGTTTTTTACCATTCTTTAATTCTTTCAATAAAGGCTTAGTCAATTTTACTAACCACCTAACTTCTTTCTACTCATTCAAAGTCTTTATAGACTTTGATACTGTTAACATTTAATATAGTTTGTATATCTTTCACAAAATATTCACAGTATCAGTCTTGTACACACAAAAAATCATATTCTTTATTGAAGTATTTTAATAAACTAAACAATGGCTTGTCTGTCAGTATAATGAATATTTGTTTTGAATAGTTTGTGTGCAAAGTGATTTTCATGTTAAAATTAAAAATACTCATCTCAAAAATCTCAAATTTCCTTTGTGCAGTCTGTAAGTCCTCCTAAGTACATTTCAGTGTTTTATTTATTTAGATGTTTATTTTTTGGTGGTTATGGGGCCAATCAAATTGACCAACCTTGTATAATGATAGGACAGAGAAAATAAAATACAAAATATAAAATGCTTCAGTTGTAACATTTGTTTATCCTAAGTAGCTTTTAACTTGTATACATGTAATTGTAATTAAATTTTATTGTTTGATTGCCTTTTGAATCATGTCTAACTACTGTTCATGTCATCGTAAGTTATAAATCATTTGGGGAAGGTGTAATTTAATAATATAACATGAGCTACAGCAAGCCATGTATTGGTATGCATGCCTAGTGGATAATTTTTACTATATATTTATTTGTTTTACCCAGTCAAATCTTAATTAACCTGAAGAGATCCTTCAAGACTACTAGTATGGGTATTAAAACTTTACTTAAAATAAAGTACATACAGAACAGCATTTCATCCTTCTTAGGTCATCTTCAGGAACTAAAGAGATCCTGTTTTGACATTTAGTAACTTCTATGATGATAAATAAAGAATAAACATGAAAAACAAGAAATAGTGTACTTACCCAAGTATACTTTTTTTGAAGTCAACTGTCTAGGACACTCAACCCTACTGTTTTGATATTCATTGTAGTAATGCACTAAATAATTTTTATTTATTTACATAATCCATGAAAGAACATGAAATAGTAACATACAAGAGCTATTACAGATTCATCCAAGTTAATCATTATCTTTCCCATGGTAATGTAGCTAGTACTAAAAGAGAAATTGATGATTTGCTGTTTAGAACACAACATGATGTAATATGTCATTTCATAGATCAAAACTGTGGCTTTCTATTGGTTATAGATAATATTGAATTAAACATAAGAAAGAACTACTGAATAAATCCTGAAAGAGAGGATTTGACAGTTAGTTGTTAGAAGAAGGGTCTGATTTTCTGTTTGACAACTCTTTAACCAAAACAGTTGAAAGCTATAAAACATTGTAGTTTGTCTGAGCAACTTCTATTGTATGGTGAGAATTGAACACTGAATGCCAAACTTATTTGAAGGGTGGTGAATGAAATAGAGAGGATGAGATGCCTACAGAAAATTTGTCACCTTTCTCACACTAGGAGAAATTCAGGATTTTTTGTTATATCATATTATAAAATATTAAGAGCATAAAATTATATGCTATTAAATTATGGATTATTAGCTACAGTTTTATGCTATACTAATCGGTATAACATAAACAGAAAACAATTAAGTTTGAACGTACCTCACTAAAAACCTCATGGTATGTGCAGTGAAAGGTAAGAGGATTAAGATGTGTATGTTAAAAGCTAGAAAGGATCAAATAATTTTATTATAATAGTGGAAGTACAAAGAACTTATCAGGTAAGAAGGGATTTTTTTATTCAGTGGTGTCAACCCAATACTCTTTAAATTATAAACTGAATTTAACAGTGTATTTAGATATAATTCACTATGTTAGTTTTTTATAATATTTAGTTATTTTTATTAAGTTTCTAGAAAACATCTTAACTATAACTAAATCTTATTAAAAGTTGTATTTTCATTAGGGACACTCAACAATTGTCAATCACAAGTACGAGAAAAAGCTGGAAATTCAGGAAAGCCTATTCTTAGAAGAAACAAACTGAGAAATGTGAGTAAACTTGTGTCCTTGTTACTGAAGTAAAGCTAATCATGTGAGATACAGTGTATGTGGGATGGTGTGACATTTGATTCAAGCCTTGAAAGTATTAATTACTGAAATGTGTACAAATTTTGACACAGAGTATGTATTAATTCAGAGTAACTTTATAGATTGTATCTTTATGTGTGATAGTTATTTCATGTGATAATACAAGTCTGTATATGTTGGAAAGATTAGAATTATTGATATATTTACATAAAAAGAAATGAGCACTAATAGTGTTTAAAATAACTTTCTATCATTTATGTACAAGTAAAGGAAATGTAACAATATTTAAAATAAGCTACAATCTATCACTTGCAGACTAACTCAATGTCATTCTATTTAAAACTTTTACTACTGCACACTGAACTCTTTCTCTGCATTTCACAGTGCTTTACTGAGTTACATTCAAAATTCAATTAAACCATTTTACTGTAAATGTATTTTAATGAAATTAGCACTATCATGTGTGTCATTATTCAACATTTTATATTATCTAAGTTTTTAATTCCTTTACTTTAAATGAAACTCTAAAACAATAACTTTCACAAAAAGTTCTCATGGTTATAAACAGTGTATTCAGGTTATTTACAAGTAATTGGAGGACATTCCAAGAACTTGTCTTTAAGATAACAGTTGTAAAAGTTTTTCCAGTTCAGATAAGCATTGCCACCTTCCAGAGTAGGAGCTGTGTTTCTAATTGACAATTTTATATTGAATGCCAGGCTTATAACCAATAAAAAGAGCCAATTTCATGCAGTATTTCTTAATGAGGTTAGGAAAGCTAATTGATGTTTGCATTTTAAAAAGGAAGATGAAAAAACTTAGTCCATTGTTGAGAGCATTATCTCTAATACTTGTTTGTTTTTTTTTGCATTATACATGTTAGTTTGATAAACAGTGAAATTGCATTTAAAGTTTTCTTTTACAGTTAAGTTAATTATGTGTTTTGTATTTTAAAGCTCATATTTGGAAGGTGTAATGATTATTTTTTTGTTTTTAAATTGTCACTTCACTGGTCATAGGTTATAAAGCTAAAGCTGACCATTATGACTTTGCCAATCATCACATTATATCACACACTGGAACTCATTGAAGTGTGTTGATATAAATGATAAAAGATAAACATTTGGAAAATAAAATAAAACATTAAAATAAAGAATTTGTAAAAAAGTAAAGATTTGAAAATATGCATATGCCCCGTATTTTAAGATTATTCAATGGAAAAATAATATGCAAGTGCATATTACCATTTCTTAATTTTAAACATCTCATTGCACTATCACAATCCTTAGAATCTCCTAAATGAATATCAAAACTTAAGGTAAATGTTTATATTTTGCTTCTCATTTTTTCCAAAACATCACTAACTTTAGCTATTATCACAGTGAAGTGTGAAAACTATGAAATATGGTATTTTAATACTTAACATGAAAATAATCTAGCAGATGAATTATTCAGAGACATAATACAAATAATTACATTAAGTAACAAATTTGTACTTGAAATAAAATCAAAATTGAGTATTTTTCATTTCTGACACTACATACTTTTAGAACAGTTCTTGTCCAATTTCAAACAATTTCATCCATTTGTTTCACTTCTGTAAAGACATTTTATGAGAATTATGTAACTTTATTACAATGGGCATGAATCATTGTGATAGGATTAAACAGAAATACAGAAACTTCAGTTTCATTATATCATTCATGAGCAATCATATGCCTTGACCTTTTATCTCTGTTACTTGAATAATAGCTTGAATTTCTAAATGTGGATTTAGTTTGAATTAAACTTTCTTTGCTTCATTATTTCTCCTTTGTAGTTTTGTTTGTAAAGTTCTAGTTAATTTTTTACTCTTGATCAAATGTTATGCATTAAATAAAGATTTAATTATTTAAACCAAAAATTTGTTTGTTTTGGGCTATCTTTATAGTCATAGATTTAATAAATTCATTGTGTACATGCATACTATATATTTGTACAAATTAGTTTTCAGCTTTTATGAATTACATGAAGAATTTTAATACAAAAAACAAACCGTTTCCAAGTAATTGGAAATGTTTTATATATGTTTCAGTTTCTCTGTAATACATGTTTTATAGATTTAATGTTATAATCTAGTAAGTTAATCCACACACATTTTGTTAATAGAAAAGAAGACAGATATGAATTGATTAGACATTTACATATATATTTTTGTTTAATTAAATCTATTTAGAGTATAAGATGAGAGAAAGAAATGTACCTAATACTGTAAAATTCCAATGCTTGTAAAGCACATACAAGTTTCTCTATAGGTAAGAGAGAACAGATCCAGCAATCACCCAGTGGGAATTGTTGATAAACCTCCCCCAAGTTCAGCTTTCTCAGGGTCTCTCAGTCATTCTCCTGAAACTAGAGGTTTGTGTTATGTTACCGAGGGATAAAACATCTGTTACACCTTGTGTAGATAAGTATGAAATTTCACCTTTGTTATTATTGCTTAGAATGTTTGTTTGCATTGAAGTTTACTTGGAAAAAAAATTGATATAGTACATGCATGTGTAATCTGTTATTGTGAGAAATAGATCCACAACTCTAAACATTAAAGAACCTTTCAACAAATTTTGTAGTATTATGAAAGAAAGAACTGGTATTATTTAATTCATTATCCTTGGTAACTTTATTAAGTGTAAAGAATAAATAGAGGCATTGAGGTTAAATGGATAGAAGATTTTGATTTTAGTAAGCTTTCTATTGATAAAATTGAAAAGTCTTTCATCTACAATTTCCATTTTGTTAAAACATTTGGCTGTGTTATTAAAAACACAGTAAAGTATGCAGTAAATGTATTTTTACAAACTTTTTTTAACATTACAACACATTTATACACTTAAGTAATCATATCTTACAACACATTTAAGGGATACCTATGGTAGGTAACTTCAGTCCACAAGTTACAGATTTTTATCTATTAAAACTTGAATTTTTATTCGACAGGACCTTAGTAAAAAAAAAAAAAAATCCGTAGTGAAGCTTTACATAATAGTCTTTCTTATAGACACATTGATGACCCTGTTACCTAATTGTTAAGGTTTTCTTGAAGTAGCCAAACGAATATATTCACAAGAACTTACTCTTGAATAAAAGCTTTTTCACTCGTAACAAATTTTGGATATTAACTTAGTTAACTTCAAAGTTTTCAATAAAACAGATACTTTTAATTTTGAAGTTACAAACTTTCTATTTTTGAACACAAATATTTCAAAAAGCTACTATCATGACAGCTTTATAACTTTCCTTTCTGCAGATTTCTTTCAAGCATTTCAGGGTATGAATGGTTAGAAATAGAGCAGGTGATGTCTAGGGGGTTTAACTTCCACATTTATTTTATAATGGTATGACCAACAGTTGCATGTTTTTCTCAAATGTTCCCGGAGTGATTCTGATGTTATTTTCAGATAGCGTATAAACCTCTTGATCTTAGCAGATTTTATAGGCAGTTAAGTATTTTTATTTTTCAACAACACTAGGAAGTTAGTTTTACCCCATTCTTTATTTAAGGTTACTTTCATTAGGATATTGATTTTTATATTCATTATAACTTTTGATTTTAAAGTTTATTTCATGTCGGTTGAATGTTTTATGGAATTGTGACTGAACTAAATCTACTAAGCTATCTGAACCAGTTATAACTTTACAACAGTTTTGACATGTAGTACTAGTTAGAATATTTACATATCTACTTTCATTTGTTAGTTTTGTATTTTGTGATTTTAATATTTATTTTTTAATTATACAGGTTATTTTACATTGATTATATTATACAAGTAGGACTAACATTTATTAATGTGGCTGAGCTAAGTATAGCCTTTAAGTAGTAGTTCTTACTTGTACAAACATTGCTGATTAGACTGTTTTGTATACTTGTTTTTATCTATTAGTTTCTATTGTTTCTGATTTTCTTCTTGTGTTTCTTCTTATTATAATGGTTATCTTGCATTACCCTGAGTTTCTTTGACCAGTCAAACTTTCCAAGAAATTATTGGGTTTATAACCAGAAATTACATTAAGAGTACGGGTACTTAGTTGATAAAACAATACATTCTAATCAGGGATGTGAAACTGAAAAAAAAAATTCAATTGAAGTTTTTCATTTCAGTTTGAAATCTGAAAAAAATAATGATTTCAATTTCAGTTCAAGATTTTATATTTTTCAGTTAGAATTCTTATTATGATTTTAGTTTTTTGTATTTCTTTCAAATGGTTATTAATTCATTCTACAGCAGTTAGAACTCTTTTGGTAACATGTGACTTTATTATATATTTGCATTTATACCTAGTTTTTAAAAATGTCTTTTTCATCTCTATATATATGAGTTGGTAACTTTATGTTTTCCTTTCCCTGTTCCATATCTCTTTCTCGAGAATGATGCACTCAGTTTGCCTCTTATTTACTCTTATTTTTGCTTTTGCTTCAATTGCAATTTTATAAATACACATTTAAGACCAAACTTAACAAAACCAACATATTTAATGGAAAACCAATAATTACTTCCAGTTTTATATGTGTAAGTATTATATAACATAAGCTTACAAGTTAAAATTATTGTAAATAACTAAATTATTCTCAGTGTTTTCAGGCAACAAATTATTTCTTTAGGGACTTAAGATCATTTTAAAAGTATAAAATAACCTTTCTATACTGACTTCTGTCACTGGAACAGCATGCACAACTATAGCCCATTTGTACAAGTATTCACACTTTATCTTTGTTGTGTTCCACAAATTAGACTACTGTCTGCTGGAATTCTTTCAGTATTCACAAAGTCCTTCAGTGTTGAAGCAATGGCCATTTTTTGAATACTTGAGGTTTTTTTTCTTTGTGCAGCCACTCTAAGCCTGTTTTCCAACTCATCCTCTGATATACTGGATACCATCTGCTCTTCAAATTTCTAAGTTACTTGAAGTTTAAGTTTGGGATTCAGTGCACATAATTTGCTATTGAGTTTGATCAAATGATTTATGGCTCATTCCTCTTCTGCTTCAGATAGCATAACACAAAATCCAGGATCAAGATATAATAATACTAATACTACTTCATTTATAAGAAGTTCTTTTTCCCTCATATTCATTGCTTCTATGATGTAAGATATTTCACCTTTGCAAACAAACCATACCTTATAGAAGTTCCCAGGTGTAAATTTTCTTTTTGTAACCATACTGTAGCTTTATCAGTTGATTTTAATATATGCATAATTTCTTGTAATTTCTCACAAGATTAATCCTTAAACAGCAGCCATAAGCAATTGATGCTGCTACCTACAACATTCCTGCTGTTTAAGGTTTAAAGAGAAAGTTTTAAGTCCATTTCAATTATTTCAATAAACAGTTGGAGTTCCACTAAACGAGAAATCATATCGTATGTTGAGCACTCGATATCATACAGATGGATGGAGTAATGTTTGCTATTTCTCTCTAGCTTTATCTACAGCAGATGAGCACTGAAGGGACTAATGTATATATATATATTGTCTGGTGTGCAGCTTTTAACAGTTTAATTGGGCATGGGCAGAACTTGGTGATGTCAAGTGTGCCCCTCAGTTAGGCCCAGTTGGCTCACTCCTCAAAATTTTCATTGATATATCATGGCCTAATTCATGTCATATTACATACCATTAAAATTTTACAGAGGAAAAGATTTTAATTATCAGTAATTTTCTAAGAAGACAAAAGGAACAGCCAAACATGCCAAGTAATTGTACTGTGTATGGATGTTTCAATAATAAGAAAAGAACAAGTGAAAACAAAGATTTATTACTATTGGTTTTCTGAAGAAAAAAGACATGAAAATGCAGTAGATTAATTTATGCAGGTGTATGGACTATATCAACATTTCACAAAGAGTGATTATGCTGACAATATGAAGTCATGTCTTCTGAGGATCTCAAGTCAAAGAAATAAAACTATTAAAAAATGATGCAGCACTGTCTCTGTTCTTATAAAAATCTCTGTTGGTGTTAAGTTTAAACATGTTCTTTTGTTGAATGAATAAACAACTTCATGAAAATTTTATGTAATGAATTGATGTAGTGGTATGTGTCTTAATTAGCCACCTTTGCATTTCTAACATCTAATGGACTTTTTTGCAAAATAAAATATTGAGAAAGATACCAACAAAAATTCCATGAATACTGTAAATAAAGTAGTAATGAAATTATTGAAAAAATACATTGCTTCTGTCATGGAATAGAGTTGCCAGAGAATTTCTGTGACAAATGTGATACATATGGTATCACATGAATGTATTGATGAAAAGTGCTAAACAATGATTGTTACTGTTGAATTATGCAATCATTATTTACATAAAAGAATTTCAATCTTCATTTGTCTATATTGGTTACCTTCTCTAGTTTATAATGCTACTAAGTAATTTTATCCGTATGTAATGTCTATATAATTTTATCTTAAAATTATATATATTATATGTGTATGTGTGTGTATATGTGTTTTAACCCTTCAATGTTATTCAAAAAATGGTTCATCTAAAGTAATTAATATTACGATAACTAAGAAATATATATAGTGAAAAAAGAATCCTACGTTACACTTAATTGTTAAAAGTGTTTGTCATCCACTACACTCAGCAGTATTGCATCTGCATTTTAGGAGATCATTCTCTCCAAAGGTGCTGTTTGGCATCTGATTGCTACATTCAAACTGCACCTGAGTTGCATCTGAGCTTAATTTCTCAAAAAAAAATCAAAAAAATCTTTCATGTCACTTTATAACTTCTCAGATCTACAGAGTAGGTAATTAATTATAACATACTAAAGGTTAATTCTGTCACTAGCCTATTGTGAGATATGTTGCAATTAAAGCTCTATTCAAGTTTTAATAATGAATCATTACTAGGACACTTTCTTTTTTTCTCCGTATAATGTTTAATTTTGGTTTTTGGATGTTATAAGAATTATTCACATTAATAACAGGTTAATTAATTCAAGAGACCAAAGACAGCAAATGAGAGCAATCTATAATGACATTGCTGAATTAGAAATTTTTACCAGATTCAGAGCTATTTGATGTCGACATCAAAGGAAGCTAATTTTAGGCTTAATAGTATCAGATTCTAATTATATACTGACCTACGATTTGAAAAGGTAAGCAACTGGTCATTCTCTCAACAAGACCATTTTTGTAATCTCCAAAAAGGTTCAAAGGCACTACTTCCTTCTTGATTTTGTTTCATGTTGCCACATTTACAAATACATTCAGCAGTTACTTTCTTGGTAGCAGCAGCCTCATTGAGGAATTAATAACTTACAACAATGGAAGCCTAACTGATTTTTGTAAGAACATCATTCCCTTAAGAGGTTTAATATGGTAGGACAGATTAAGGGGGAGGGTTATTGAGGTCACTAAGAGCATTGGGAGAAAGAAAGATGGACAGTAGAACACAAATGAATGCTTAAGTCTAACCTGGGGATTAAAGTTTATTTGGAAAATAACATGTTCAGTGAGTAATCCTCTGCCAGTGAAAAGTTAGATATTTTAAAGTTTCCTATGGAAAGTCAAAACACAAACCAATATTTTTTTTATTTATTTGAGTTTTAATTTCAGTTTTTATATATTTCAATTTGAGTTCAAATGTCAAGTTATGTTTTTAAAATTTTTCTGTTTGATTTTTTTTAAATTTCAGTTCCTGAAAAAGTATCAATCTATTGATTCAGTTTCCTGTCTCTGATGATTCTAATAATTTTAAATAAGATAATTCAAACAGTATATTTTTTGGTTCTGATCTGTCTAGGTAACTTATTTTGATGAGAAGTTAGAGAAGTTAATAATTATAATTGTAAGTTGTAGGAATATTTTTATCTGATTCCACTTTTGTTCATGAGGAAACTCATTTGAAGTTAGGTTTTTCCACACATAATGAGTCTTTAATCATTTATAAAGCCATGTTCATCAGTTGAGTTTAAACCCCTTTTTCAGTCTGGCATTCTGTGGTCTTGCAACTCCCATAGTCTGTCACATTTTGAATCTGCCACCATTAGTTTGCAAATCAGCCACCAGTATGGTGCTGTTAGCAGCACCAAAGTGCCAGGTCTGTTTACATCTGAAGTTGAGTGTTTTGGTTATACACTCCTATTTTAACTTATATTTTGCCTGTATTTAAACCTGCATTATGTCTTCCAAGAAACCAAGAGTTGTGGAAGGTGATGTTAGTGCTTTATTCTACTTTTTAAAACATAGCAATAATTATTTAGAGCAATCTGGCAAGCCTAGGGAAAAGATATATGTTTACATTAGTTGTTCTTAGGGGGCAAATTCTGTAATTTGGCACTTATCAGGTTCCAAAGGTGTCAAACTAAAGTGTTTCAACTATACTAGCTTTATTATTAGGGCACATTGCATATGCAAGTATGATTATAGTACTAGTAATTCATATTTTATTACCTGCATTCATTTCTAGTGATTGTTGAATATGGTTAAAATACTCTTTTTATTATTGTATGGAATGCTCTTTAGACCAGTAATGTTTTTAAAAACTTTAGGATGTTTATTTTAAATTAACTTATGTCGTCATCCAGATTTGGAGAAGTTAGATCATCTTCTTGCTTGCCAGTTGGCAGAAGAAGAATTGAACAAAGATAAAGAATATCAGAAAGGTTTGAACGTCAACTTTTGTGAAGATTATGGAAACTTATTGGATGGTAACAAAGGGGAAGATGAACCTAATGATTTTGTTAAAGGTTTACTAAAAGAAGGTTGTCTTTACCATAAGAAAGTAATAAGAAGAGGTGAGATATTTTTCAAATGAAGTATTAGATTGCATGTATGAAAAATCTGTAGATACAGCATTATATATTTTAGTTTGATTTTTTTAACCTGTTTACTATCTGAATATTGGTCTGTTTCAAGTCTACACATTGTATCACTCTTATTTATTTTGCACTCACACTTAAATGCTTAATCTAACTGCATACTGTGTGGTACACACTTTCTGTATAATGTGTAGTTTGTGCTCGAAAATAATTATTTTATTCAGTATTTGTGTAATATTTTAGGTTGTGAATTTCAAAAATTTTGTTTTATTATACTGTTTTTAAACAAAATATACTTTCTTACCTCTTAGAATTTGTTTTTTTTATTGTATGCTAAAATAATTTAATTGTATCCAGTAGAATTATCTTTTCAATAAAACTACAGTTGTTGTGTCTGTGTGTTTCTAATAACACCATACTTATTTTCTCATCTGTTCATTCAAGTTTTTAAATCCAAAAAAAGTTATTACTGAAAAATATGAAAGAAATTTAACTGAATGTTTTTAAATATGCTTGGTCACAAAGATCCAGTTAGGTCTGACTTGTTATATTTTCATCAGTGATTTATATTTATATATTGCTTCCTATTAAAGCAGTTGTATAGCTACAAAAGTAACATAAAATACAGATGAACAATAAAAACACAGACTGGTGGAAACACAACTTGCATTCATATTCTAGGCCTACACTGAACTGAGCAATATATTTTTCAACTATATTTTGGGTGAATCTCAGTTTTTCTAGTAATTAATTTCTTTCAGTAAATAAAATATTCTTACAGTTGTAGTGGCCAATGACACATTTTATTCACTTCACTTATCCAGTGTTTAGATTTTCTTCATAGTGAATATAAAGCACATTCACACAAGCAATATGTTGAAACTAAATAAATGACCCATTAACACTATGGGACTCATCTTCTAATATATGTGCATAACTTTATAGTTTAAAAATTGGTTACTCACATATATGTATAGTAGTAAAACAAGTTATTAGGAGTGCTAAAATTATAGTCAAATTCTGTACTTTTACTTTTTCATATTGTGCTACATGCCTTTAAACTTCTTTATCACAAGCATCCTATTAAAAAAATCATTGATCACAGTGAATAGTATCTTAAATATATTCTTCATGATTTAAAATTTGCTTTATGATCCAAGATTAGTACTTCAGATATGCCATCTCTTTTCTACACTACAAAGAGCTGTTACCTTGTGCACAATGCCATGTAATTGTTTACACCTACCACAAATTTTGGACAAAGCTCCCACTTCTCCACATGCCTACATGTATTGTAACAGACTTATGATATAATGGTCATTGGACTAGTTCTCTACCTGTAGGAGGTGCACACATCCTTTATGCTTATTAATACTTGTGAGCACTAACACAGGAACACAGGCTCATTCTTTCCTTGGAACTACTTGTTTTGAGACGAGTTTCTCATCAGATCTACTGACATTTTTGTGCCTTATTGTTTCTAACCTTTCATGACTACTCATCCAGTAGTTTTTCTCTTTTCAATTTCCTTGATTAAATGAGACAACTATATTAAATTTTTAACTTATCAGTTAGAACTTTCATTCAACTTGTTTTATATTTGGTTTTCTTTTAATAGTCTTTGTAATCTTGGAACATGTTCCATTGTTTAATCTAACATATGAGTTTCATGCAGTACTCTTCAAAGTTGTCATTAGACCTGTGAACCATCATCAAATGTAGCTTATGTTCTTTCTAACTGACAAAAAAAATGTATTCAATTTACAAAACAAACTACTATAACATAAGTTTTGTGAATTAACTGTATAAATCATTAATGTTTCTGATACCATCCGAGGTTTCTAACACACTTTCATAAAAGTCACCAAATACTGTCATAATGACTGAAACACCAATGGCAAGTGATGTTACTGCCATTGAACACTTTGTGGTTGGATTCAGGATTTCTAATTTGCTGCTTTTGTTACTTCAGCTGATTCTGACCCGTCTTATGAGTGTTCATCACCATTGTTTCCACACATGCTTTTGCTTCTCATTCCCTTTTCCTGACATGAATGAGTTAGTCCTGCCTTTGTCTTTTCATGCTTAAATTCCACTGGTATGTGTTTTTTATTTTTCTTTACCCAGTAATGTTTTTGCTGAATCATGGTCTTTTTTGTTGCATAAACTTTATTCACCTGAATATCTGCTTCCAGTTTAAGCTTTTCTTTTTCATTTCTTTCTCTTTTCCCCTCGGTGTGAATTCCTATATGTGGTGAGGGAACCTCCCAGGGAAGGTTCTGTTCTTTCAGCTTACCTCCTCTGGGATCTAAACATACACCACGTGTTTCCTGTGCCTGGTAACCTGTGAAGGGGAGGAGAGGATCCTGGGAGTTGAGGGGTCCAACCCCAACACACCACTTTGGCCTTGAATTCCTGTAGATAAGTAGTCTTGGGGTGGCCCCCCTAGGGTCAGTCAGCCAGTCCACTTGCGCTAGGTTCAACCAACTACCAGTGTTGGATGTTTTCAGTAGGTGTTGTGGACATTGTTTCTGATGCTGGTGTTTGGGTATAGTGCTCACGAAACTCTGGCATTGCTGCAGTGTCCTTGTTTGGCACTTTAGTGTGTCCCCTGGTAGGGCTTCATAGTAGATGGAGTCAGTAGGCATTGAAATATAGCTTCTTTGTTATGGATACCCATCTTTGTAACAAAAGAAATAAAAATGAAAGAATTGGTAAAACCAGATCATTGGAAAATGACCATGCATGGACAACTCTGTTGTAAGTCATCGTTACAATCAGATTCTACACCTCAATTTCTGATTCTCCATTCCTTATCTGAAAAATCCTTGGGGCAGCTGGCTCCCTAAAGTCAGTAAAGAAATGCATTCTGGAGACATTTTGGTGGAAACATCTTCACCAAAGCATACCAAACTTCTCTTGAAATCAAAAGCCATTGGAAATATACCCATTGAGGTTACTCCCCATGCAACTTTGAATTCTTCCAGAGAAGAGGGATTTAAAGAACATTCCCAAGTCGGAAATCTTCATTGGTTTCTCTGGACAAGGCATTACTATGATATGCAGAATCTTCACCGGTTAAAACAGAATTATGGATCCTACTAATGTTCTGATATTAACATTTACTTTACCTCATCCTCCTGCCACAGTTAAAGCAGGTTATCTGAATTGTAGGGTATGGCCTTACATTCCTAACCCTTGTAGATGTTTCCAGTGTTAGTGGATTGGCCACTTAAAAACATCATGTTGTGGTTCTTTGATACATGCTCAATGTGGTGGTAAAGGCTATAACACTTACAAGTACAACCAAGAACCACACTGTAGTGGCTCACACCCCTCTTACTCTATTTTTTGCCCTAAATGGGTAGAAGAGAAAAAGGTGAAATGCTTAAAAACTGTTAATAATATTACCTACTCAGAAGCTCGGAAATTATTGTCACCAACTCTATCTCGGACATATGCTGCTGCACTCCATTCCACTACCACATTGGAAGTGCAGACAGATATTTCCGTGCCTCCAACAGAATAGTTTGCAAAACATCTTAAGAATGTTATGCCATCCATAATTAAAAAGTTGACTCATCTATGTCTACTCCCATCTCTGTTTCTACCACTTCTTCCAGTGACTGCTCAGTTTCTCTTCCTTCAGGTTCAAATGTTTCCTTGGATCCATCCTCTTCTGCAGCCCATAAAAGTAAATTGACCATTCATTCATGCCCTCAGTCATTGGAATCTTTGTCCACAGACAGAGATCTGTCTATCCAACCCAGGGCAGGATCCATGGAATTTGATAGATCTTCGTCCAATAAAGAAAAAAACATGGTTGCAAACAGAAGATCTCCCTGCCACATTCTTCTCCACATAAATAACAGTGGCCACTCTGATCCAGTGGAACTGTTGAGGTTTTCGATCAAATTTAGATGGCATTAAGGATTTGATTGATTCTTACCATCCCATGTGCCTCTCCTTGCAGGAAACCTGCTGATACAGTCACCCTTAGGCAATTTTTCTGATAAAGAAATGACAGGACATGTGATGGACGAGTGCATGGTGGGGTGGCACTGTTTGTTGATTAGTGTGTGCCAGCCCTGCCCTTGTTACTTGATACATCATTGGAGGCTGAAGTGATCTGTATTTCCTTGGGTTGTACCATCACTATTTGTTCTCTCTGCCTGCCTCCTGAAGAGATCTTTAATCAGTCAGACCTTGATGCTATCATTGAATAGTTACAATCCCCCTTTTTACTACTGGGGGATTTTAATGGACATAATCTACTTTGGGAGGGGTCGTGCTACAGAGCATATGCTCTTGGACCACAACCTGTCTCTCTTCAATACTGATTCTTATACTTATTTTAATGTGCCTAGTCAGCCTTTTACTGTTATAGATCTTTTTATCTGCTCCCCTTCACTTTTCACATACTTTTCTTGGAGCATCGATGGTAATTCTTGAGGCAGTGATCATTTTCCTATCATTTAGAGAGAGACTGGCTGTGGTCGATGCCATCAGACTCATGTGCCTCGATGGAAGTTGGACCAGGCAAACTGGCCTTCTTTCACCACTCTCTCAGAACTTGATCCTGCCATCTTGTGTAAGCCATCGATAGATGTCTGTGTGGCAGCAGCAACTGACTGGATTGTCCAGGCATCTACTCAATGTATTCCTAAAACCTTGACACGTTTCCCACAATATCCTCGTCCTTGGTGGAATCCTGACTGCGACTTGACAAGGAAAGCTCAAAAATGGGCTTGGGATACCTTTCGTAGATATTCCACACTTTCAAACTGCATTACATTTCAGCAGGCCTGTGCACATGCTCGGCAGGTCAGACGTCAAAGCTAGAAGGAATCTTGGATTAACTACACCTTTAGCATTTCTTCTACCACCACTTCCAAAGTCACATGGGAGAAAATTTGAAAGGTTAGTGTTTCAGTATCATTCTGCCCCCTTTCAGGAAGTTGCTGATATCTTGGCAAAAGCTTTTCTCATGCATCTGGCACTTCTGCTTCATCCCTCATCTTCTTAGCTGTCAAAATATGGGCAGAATGACTGCCTTTTTCCTTTCAGGCTGATCATCTCTATGACTATAATCACTACTTACACTGGTGGAACTCAAACTTGCTCTTCATCTGTCTGGCAGTGCAGCAGTTGGACCTAATGATATTCATTATGAGATAGTGCACCATCTCTATCCTGCCTCTCTTGCTATTCTTCTGATTGTTTTTAACCGGATCTGGCAGGAGAATGTTTTTCCTGATGTTTGATGCCATGCTATTGTACTCTCTTTTCCTAAACATGGGAAGGATCCCAAGATTCCTTTGAACTACCATCTAGTTGCTTTCACAAGCTATCTCAGAGAGGATGGTTAATGCTCATCTTGTTTGGTTCCTTGAATCAAACAACCTTGTCTCACCCACTCAGTGTATGTTCCAAAGACAGCACTCCACCATGGACCACCCGATTCGACTTAAAACATCAATCAGAGAAACCTTTCTCAAATGACAACATCTTGTTTCTGTATTTTTTTATCTTGAGAAAGTTTATGATACGACATGGAGGTATGGTATCTTGTGAGACCTCCACTCCTGTGGATTGCATGGGAATTTACCAATTTTCATTGAACATTTTTTAATGAACAGCAATTCTAGGTCTGTGTGGGTTCAACACTTTCCCACAGGAACAAGGAGTCCTTCAGGGCTGCATCTTGAGTGTCACACTTTTCATAATAAAGATTAATGGTATCAGTGGACAACTACTCCCTACAGTTACAAATGGTCTCTTTGTTGATGACTCTCACATCTCGTGTCAATTGTCAAATATGAGGTATATTGAGCAGTAGCTACAGACTGCCCTCAATCATTTACTGACATGGACCACAGCAAATGGTTTCAATCTTTTTCTCTCCAATGCTGTTTGCATGCACTTTTGCTGTCAACTGTGTATTCACTCTGATCCTGAACTCCCTATTGGTGAAGCTGTGCTTCCTGTGGTCCTTGTGGCAAAGTTCTTGGGGCTTATGTTTGACCGTAAGCTGACCTTTATTCCACACCTCAAGCAGCTATGTGTCAAGTGTACAAGGGAATTAAACATCCTTCATGTCCTCTCTTCCACCTCTTGGGGGGGCAGATTGATGTTCCATGTTAAAAATCTTTCATGCTCTTATTTGATCAAAACTAGACTATGGGTCTCTGGTCTATGGCTCTGCCAGGACATCAGCCTTGAAGATGTTGGACCCTGTTCACCATAAGGAGCTTTGGCTATTCATAGGGCTTTCCGCACATCTCCAGTCCAGAGTTTGTATACGGATTCCCATGAACCACCTCTACACCTTTGTTGTTTACAACTGTCTTTAAAGTACATTTAAAAACTTGAATTTTTACCACAGCATTCCATATGGGGTTGTGTTTTCCTTCCTCAGTGGGTGACAATTTTTCATAATAGACAGTCTGCTACTGTTCCTTTTAGCCTTCATCTCCAGGTGAAATTGGATGAATTGGGTGTATCTTTGTGTGACATAGCAGTATTCATACATCAGCTCATCCCACCATGGCTAATTACTATTCCAAAATATGACCTTTCTATGAGCCATCTGAAGAAGAAAGATATTCCTGATTGGAAGTATTGCCTTCTATTTGCCAAACATCTTTTGAACCATCTTTCCATTCCTATTTATACAGATAGTTCAAAATCAGATGGTTGCTGTAATTTGGTTGAATCCCCTCTACAGTGTCTATGTTCACTGCCAAATTGTATGCCATTTCTCTTGCCCTGGATCACATAGAAGCTATGCAGTACATGAACTGTACTATTAAATTATACAGATTCACTTAGTTCTCTGTTAGCCCTGGAATTGCTTCACATCAGTTCTCACCCTATTCTCACTGATATTCAAAACTGACTGTCTATTTTTCATTAACATCTACTTCTATCCAGTTTTTCTGGATACCAGGCCATTTTGGTATTCGTGGCAACAATCTTGCTGACACCACAGCTAAATTTTCCTGCTCTGGCATTATCACTGCTGTGCCTGTTCCATATATGGACTATGGCCTTGTATTCAAGACTCAGCTCCTTGCCAGTTGGCAGTTGACTTGGAGTGAGCTTTTCCAAATAAAACCCTTTATTGATCTTTGGGCATCTTGTTTCCATAATAATTGGAAAGAGGAAGTTGTCTCGATAGACTACACATCAGTCACAGTTTTTTAACTCGTTGTTTTCTTTTATCTGGGACTGTTGCACCAATGTGTTGTCTGTGTGACACTCGGGTCACAATAAGCCACATTTTACTGCCTTTCCATCATTACGACTCTCAATGATGTTCCCATTTTAGACATGTTTTATCCCAAGGTTTACCCTTAACGTTGAACAGTGCCATTGGCTATGGTGACGCTGTCCACCTTACAAATGTTTTTAGTTTTTTAAAGGCCAATGACCTTTTTAACATTATTTAAATTTTTAATTCATAAATTAGGTCTTATTTTTTTTCATAATTCCTTTTTGAAGTACAACTAGTTCGATATGAAATTAGAAAATGTCCGTAATGTCAAATAACTCGAAACCAGAACTGGAAAAGCCAACTTCAGGTAACTAACACTGGTATTTGTGCTTTCTTTTTAGTCATTCTAGTGAGTTATGGCCATTCACCTTATGCTATGGAATGTCCTTTAAAACTAGTATTACTGTAATTTCTCCCTTACTGCTGTACACTAGGTATAAAAGTTGGATTTCATGCTGTTTAATTTTTAATTCAAAAATTCCAACTTTGTTTTGTTTTACCTTGATTCCTTTTATGAATTTTAACAATTTTACTTTTCATTTCTATACCAGTTGTTTGGTGCAGATAGCTAGTTGCTTTGTGGCATAAAATGTTAAACTCACCCACTTTTTTTTTCTCTCTCTATTTTCTTATATCTTGCTGGATTTCTTTGTTGTTTTTGACGTGCTGAATTCATTTCAAAGTTTTCAGTCATTTTCCTCTATCAGCTTTATTGGAGTAATTTGCACAAACCTGTTTTTCAACTTGCTCTCATTTTGTCCTACTGCCCTTGGTTTCTTTATTTCTGAGATGTATGTTGTCAGGTTAGCTTACATTCTGATTTTCACTTCCCTCAATTTTCCTTGCAGAACTTCTGTCTGGCAACTTTTCTTTTTGATGTGTTTTTAAGGTATTTTTTATATATTGTTTTTTGTGAGACAATGTAGTTTTCAGCAGTCATATCTTCTCACTTTGCTTTCTTACCCTTGGGATCAGGAGAACCCACTAAGTTTTTAACATATACAACCTTGTGAGATTGCCTCTCTTCTGTTCCTTGTCCACTTGTTACTATCCATGATCTACCATCTGTGATGGCTGAACGTCACAAGTGTTGGAGGTGATTCATTTCTAGAGCCACCCACTTTCTCTAGTGCATTCTCAGAGGGTTTTCCTGCACTTCTCCACTCTACCTTACTCATTTCACATTCCATGGATCAATTCCTCAACTCTACTTCAGGACAGGATTTTCTGTCTTTTTATCTTTCCTACTAGGGGTGAGTTGTCAGCCTGATAACAATATGTTACAATTGACTGAACTTTATTTTATTTTCTCTCCATGGTTGCATATGGCTCATTTCAGGGTCTTAGACAATTTATCTGCATCTACTTGTCCCTTACAGTATTGCTTCCTCTATTACAACTTCCTTTCTTTTTTGTGAATTGTCTTGTTTAGAGTGGCTGGTTCAGTTCTCCATATTAGCCTCAACTTCTACCCTGTATTTCATTCACTTGGGGTCTTTCTCACTTTATGTGTGGAGCAAGTGCAGCCTACATTTCAATTTTTGTATTGAGATTTCAATACAGGGATTCTTACATCTCCTTCATTTTTTTCAAGAGTCTTTCTGGGGGACTCAATTTCTTTTGAGTTCCTTGTTTTTCTTGGATATGGCTATATGTGTACTTTTCTATGATTTCTGACCTGTCAGAACAGGTACCTCCAGAAAAACACTGTCTTCTTTTCATCTCTTACAACTGTGGTGACTCACTTGATCCCACAGAATCCTGAACTTTCTTTCCTCTTCTGCCACCTTACCAAGTGTTCCATCTGCATGGAAGCCTTCAAGGGTCAGATGTGGGTCTGTGGACTCCTTCCAATTACATACATGGGTTTCCATATCCATGGTGGTGCATAGCACGTGTGACACCTTGTGCTGGCTTTGTGCTAGATGAAAACCAATCCTCTCTCATTTTGTTGGTCTTATTATCATGATCTTTTCAGGCACCTTCTTTGTTGTTCATACCCCCCTCCCCAATAAGAAGGCACCACACTATGTTCAGTTGTCAATAAATCACATTTCAAACCTGGACCATTCCCACTGAATGATTTCTCCACATTTTGGTGTTTTCAATGGATTTGCTTCCATTATGGATTTCCTGTTATCACTGCCTTTCAACTTCTACTTCTCTCATTTCCACTCGTTATTCAATCCAGACTACACTGGCCTTCAGTGTCACCTATATGAGATCTTGAAAGTGAATATGTGTACAATCCCCAAAATATTAGTATCTTATTACTTACCCTGGTGGAAGGTTTTAACTGCCCTAACTTTGATTTTCCTCTAGTTTCTTTTATCCACTTTTTTACAGTACCTTTGATAAAAAGTTGCTTATTTTTCTTTTTTTTTTTTTCTGTATCTTAGAACTACCATATTCTAACTATATTTTACATCTGTATTATTATAGAGATGATGGAACTTATTGTTAGTTGGCATCGCTTCACATAGAATACTTACTTAAATTTACTTTGAATGGGAGGAATATAGGCAGTTTGAAACCCATCTGCTGATGCTCAGTACCTGCTGTAGAGTTGGAGGTTTCTACAACACTGCTTTCATGATTTCTGTATCTATCTTCCAGATTGTTCTGCACTTGTAAGAACAAAAACAAAAAAGTTGTGTTCTTGCCTTAACACTTGAGCTCATGCTTGTTGTCTTTAGTTGTTGAAACCTTTTGCACTGCCTTTCAGTGTGGGATTTAATTCCAAATTCTAATGTGTGTCTGTAGTGTCTCCCCATCAACTGCATCCAGCAGAGTGAGGGAAAACCCTTACTTCCCCAGTCCCATGTTGCTTGTGCTTCATCAGATGGTGTAATGCCACTATTACAAGTCTTAGAGGACACATCCTTCATTTGGGAAGTATGGCTGGGACGTTATTTGGTTACGTAGTACAGAACACTCTATTCTGTTGTGGAACAACTCATTCATAATGGTTAGGTACAGCCAAATAGGTCTTTGGTGCTCCTTGAGACACAGGTCTGTGGTGCTATTCTATACATCTGAATTGTATGGTGCATTTATCACATATTTGTTTCTCCAGTATGGAAAAAGCTTGACTTACAGTCTTAGCCACACTACACTTTTATGCTTTGCTTTCTGCCTAAGTGATAATTGTTCCACCCACCTTAGCAAGGTGTTAGCACACAACAAAAGATTCTCATGACAATTTATTTTGTTCTACCACTTCTAGTGAGTAAAGAGTATTCCCTGCTTGAGGTGTATGAGGTTTTTCACTGGGCTAGAATTATGAGATTCATACTCCATGGGCTTCCCTTTCTGATGTTAGTTTCATAAAGGAGCTCACCTTTGTAACTTTTCTGCACTAGCCTCTGCATCATCTTCAGTGTGGGTTTCTAACTTTTTTGTGGTACAGAGTAGTGAGTAGCATTTCTAAAGTTAACATTTTCTTTAAATGAATATGTATTTTTGATAGATACTCATTTTTGGACCAACTTCCAGTCTTTCTCCCCCACTTACGCATGCAATTTGACTCATCAAGAATGAGCTTGTGTTCACATGCTAGTTTTCTTGTGGATTAATATGAATAGAGAATGTAACACCATCCTATTTATGAGGGCTATAGCCTAAAGGCTGGTACAAGACATGTTGACTCATGTAGGGGTGAGAGCTTTGTTCAAGGCTTGTGGTATGTGCAGGAAGTTACATGGCAGTGTGCATGAGGTACTAGTTCTTTGTGGTGCAGAAAGGTATCTATCTGAAATATATAGTTAACTGTATATAAAAATAACAATATAGCAATGAAATAATGTTTGTATTATGCTAACATTTTGTAATATATTATAAAAACTTCCCAGGTTTTTCTTTTGCAAGTTTTTTATTATGCTAAAAATGCTTAAAGTCATATCTTTACTTCTAATCTTACACCCATTTGAAAGCTGTAGGATCAAATTATTTTTCTTTGAACCAGATTTTTTATATAAAGGTAATGCAATGGTGTATATATATCAAAAACTTAATATAAGCTACAATGCAGAAAGGTGAGTATCTATCTGAAATATACTATCAGGTAAAAGAAATGTTAACTTATGAAATATAGTCATAATACATGTGCATGTTTTATTTATTGATGGCTTTTTTATAATGTTGTTAGTTAAAACTTAGCTTAGTTTTCAACATTAAGACACAGACATATTGTTTAAAATGAAAACTTAGATATGTAATGTAAAACATTTTGTTTGAGGTTTAGGTAATTTTCTGACCACTGAGAAGGAAGAGGGAAAGCTTGTTAAAAATCAGCAGCATCCAAAACACAACATCAATCAGTTGGATGATTATAATAATCTACTTGAGTTTGATAGATTTCATGATAGTGATACTCTTTCTCAATATTCAAAGAAAAATCAATGGTATGCTGATGAAGTTGTGAATCAAGGCAGAGCAGGTAAGCTTAAGAGAAAAAATACACAAAATATTTGTTAAAAATTTTAAAGAAAATATAACACTGACTGTATAGAAAAATAGCAATACAGTAGTGAAATAATGTTACAACAGTTTTATACTAACATTTTGTAATATATTCTTTCTAAAAACTTTCCATTTTACTTTTGTAGGTTTTTTATTATGCTAAGAATACTTAAAGCATTTTTTACATCTGAACTTTACACCACAAAACATTGCTTAGTACAAAGTAGATACATCTCAAAACAAAACATTTGGTTTCATTTGAATAAAAATACTTTTTTGTAAGTTTCTGAAGCACTTCGTGTATAGATTTGTTGATATCAATCTCTCTTTGTTAGTAGGCTCATATGTTTTTGTGAAATGTTGTTATTCAAAAGATTATTGAATCAACATCAGGGTCTCTGCATGTTGTAATTAATCTAAAAATAGTCAACTGCTCTGATATTTATATTGGTTTTACAAAATATTTTGTTGACAGAGATTGTCAGGACTACTTATTTCAGTCTACTTTCTTTTTATATTATTTTAGACTAATCTTGATGAAACTTTATACAAATACAGGCTCTAAAACAACACATTGTAAAATGATAAAACTCAACTATGATATTTATTCTTCTCTATTCAACATTGCCACTAAGGGATTTATTTGCCAATCCTTTCTGCAAAGAGTTATGGTTTAAAATTGATTGATCCCGTGTACAGTAGTAAAACATGTTATCAGGACTACTATCATTATAGTTGAATTCATTTCCTCTGTTTTTCATGTTGCACCTCATTATACTTTATTATAGGCCTACAGATAATCACTGTATTATAAAAAGTAGAAAATATTCTTGAAAACCATATTTATGAAACTTCAGTTTGCATTCAACATATTTGTGTAAATTCTAATTCCTAAACTAGTAATTTAAAGTATCCCAAGAATAGGAAGACTTTCAGTAATATCAGTTTAAATTTTGTTTTTACTCAAGCCTGTCTTGTGTATTTGCACACAAATCTACATAAGGATTGTATATATTTTGTTCCTAGTTTTGAACTGATAGCTTAGAGCAAAGGCAACAAATCAAAGTACCCAGCACTAACTGTTAGATTATTCTAATCAAATGATATCATTATAACTATAGTGAACCCATGGCTCCAAATATGGAGCATGTTTTTGTTATGGTGGGAATAAAAATGTGGGTTCTTAGTTTGCCAGTCTTGCACCCTAATTTCTAAGCCACTTTTGGTTATTTTATTGTAATAATGATACCTTGGCAATTATTTCTGTTTACCTGAGAATTGAAAGGAAACTTAATTTAAGAACATGCAAATACTTGCATTATATTGACTACATAACATTTGTTACTAATGTCCAAATCAGTTTTAAGTATTTTGTTACCAAAAGTGGTATTTAAAATGCCATCCTATGCTAAATTGCTGCATAATTATAATCAGTAAACATAGTAAATTACATGAACAAAATAAACCAATTTATATTAAACTTTCAGTTTAGTAAGCATATCTGTTTCTTACTTTGAACTGTTTAAATTTATAATAACTTGATTTTGTCTTTTTTAATTACTTGAATTTAGTTTTATATTTAAACTTATTATATTACTGTGTTTCCAGGTCAGCGAGACATACCAACAGATGTAAAATAGTGTGAGATAATTAATACTATTGAAAGTGAAGTTAATATTAAATAATTTAATGATTTGATTGACCTAGGAAGCTGCCTACCATCTAACGAATGCTGTTGTTCAACAAAAGTGTTTTAATAATTCATAAAATAAAAATTGTCATTTACTATATAGTGGTGACAGATTTATGTGTGCAGATTAAGACAGAGAATCAGAAGCACAATATTTTTTTTAAATATATTTTGTGGATTGGCTGTTTTGGATGTTAAGGTTTAAAAGGTTTATTTTTTCTTCTCTATGTATGATAACTGACTTGATATTGGCTTCGTTTTAGACATTTTTATTAACCTTACTTAATGTCAACTTTTGCAAATATTTTATATGGGAGGTAACATAATCAGTGTCAGACATTTTTAGATCAAAATGTAAATGAAATATAGTATTTATTTCTCTTTAACATTTTTAACAAATTATATTTAAATGATTCAGAGGAATTTCTCAGCTTACCCTGTGAATTTTGTGGACAGCAGATACCAGAAGACGATCTGATACTGCATCAGGTAAGCTCAAGTTCAGTAGTTGTACGTATTGAAACATTTCCGTAACAACAAATAAACTTGAATCAGTTTCTGCTTAAACCATCCTATCTGTTTTCATGGTTATCAGTACTATCACTTACTCAGTCATTTCTGAAAACTCAATTCTAGTATTTTATTTTTGGGAATATTCTGATCTTAATTCTGTTCCCAGATATCACGTTTATTGTGTAATCTGTTCATTGTTGTTTGATTTAATTTTGAATGTTGTTTTTGTCGGTCCTTGATTACAGTACATTCTTACTTATAGTTACTATTTATATCTCATTTTTATTACTATTGTATTGGTTGCAGATACTCTGTTTTTTAGTGTTTTGTTGTATTGACAACAGTAATGCCAGTTCTACTATCTTTGTACTGTTTTTATTCTACTTTTAATACAGTGCATAATGTTATAGACACAGACAAATTATTGCTGTTTTCTCAAACTATTTTGTTTTTAAGATATTGTAAATGAGATGTATACATATGTATCAACATGTAAATCAGATAAATAACTGATTATCCTTCAGAGTGGATGCCATATTGATCTACATAATAAACAAGAGATGAACACAGCAGCTGAACAGGAGGAGGAACAAAAAACAAATAACTTGTGTAATAGATTTAAAGCCGATACATCATCCAAAGAAGAGCAATACAAAACATGTGATTTAGACCACAGTGAAGTTATTCCATGTGAATTTTGTGGAGATCCTTTTTCTCTACATGAAATTCAAATACATCAGGTTAGTCATAGATGTACTTGGAAATCCAAAAACAGATTTTTGGTGATATTCAGTATTATCAGTTAATAATTGTTTGGTAATAAGTAAGTATTAAGTATGTAATATTCAAATATTTATGTCAATTACTTTCAAAAACAGTAGATGGTATAAAAGAAACCAGTTTGGTGATTGTCTAAAAATGATAGCCATTCTCTGCTTCAGGTATGTAAACAATGAATTATTTTAACATTTGTCTAATTTGAGTGACAAAAAAAAAAGACTGCCTAGAGAGCTTGCAACTCTTTAAATAAACATTTAAACTTGGTAGCTATCAAAAATAAGCTGATTGGTTTGTATTCATACTTTCAATTTATAAGTTTAAATATATTTAAAATACTAAACAAGCATTCAGGTATTTTTCAATGTTGTGAAACATGTTTGTACAGTTAGTTTTGGTTAAAAAAACATTAAAAACTTTGATATATAATACATTTGATTGGCTTTTAGGTAGATATGTTTTGTTTAATAATGTATTTTTGTGGTTTGTCAAATGTGATGTTTTATGGAAATTGCTTAATTGTATCAAAAACTATAACATAATTGTTTGGAGTAACTGAATGTAATATTTCAAACATTTTCAAATTTTTTGTATAGTAGCAGTTGTAGATGTCAAAGCAAAGAAAAAATGTTTATGAAATTGAGTTATTTACGTATTTTGTTTAACTCCATAGAGTGTGTGTAATTCTAATTCCTTGCAACCCTTGCTTCCGGACACATTCTACCCTCCTGCCTTTTTTTTAAGAGGTCTTGATTCAGAATCCAGCACTGGTGTTTCAGAGTTTCTTAATTCTGAACACCTTACAAAAGTTTCAACTCCTTTAGTTAACTTAAATATTGGAAGAAACTTTGATCAAAATAAAATCACTAACAAGAAAGTTCCAGTCAACTCTACAACACAATCTGGAGAAGCTGTAGGTTCTGTGGTACGTGTTAATGGTTCTGGGAAGAAGAAAAAGAAAACAGAAGGCACTGCTAATTGTGATAATAAGAGAGATGTGAGATGGCAGTTTCAACATAGGCAGGAAGGAAGAAAAGAAATGAATGCGGAAGGAAAAAGTAATGGTAGAGTCAGACAAACAAAATTGTCTAATTCATACTTACAAGAAATGAAGGCTAACTTGAATCATGTTCAAATCCCAAATGATGATCTTCTGCATGTGGCAGGTAAGGCATGGTAAAACTTTTAAACTGTGTACTCTTGTTTATCATGGTTGCTAATATCTGAATATTTATCAAATTAAGCAGTATCACATTAAACAAATCTATTATGACATAAAAGTAATTTTCAGAGAATAGGAGTGAAGGATTAGCTTAAAACAGTAGTTCACATCTACTTGTCCACAAAAAAGTTAAAAGAAAATGTTTGTTTTAAAATATAGCTACTGAAGTGTATTGTTAATATATTATTTTACAATTTAATTTTAAAGTAGTTTAAAAAGTTAATATTTTATGAAGTAGTTCTCAGTTAGAAGAATGTTGGGAACTATAGATTTAGAAGATGGAAGTAAAGATTTTTAAAAATAGTTTCGAATAATACATTTTTATTTTTCTTTTTGGCAAACAAAAATTCTGTATTCATTTAAAATGTATTTATCCTCATATGACAATGTATTTCTATAAATTCAATGTTTTAAACTACTGACCAGTAATTATATTTGAGTAAGATGCTTATAATTGTTTTTTTGAGTGAAGTTTGTATGGCTTCAAAATGGTCCACATTATCAGAAGAAAAACAGAAGTACACTGTTTAAGGTTGGGTTCTTTAATTCTTCTCAGAATTTCATGAGATGAAGTTGGCTCTTCGACTGATTTTCATGTTATTTTTCTCTTTCAGTAAAGTTCACACATTTGTTTGAAGTGTTTCACTCTTATTATAAGAATAATTTCATTTGCAGAGTTAATGGTTTTCTCTTGATGAGGTTCTTTGGTATTTATGAAGAGATGTCATAATCAAAAGTACTTCCCATGAATATTTATGATTTTGTAAATTTTATTGTGTTTCCTTCTCTTTTTGAAAGATTCCATAGAACCAAAGTAACTTCCAACCTCATCTTTATTACCATTTCTTTCTTTTCAGAAAGGACAGTGGAACTTTAAGAAGGGTTTCAAGTGATAAAAAAGATTCCTTACCCCATGTTTTTTTTTTTAATCTTTGAGTAAGGTTTACAAGTTTCAGAAAAAGACCATTGAATCAAAATAATTTAGTGTGTTATTTCTTATATGTTAACCACTTGTTTATGAATTTTTATGGTTCAGTAGCTTTTGGACAGTAAAGATATTAGGAATTCTTTCTTTTTGATGATATAACACCAAGTAATCATGTAGGACTGTAAGTGAGCTGAATAGAGAATGACTTCTGTTTAAAGAAACTATTCTGGGTATGAGAACAATTTTTGTTGTTAACTGCATGCACATAGATTTACAGCATAAACAGTAATGTAGTCCACAGTTATAATAAACTAGGAAAATATTACTGTTTCAAATGAAGTTTATTAGTTTTACAACTAAAGTTTCAAGAAAAGCCTCTTATCTGTTCATTTTATCTTACCTAACTTAGTAAACAATTTTATTTCTTGTAAAATTATCATTTTAAAGTATTGAATTCTACCCAAGAATAGTATCTGTATTTCTCATTTGTATGAAATTTTGGAATTTGTTGTGAAAAAGAATTAGTAAGCTACAAAGAGAAGTATGTATTGAGAAAGTTAATAATATAACATTAATAGTAGGAAACTGAAAATGCTTCAATTTTAAATTTCACATTACATATATAAGTAAAAAATATAAATGTTGTATCACTGTAGGAGCCAGACCCAAAGAAGATAAGTCCAGTGATACATCAGAAAATACATATTTGGAAGAGAAAAACCAGGTTGCAACAAGGAAAATTTATAGACAGAATAATGCTCGTGAGTCTTCAAAACAACATGAATTTATGAGGTGAGAGATAAAAAATATGACTTTCATTCTATCTGAGGTCTGTGAGACCTGTGTGCATCACTTCAATGAACCTGTTGTATAATATGTGTTTGTTTATTTTTTGTTGGTGGTGAAACATCTGAATGAAGTAGGTCAAGAATTTCTACAGATCTTGTAGTTTCTGCCAGAATATCTTATTTTTTTCAGTGTGAATTTATAGGAATTTTTAGTTCTATAATTTTGGAAATAGCTAATTATAATATGTTTTTTAAGAATCTATAACATACTTACTTTTGTTGTGAGTTTTATGTTTTCCTACTTTCTTTTGAAAGTTTGCTATAGGGTTTTTATTTTGTTAAACTAAATTTTATCATTATTTTGATCCTTAAAACAACACTTGCAGTTTTACTTTGTGTATGATCACTGGTGCCCAATAAATATAACTTTCTTAACATACCAAAATTATAGGCAGGTTTTTAAAATTGTTTATCAAAATGTTTTATTTAATGTATGTAATCAGTTTTAAACTTCTATTTCATTTATACAGTTTTTTCAAGGTTTATTTTTGATGATTTTTCTTTGCCCATTAAAATAGTTACTAAGACTGATACAGCCTAATGCAAACAGTGACCTTGTTGGTGAATTGAAACATTATATGCTTGAGTGCAAAATGAATTATCATACCTAAACATACCTCATTTTGTTAAAAAATGAAATTTCTTACCATAGTTAAAATGAAGTACAAAATAATAAAGCATGATTTCTGAGATGACTATGTGATTTGCATACCACTAACCTTGAGCTAATTCCCACCTAAAAATCACATGTAAATATGAATTGTGCTAGTGCATGGTGATATTATGTAATTATAGCCCTTCACCATTAGGATGGTGATACTACTTCCTTGCACAGTAACTCTCTTTAAGCACTTGTGCCCAAAATAACATCATGCTTTTACCCAGCAATGCTACTATGAAAATACTTACCCCTACACCTGATTAATGCTCTCATTTTTCAGTTATGCATTCTCTCTTTTAACTTTGCATCTCCTCTTTATATTCTTACACAAGTTGTAAGGATATTTGGCTGCCCTGTTCTGAGGTTAGGGTTGAGGTTCCATTTTACTTGGAACTTTGGCTTCTCCTTATTCCCTCTGAAGAGTGTTTGTCTGATACCCGCACTCTTCTGTGATATGCTGGTTTGTTAAGTTTTAGTCTTTTCTCATATCCACCCTACAATTGTTACTTTTGGATATGATCTTCAACTCTTTTCTCAGCCTTCACCACCTCACTTAGGAGAGATGGAATATATTATCCCCAAGGTTTATGCTTTTACTTCTTACTGAGCACATGTGGCTTATTTGCTTTTGAAACCCTTGTTTTCCCTTGTAACACTTATTCATTTCAACCATAACAATCTGGTGCCTTTTTCAATAGTTATAGAACAGATTAGACCTTTCTTGTGATACATTGTTCTTGATTTGGTGTTGCTCCTTTCCATTTGTTGAGCTTTTGTCTTGATAACTCAACCATCTCAATTCTTTGGTGGGCATTCTTTATTCACCTCCAACTGAATCCTGTATCTCTTCACTGATTTCTCCTTGTTTAGCTGGAAAGGGAGCATCTCTAAAAAACTACATACATTTAAGTGTGTGGACTCTGTGGAAGCATTCATTCCACTTTCTGTGTCCTTGTCTTTCTTGTCATCCACTAGGCATTGTCCATTTCCTTGTGAATTAATTGGCCATGATCCACTCTGTATATTCCTTGGTCATTTCTTATATCAACTACTAGGGAAATATCCATTCCAAGACACTTTACTTGGTTATGCTATTTTAAGCTTATTCCCATCAGATTTGTCTTGTGGCTAGTCATGTTCCTAAGGTTCTAAACTTGATAGCTTTTAGCTCATCAGCCAAACAGGATTCTATTCACATAATAGTCCTTACACTCTTGGGTTTTTGTTGGGTTTGCTCTTTGTTTGGCATGCCTCTCATCAGTGTTTTTGTTACTTTCAATGCATACTTCTCATTCTCTGGTGTCCAATTCCTTATTCTTCAGCCCTGTCAGCTGATGCTTTTGGCTGGCCCAGCATGGTGAGGTAGTTAAGGTATTCAACTCACAATCTGAGGGCCATGGATTCAAATCTCCATCACACCAAACATGCTCACTTTTTCAGCCATGGGGGCATTATAATATGACAGTAAATCCCACTATTTGTTGGTAAAAGAATAGCCCAAGAGTTGGCATGGGTGGTGATGACAAGCTACCTTCCCCCTAGCCTTACACTGCTAAATTAGGGACAGCTAGCACAGATAGCCCTCATGTAGCTATGTGTAAAATTCAAAAACAATCAGCCAAGTTTTCAGTCAGGTCTGGTCTCACTTTTTCTGTACTCCTATCTTTCTCTTTGTCTCCTTCATCATGTTGTCTCTTGATACAAGACACTTTTTATTGGGTCCTTTTGCACCTATAATTGGTATTCAGACCCCTCTCTTCCTTTACTTCCATTTTAATCTCTTGCTCCTACTGTATCTTTCTCAGGGATTTTGTCCACTCCTATTTATGTGTGGGTGGTATATAAAGACTATTCACTGCAGAGTTTGGCTCTCTGATTGTATAATTTTTTATTGACCTATTTCTTTTGCCCTTTAACCCTGTTATTTTGTCAATTGAAATATAAAGTTTTAGTGTTAGTTTGTCTGCCTTTCCCTTACTCTGGCTATCCTGCTATGGTCTTTTTTTGTTCTTTTTCACATAGTTTGGCTATGGATTACCTGTTTCTTTTCTTGCTTTTTGGTGGATAGTTTTATCTCCTTACATTTTACCTTTCCCATTGCTCTGTGGTTTTTCTTTTCCTATCATCTCCACTTTGTTTTAATCCTTCTTCCTTCACCCTACTGCCATGCTTGACTGTCTCCTTTTTGCTGACCTTTGGGTAACTCTCCAAACTGTTATGTGAATGAAATTGCATACTCCAACACCTTTTTTTAGCTTTTTTGTCTCCTGCAGGATTTTTACTCTGTCTATTCTTGACCCCCTTGGTGTGGATTCCTGTACATGGTAAGGGAACCTCCCAGGGAAAGTTCTGTTCTTTCAGTTTACCTCCTCTGAGATCTTAACATCCACCTACATGTTTGCAGTGCTTAGTGACCCATGAAGGGTAGGAGAGGATCCTGGTGGTTGAGGGGTCCAACCCTAACACACCACTTTGTCTTTGGATTCCTGTAGACAGGTAGCCTTTGGGTGGCCCCTCTTGGGTCAGTTGGCTGGTCCACTTGAACTAGGGTTAACCAAGTACCAGTGTTGGATATTCTCAACAGGTGTTATGGACATTATATCTGATGCTGGTGTTTGGGTTTAGTGCTCATGAAACCCAGGCTTTGCTGCAGTGTCCTTGTTTGGCATTGTAGTGCATCTCCTTGTAAGGCTCCATGGTGGGGTAGGGTCAGTTGGCACCAAAATATTCCTTTTTTTTTATTATGGATTCTCTAAATAGAAACTTAAATAGTGAAAAACCAGTCCATAGTTAAACAACCATATCTTGAAGATTTTGAGCAGAAATCTTCAACATCTGTAACACCTGTTGTATTTCATTTTCTTATACTACATTCTCTTTCAGACAAACCTTTAGGGCAGATGTCTCCTTTTTTCATTCAGAAGGGACAAGAGGGATTTGCTGGCTCTCCAAAGTCAGTAAAGAAGTTTTGCTCTGGTGACATATTAGTGGTAACATCCACATCTCAACACAGGGAACTCCTCTTGCATTCAAAAGTGATTGGGGATATAACTATTGAAATCACAACTCATGCTACTTTCAATTTGTCACAAGGAGTTGTTGTTGAGAGGGGTTCAAAGAACATACCCGAGTCAGAGATTCTAGCTGGTTTCTCCACCCAAGGAGCTTCTGCAGTGAAGTGTATCTCCACTTGAAAAGATGGAATTATGATGCTGACGAATGCCCTCATTCTGACATTTACATCACCACATCCATCTGCCACCATCAAGGTAGGTTATTTTAATTGCAGGGTATGGCCATACATTCCAAATCCTCTCAGATCTTTCCAGTGTCAGTGGTTTGGTCACTCAAAGACATCATGTCATGGTTCCTTGACATGTGCTCGTTACGGTGCCAAGAATCATGATGCCTATGAGTGTGAAAGGGACTCTCATTACATCAGCTGTGATGGCTGTCACCCGTCCTACTTCTGTTTTTGCCCTAAATGGTTGGAAGAAAAAGAGATGCACTGTTTGAAAATGATTTAAAACATTACTTACCCTGAGGCTCGAAAGTTGCTGTCCACCACTTCATCTTGGACATATGCTGCTTCATTTCATTCCACTACTACAGTGGGAATGCAGACAGATATCTCTATGCCTCCAAAAGAATTGTTCTCAAACCTTTTGACCTCCATGGTTAAAAAAGGTAATGAATCAACTTCAATACCTATCTCTGTCCCTAACATACATTCCATCAAATTCCAAGATTCACTTCCTTTGCTTTCAGGTATGGGAATTTCCTTGAGTACATCTTCTTCTCCCACCCCAAGATGCAAAATGATCATTCATTGACATCCTCAGTCTCTAGAATTCTCTTCCAGCAGCAAAGACCTGCCCAATAGACCTCCCTCAAATAAAGACAGTAAAGAAAAAAGACGTGGTCCTAAACAGAAGGATTCTCCACCCAATTGCTTACACATAAATAAAAATGGAACTGTCAAGGTTAACATTCTAATCTGGATGACATCAAAACACTGATTGCTTCCTATCATCCTGTATGTCTTTCCTTACAGGAAACATTTCTGAAACCTGCCAATATAGTCACCTTTGGTAGTTTTCCTTGTACAGAAATGATAGGCTGTGTGATGGACGAGTGCATGGAGGGGTGGCACTTTTGGTTGATCAGCATGTGCCCACCCTGTCTTTGCCACTCAACACACCCTTGGAGGCCATAGCCATCTGTGTTTCCTTGGGTTGTACCATCACTGTTTGTTCTCTCTGTCTGTATCCTGGAGAGACCTATGATAAGTCAGACCTTGATGCTCTCATTGAACAGTTGCCATTGCCCTTTTTAATACTGGGGACTTTAATGGACATCATTCCTTCTGGGAAAGTGCTGATATTGATGAGAGGGGTCACTTCATAGAGCATATGCTCTCTGATCACAACCTTTCTCTTTTTAATAGCAATTCTTATATCTATTTTCATGCTCTTAGTCAGTCCTTTACTGCTGTTGATATCTCAATCTGCTCCCCTTCACTGTTCTCTCACTTTTTATGTAGGGTTGACAGTAATCCACAAGGCAGTGATCATTTTCCTATGATTTTGAGAGAGATTGGCAATGGTTGATGCCACCTGACTTGCATACCCCAGTGGAAGCTGGATCAAGCAAACTGGCCCTCTTTTACTGCTCTCACAGAACTTGATCCTGTCATTGTTTATAAGCCATCAGTAGATGACTGTGTGGCAGCAGTAACTGACTGTATTATACAGGCAGCTGCACAATGTATTCCTAAAACCTTGACATCTTTTGCATGATATCCTCATTCATGGTGGAATCCTGCCTGCCATGTGGCATGGAAGGCTCAAAAACGGGCTTGGGATACTTTTCGTAGGTATCCCACACACTCACACCACATCACTTTCCAGCAGGCCCGTGCACATGCTCGGTGGGTAAGACATCAACACCAGAAGTAATCTTATATTAAGTTCACAACCAGAATATCTTTTACCACCATTTCCAAAGTCATGTGGGACAAGATTTGAAAGGTCAGTGGGCAATATAATTCTGTCCCCCTCTCGATCTTGCTCTCTGATGACCAGGAAGTAGCTGATACCCAGAGCATTGCCAATACCCTAGGTGAAAGCTTTTGCCAGGTGTCTAGCACTTTTGCTTCTTCCTCTACCTTCTTAGCCATCAAGATGTGGGCAGTCTTTTTGAGCTTATTATTTGTGGCTGTGTTTTCCTTCCTCAGTGGGCCATACTTTTTCAGAATAGACAATCTGCCATTGCTCCTTTTGGCCTTCATATCCAGATGCAGTTGGATGAATTGGTTCTGTCCTTGGATAACATTGCTTTATCCACTGGTCAGCCCATCCCACCATTACTTCTTACAGTCCTCACATGTGACCTATCTTTAAGTCATCTGACTAAGGCAGACACTCCCAATTGGAAAATACTGTTTGTTATTTGCTGAACATCTTTCAAACCATCCTTCCATTCCTATTTATACAGATGGTTCAAAATCAGATGACTGTGTGGGCTCTGCCACGGTTTGTTGTGGTTCGATGGTTGTGCACAGAATCCCTTCTACAGTTTCTGTGTTCACTGCTGAACTGTGTGTCATTTCTCTTGCCTTGGATTACATAGCAGCTAAGTAGCACTCACTTAGTTCTCTACTGGCCCCAGAATCACTTCACGTTAGTTTGCTCCTTGTTCTTGCCAATATTCAAAATTGACTGGCCCATTTCTCTTTAACATCTACTTCTATTCAGTTTTTCTGGATACCGGGCAACATTGGTATTCATGGGAACGAGCTTGCCAATGCTGCAGCAAAATCTATCTGCTCTGGCACTATCATCGCTGTGCCTGTTCCATACATGGACTCTGGTCCTGCAAGCTATTGAATATCAGGAGTGCAATTATAATGGAAGATGTTTAGAAGAACCTTTTCTTCTAGTAAAAATCACCAAGCTAAGCTCAAATTCATTTGTTCTGAATTACTGCTGAAGTGAAAGCCTTTTGTGGCTTTTACAGTAAAAAGAATTGCGAAAAGAAATTTTATGGTGTGTTTATATCAGCAGTTTATGACTTCTTGAAGCTGTGATATAAGCAGTTACATCACACTTGAAAATCTGACGTTGAAAAACAGTGTTTGACAACAATTTGACAAAACTACACTTTAATTCAAGTCAGAAAGACAAATTATTTTTATTTTGTTGAAAAACTAATATTACTTTCTTTCTAAGGTCTAAAAGTGCCATATTATGCTCAAAACAAATTTAAGAAATAGAGAGTAAATAATTGTTTCTGTCCTTAACAGTTAGAATGTAAGGTAAGAGACAAAAATGTAGCTTAACAATGTTTTTAAAGTTATTTCTAAGCTTAATGTATAATTTTCCATAACATCTATATTTACTTGTTTCCTTCTGAACTAAATCTACCTAATTATGTCTAAACATGGTATAAATTTTTCCATTCAAGCTAGATTATATTTTTATCAAAGCCAAATCTTTGTGTTTCCACTTGTACTAGAGTTATGTGGTTCCTTCCAAACTACTAAATCTTAATGGTTCTTCTTAAACTACCATATCTGGATGATTGCTTTCACACTAGTAGTGTCATGTTACAAATAATTGTACTCGTATAACTATTAATTTTGGAGAAAATTTCCACTCTGCATGTTTCTTATTCAGGTATAAACAGTCATTTTTGGTCATATTTAACAAAAAATATAGAATTCAATTTCATACTATGATTTTGGCCTGTGTAATAATTAAATTTGAAGTCTGAATTTTCCCACCTTGCACTATTATTTGAACAGGAATAAATTTACATGGTTCTTTTCAAACTACTATATTTATGTAGCTTCTTTCAAATTACATGATGTGTGTGTTTCCTCTTAAATTACTAGATCTGTTTGATTTCTTTTAAACTGCTAAATCTACATTGCTACTTTCAAACTATTAGATATATGTGTTTTTCTGTTTAAGCTAGATTGATGTGGTTCCTTACAAAGTAGCTATTTATGTTTTGAAAGTTTTTAAACTGATACATCTGTGTAGTTTAATACTAGTTTCCAAGAAAAAAAAGTATTAAATTTTATTTCAGGATATATATTGAATGTAATATTTTCTTCTTCTAGATATGAGTTATAACAATGCCATTTGAAATTTATTTTGGGGATTTTTTGTGAAATCATAATACAATAATGTGTGCCCTTACATTGGACTCTAGTTTTTACAGCACATACATAGTAACAGTAAACATTTGCACCCTTTTTGGGGTTAGAGGGGATTAGTCGTAAGTTGGTATTTGGACATATTATTAAAAATCTGTTTTTGTTATTCTTGCTCAAAATGAACAAGTTTTTTTTATTAGGTGACGTGATTAAAGTTGTATTTCATATTCATAGTTTAGCATATATTTTGATTCTTTCCTTGTATTTCCTAGTTAATTTTTTACACTTTAAAACTACAGTCACTCAGTAGAAGATGAAGAAGAGAACTTACCAAGACAGGAGTACACAACTCCAAATTACCGTGCAGGATGTATGGGAAAAACTAAGGTTAGTGAGTATTGTTTTTTTTGGAATTGATGTTACAATTACATTTCCATAAAATAGGTACAACTACTTTTCACAGTATGTATTTGGTGGTCCAGGATTTTCTAGATTAAGAACCCAAATTCTCTAAGAGCCACAAAAATATGTCAGGAGTGTCATACTAGGTGCACAAAATACACAGAACTGTTAATGCACTCAGTATCTATTGGATGAATGGGTGAAAAACCTCAATCAGGATGTGAAATATTCATAAGAGGCCTTTAGCTGATAAAGTTTGGGAAACTATTGTGTAGGTATTGTGTTGTACTTCAAGCTATCAGAACACTGTGTATTGATTTTTAATGATGTTTCAGATTTGATGTAGAATTTTAAAACTTTTTTTTTTTTGTTTTATTGTTGTATCCAGGTAGAACTGTTTGGTTTATTTATACTGTGCATTGTGGATTTGATGTAGAATCTGAAAACTTTTTATATATTATAGAACTGTTCCTCTCTATTGCTGTAGAACTGTTTTTATTTTATTAATCATCATACTTTTCATTTCATATTCCAGTATTATGTATTTTTATCATTGTGTAATAATGTTACAGAATGAATTTATAAACTGTGATTAAATCAATTTTATAAGATATTTAACCCTTTCATGATGGATATGAGATGACATGGCCTTTGACCTATTCAAAATTTTATTGAAGGACTATTTTATGAATGTATCTCAATACATTTGGTATCAAATTGCAAATTATAATTCAGATTCTAATATTATATATGAGATAATTTATTAATTTAAAATTAAATATTAAAAGAATGCACCTAAATATCAATTTTTGTAAGTCACATGGTATGTTGAATGGAGCACTGATGTTAGATGTTTTTAATATCGAAATACTAAGTCTATAGTTTGGTATCAATTAGGAATGCAAATTACCAATATCGACAAGCTATAATATAAAATAAAAATCTTGTTTATTTTATTTTCTGAGATATAGCTTATGTATTGAATCAAACACAGTAGCCATTTCACCTGTTTCCATTTTTGCAAACTGTTTCTAATATAGACTTACTTTAATATCTGACATGAATACCAATCAACAGCTTAGAATGTCCTTCTAGTGTTTTTTTTCAGCCATTTTAATCTATTTTACATATATAAATAAAACTTAAAGAATACTATTTTGACAATAGGTTGTGGCTAGAGGAGATAATTGTTTGCTTTACTTTTCTATTTGCTGTTCTATATTTTAAAAGAATAAGTTTAATAATTTATTTCTAAATATTAATGATCTATATTCATATATAATGTATAATAATTGAAATATGACTGTATATAACAAAATATTAGTCCACTAAAACACAGCCAAGACAGGGTCATTTTGTAAAGACTAAAGGTCAATTTTATAGTATTGGATATGGTTACATGACTACATATGCACTTCATGAATTCAAGTTATGAAATGTTAGCCAGGCACGACTGGAAGCTCAGTATAATAAAAAAATTAATAAATATATGAAGTCATGAAATTTAAGCTGCTTAGAATGAACATTTGTATTTTTGTGTTATAATCTGTAGTCATTCTAGCCCAAAACAAGCATAATTTATATTTATTTCTCAATTATTTTTATGATGGTTACAAGATTGGTCAAATTAACAGACCCCACATAGTAAGGGTGTAGAAAATAACAGACAAAATATAAAGTCTTACTAGAAACAAAACATTTGAAATGTATTTAGGAGGTTTTTAGATATTACACAAGTAATATTTGTGATTTTGGGGATGAAGAATATGTTTTTTAATCATAACACAAAATCACTTTGCACTCAGACTAGTAGTGAAACAGACTCAATATTTTCACACACATATTTTTTGTAAAAATACTTAATTAAAAAAATCTGACTTTTGTGTATGAAATATTGTAATTTTTACTAGAAAAGTCTACCAAACTTGTGAACACTACACATACTGCATCAAACATTATAATATAAATATTTAACATGTGCAGATATGTATATGAACTTGTGTATATTATACTGAACCCATTGTGAAACGGTTAAATAATTCAATTTTATTAAACATTTTGATACTTTTAAGCAACCAAATGTAAGATACATATTTTTGAAAAATTCCCAATCATAATGTTTTAAAATTACAGTGTTTGTGTGGATATACAGTCATATAAGATTTTTTAATGGGCAAGTTTAACAGTAAAATTATAACACCTAATGTTGTGTAGAACTTTTATCATTTGAACTTTTAAAATTCTTTGTATATCTAACTGTTCATAACTTAAAATAAATCATTAATACTTTTGAATAACTTATTTTTTACTTACTTAAATGAAACCATAGACAGGTTCTTGTGCTTAGAACCATTAAGGTGCTTTGTTATTTGTCTTTTACATGAAAATTACCAAACTACATATCTATCAAAAGTCTACCTATGTAACAAACTTGATGTTTGACAGTCTATGAAATCCACACTTGAACATTTGTTATTGTTGTTTTCTTTGTACAAGACTACATAGTGGGCTGTTTGCAATTTTTTATTGGGGAATGAAACCCCAGGTTTTGTTCCTGTAAATTCATAAAGGTACCATAGTGCTACTGGAAAAGTTAGTGTTTGAAACTGTATGATTTACACATAACATTACAGGTAAATATATTTAATAGGTATATATACTTAACATATCAAATTTTGATTAAAATCATCTAATGAAAAAGAAAAAACTACCTTGAAATGTTGTAAATGGTTCCTAGTTATTTGTGATGATGAGAAGCCCACTTGAAGTAAAAGTTAACCTGAAGATGACCTAAGAAGGTTGAAATGTTGTTGTCTGCTTTATTTTGGTAAAAGTGTTAATACTTATACCAACCATCCTTAAATACATGGTACCTAGCTAGTTGGTGACTTGGTTTGTTACTCAAACCAGATTTCAATGTACATAGACTAGCTGCTTTTAAAGAGAGTTATGGAGCAAAGGGGTGATGATAATTCATGTTCTTATAAACAAATATCAAAATATTACTTAAGATGAATAACAGTTGTAATAATGATACATGAAAGATTAAAAACAGTTTGTGAGCCTAGGTTTTAAATAACAAGGTAAATGTTACATCACAGACTTACAGTCACAGTAGAGAATTTACCTCTTACCTTGACCAGCCGTAAGTGGGTCAATATGTGTTGAGTATTTTTTTTTGCCATGTGTTTACTGTCTTGTTTTTTTTTCCCAGTATTCTTAAATTCAATAGTTGAAGAACAGTAATGTGCATTTTTTATCAGTGGCATAGTGTGTATCTATGTACTGTTGAAAATAATAAATATGGTGCCATGCCATCTATTACATGGCACCACAAACAAAAATTTTACACTTTTGTTATTCAAGATTTAGACACTTATGAAAAATAACTATGGTATGTGGAATGATAATTTCTTTATCACAGAACATAATTTCTAAATAAAAGTACTCACCTTACAACAAAATATAACTCATTAGAATTGTATATGAGGGTTTAGTTATGTCTTTTGTTGGTGTAATTTGTAAATATAGTACTAAAAATGGAATTCTTCAAAAAGTCTTTTTTTAAAATAAAAGGCACCTTTTTTATATACATAAACTAATATGGTTTATTTTAGAACAGTTCAAACACTTTTCCTATTCAATACTTCCCAGAAAAATCTTTTTTAGAAAATATTCACTTTTTCTAAATTTATTTCAATGAGGTGTGAATACTTTGATTACTAGTACAAACAGTCAGTTGGTTTAATTTTTAGTACAGTTAGACTTTTTTGTCACTACATGTTAAGAGGAATTAATAACAAATACTTTTAATAATTAATATCCCAGATTGATCAACATTAATATACAAACGTTTTTCGTTTTGTTTTCAGGTTCCCGATGTGTAGATTTGTTGTAGTGACTACATCAGGTGCCTTGTTTACTTGGCAACAGGTTTCTGTTTTGCCATTTCATTTGATTTTAACATGTACAGACTACCTTTACATGATTCTGATTTTCCTGGGAGTCATTTTAGTCTGTGTTGAAGATTGCAGAGTAACAATTACACATTTCCTTAAAGGTATTTTTAATATCCTTGTATTTCTGCAAGTTTCCTATGCTATATGTAAGAAAATTTTAAATGTTTTTCAACATCTATTCAGTTAACCATTTACAATGAATTTTAAATTCTTTAAAGAATTGTAAAATAAACTGTAATGAGTTCAGCTACAGGGTGAACTTGCATTCCACAAAATATTTTTCTTTACTTATAGTTAAATAAAGTTTATTAAATGTAGTTTAAAGTTTGTATCCTTGGTTTTTACCATACTGTTGTGAAAAAGCATAACTGAATTTAAATAATGGTTTATTGAATTCTGAACCAGTTTAAACTTACTGATTTAAATGAATGGGTGTATCAGTATAAATATAAGATTTTTTTTAATGTTACTGTAAAACATTTAGACAAAACTCCAAGTAAAACTTGTTCTGAGTTAATAGCCTAAAGTAACTTGTCACTGAAAATTTAGAATTGTAACTTTGTTTTTTTTTCTAAATTTGTGTAAGTTAAAACTTCATCTGTTTATTTAAAGGTGTTTAACTTAAAGATGACATACATTAATTAATAAACTGAAGAAAACAGCTGTGTTTGAACTAGATAGTGCACAGTTACCATGATAACAGTGACTAATGAAATTAATTTGAATTGGAACATTGTAAGCTATTCTTTAAGAAATTTCTGCAAACTTAGATATTTCCTCAAATGTTTCTTTCTTAATGTAGTTCGCTTATTGTGTTCTGTTCTACAGAATTTATAAACTTATACTATCAACTGCAAAGAAATAAAAAAACGACTGAGCTCAGCCATAATTGTCAGTGCTTTAACTCAAGAAGGTTGGAAAATCTACTCTGTAAATCACAATCATGGTTTGAAATTTCGTTATTTGAACCATTGCAAAATCTTGGTAATAATTAGGTAAGAATTGAGCTAAGACTCTAAATTTTGATTTATCTTATTAACGTACTGAGAGAACAAACAGAACAGGTAAAATGTATCAAACTGTTCTCTTCTAATTTAAAGATGTATTATGTCATATTTGTGTTTATAGCAAATTGATATAGACAGTTACTTGCTGAGCTCCTTGATGACTTGTGATAAAACCAAGTTATATTTTTCAAGAGGTCGATTTTCATTAGATTTTGAAACTGTCGAGGAATTTTTAAGAAATTGTGAGTTTGTGTAATTCAACTTGTAGTTGGTTAAGCATAAATTACCAGTGTTTCTTACAGGTTTAGTACTTTATGCAAAAATAAATAAAATGTATATATCCATGAGTTGAATCATGTTAGCAGATTTGTTTAATACAAATATTGAAGTTTTCAAAACTTTCAAGTCACAAAATTTTAATATTAATTCTGTGATTTTACGCTAGTTGTCAGCTATTAAAATGTTAGTGAAATGTGTTTAGAAAGCAGAAATTGTTTTAAAAACTATCTATAGATGGCGGTAGCGATTGTTTTTTTAAATTGTATTATGTGAAGAATAAATAGGTTTCAAGTAGTTACGAAATAAAGGTTAGTTTACAAACAAAAGAAAACCGAGTATATATTTATATTAGTTCTAATTTCATTTATTATGAGAAAGAAGGCACTTTGTACTGATTAGCTAGTTACGTCATACCACGAGATCATATTTGCTACTGTGAAATGAGTAGGATATTGTTTCTTTGTTTCATATTTTTCTAAGAGGAAGACAAAACTGATGCATAGCAGTTACTGACACAAGACTTCTCAAGTTAAGTTGTGTTTTATTTTTAAAATATAAACAACAAAACATTGGATGTATTCTAATAAATTCAGCTTTGCAATACTTTTCCCACTACACCATACTTAATGGATTCTTCTGCATAAAATACGTTGATAAACATCGTTTAATTTTGGCATTGTTGAAACTTCACACATGAAAACAAGATGTGTACGCAAGGAGCATAATATATACAGAAGTTTAAAAATTATGCTAGACTTGTATGTGTAAAACTGACTTACATGAATTAGAATAATACAGTTTTTAGAAATCAGTTTGTGTGTATACATATGAATAACCTAATACATGAACTTTACCATTATTTGATGAAAACATGAAGTACGTGTGTGTATACACACGTATTTCACAGTAAATTTGGACAATAAGATGATTCGCAACGTTACAGTTTTAATCACTATACGATAAATTCAATACACCAAGAATGCCAACACTGATAGAATAAAGGTTATTTTCGTGAAGCCTGAGAAAAAAAGCATACATTTAGCATGTCTTTGTAAGTAGCACAGTGGAACGAAACACAACTTTTAGGTCAGTGAAGATACAAAGACTTTTAAAGAAAGCTTTTATGTTTAATTTATTACTTTAACAATACGAAATTGTGATGGTAAGACTGTTGTAAGTCCACATTTACCTAAAACGAGCTGGGTGGAGTTGTTAACAAAGGACTTGTCCTATTTTCTGTTTGGTGATTGGCCCGAGTCCGTGGAAGGCAGTGGGTGTTGTTCGGCAGAGTGCCAGGGAATTTACAAACTGGCTGTCTGTAAATTTCAGGGTCAAGATCAAGGACAGCCGTCCCCTGACTTCCTCGTGAAAGACAACAAGGGCCCGACTTCTGTGAAATCGACAAGGAGAAAAAAAAACTGTGCTTGACCTAATTCATTCGAAGTATCTTGGATTAACTAATTATTTATATTATGATCCAGGATGAAATTTGTCTCGGGAGATTCAAATCTCTTGAGATTTTATTCAATATACTTTGATTATGAGACTTACTCAAACATGGAAGAAGGAAAAGTATTTACTACCCTATGACGAACACTTGGTGTAATAACCAGTTCATTATTCAGAGTATCCATCAATATATTTTCTTTAGAGAGAGACAATCTGGTCTTCAAAGAGATGTTAAAAGTGTTGACCCATCAGTGTAATGTAACAGTTCTTTCTTAACTATTGACAACCTCATGTATTTTCTATTTTTCTCTGGAAGATACTTTAACTAATAATGTAAAGTTAAGGATTAAGCAATGGTATAAGATAAACATCACGGCCAAAACACGATTCGATCATCATGAATCAAATGTGAACTAAAACATGATGTAAAATCATTAAAACTGGTATCACAATTAAAACGAGTAAAGTGTCAATTCAGCAAGTGGTTGGGCAGTTACTTCCATCGATGACGTTTATAACAGGGAAATCGTTGCATGATTAAAATGTTTGTGAAAATTTATGACATATTTCCAAATTGAGGCCTCGGCTGACGTTGAACATCGGTTAAATAATAAATTACTGTTATTTGATTATTATTTCACACAAAACTGAAAGTTACGGTGTGAAAAGCCAAAACAAAATAGTTTAAATATATTTTACGATAAAAAAAATTGATCAGAAACATGCAGAGTCGTTTAATGGGGTGAAAAAAGGTCTTCATTATAATCGTCCTGTCAAAAAAAGATACCTAATTTTGACCTTCAAATGCTTATAACTTTTGGTATATCCAACATATTTTGAAAAATTAAGTATCATATTCTTCCTCTCACTAAGTGCTGTCTAACTAGATAGAAAGCAGGTATGAATGAGAAAGTTTGAAAAATTTTGTGACTGCCCTACAAGCGGTGCATAACCAAAAAAAAAAAAAAAAAAAAAAAAGGGGGAAAATTGAGTTTTAAGGTCCAAGAGTTTCAGGTTCGGTTCCACCAAAGTGCAATAAAAGAAAAATGTGTAGCACTGAATATACAGAAACATTTTTAGGTCCAGTAGTGTTCCTTCATGAGAATTAAGCAGGTCAGGTTTGGACTTGTACAATTCGTCTGTAGTTATACAATGATGGTAATGTGAAAAACAACAATTTATGATGTACAACAATTTCATTCTTTCTGTATTAAAACTCCGCACTGTTGATACACAAATCAGCGTCAAAAATCACCACCACTGCTGATACACAAATAGCATCACGGAACATTTAATTGATTTCAGACAATTGCGTTTGTTGTTTTAATTGTTTGAACCATTCAACAAGATTATAAGAGCATAAAATCACAGCCTCGTTTGTGATATTTACTGGAGAAGACTTGTGACTCTTGTTGTTAGGTATGACATTTCTATATGCGTGTGTATGAAGTATATATTAAATTTTATTTTGGATTCTGGGCAATCTTTACATTGTATTATATACTGAATGGCCAACATGCTTGTGTGTTTCATTCAACGTGATAATAACTTGGATATCGAATCAACAACGTCTTGTTGCAGATAATCGTCTGTTTGACGATAAAATGATTTGTTGTTAATATCTATTGGCCGATTCCCAAGTTTGATAAACGTGCCGTGAAAGAAGTCTCAAAATCTCGTTTAATAATTATTATTTATCACCTGACACTCTTGAAAACCAGTCCTCGAAGTTGATAGACTTTCCATTGGGTGTTTGATTGTATTCAGTCAGACCCACAAAATTTCCGATGACTTTGAAAGATTTAAGCATTCAAGACATCCATCTTTAATAGGAGTATATAAACATAAACATGATAAACTTTTTACCAAAACATCATCATCTTGCTCATTTTGAAAACTTTAAACTGTTAATATAAAAAATTAAAATAAATTCAATTTGTTTTACCATAAGGAATATGTGAGCCATTTTTTACACTTACTTATATATAATATTCGAAACTTTTGCTGTTCAAAACTAAAAGATATTTTACTCATATTCTACCACTTACTAATATACAGTGTTCGAAATCTTCATAGTCGAAACCTGAAAACATATTTTATAATGTTTCACCTTTACTTTTGCTTTACAAGAATGATTAATAAAGTGGCTTGTAACAGAAAATGTAAGCTATGACGATATTGGTGATTTATTTAGTCCCAAAGTATTAGTTTTAGGGCTGATGATTGTACAATGCAATGCAAAAGTAGTTGTTTATTACCCCTTGGAGGGAGATAATACTTTTTTGTTGTTTTTTCAGTCAAATAAGATAAACTTTTTGAAAACTAACTTCCAAAATCTGTTATTTCTGCAGTAAAATCCACTGCACGGGGTTTGTTTTTTGTAATGATTTCACCAATGCAATATTTTTGTTTAATACTATACTCAGCATAGAAATGTGACTGACGACAATCTTATTGGTAACACTAGCAGATAGACCTTGTCATAGAATGGTTTCACCAACACTACAACAACGTGGCACAGCATTGCCAGGTGGGTTAAGGCGTTAGACTTGTAATCTAATGGTCGTGAGTTCGAATCCCCGTCACACCAAACATGCTTGCCCTTTCATCCGTGGGGGCATTGTAATATTACGATCAATCCCACTATTCGTTGGTAACAGAGTAGCCCAAGAATTGGCGGTGGATGGTAATGACCAGCTGCCTTCCCTCTGGTCGTAGACTGCTAAATTAGGGATGGCTAGCGCAGATAGGCCTCGTGTAGCTTTGCATGAAATTAAAAAAAACACCAGTACTGTTCAATACTGTGCCCAATATAATGGCATGACTGATGACAGTCTGGCTAATAACAGTTACAGGCAGATTTTGTCTTAGTAGTTTCAACATTACAAAATACAATCGTTCGTTGAAAATGTTATTCCGTATTTACTTGTCTGAGACAATTAAACTGTACAAATCTTAATGTCACTCAGTATTTATCAAATAACAGTAAGAGTAATCCAAATTGGAAATAGCTTGAAAACAACACTGGACTTAAGTTAGCACTTTTTTTCTCCTTCTCTCCAAGCCCAACAGAAATTAAAGTTAAGCCTGTAGAAATGTACATACGGTGTCTTACGTGAATAGTGGAGAGGTCAATTTGTGCCCTTCAGTGCAGGAAGATAAACTTTTTTCTGTGAAAGAACCATATAAGAGTTAAGTTTTCATGAGACCCTATTTTCCGATTACCCTCACCCCTCAAAAAAGATGTAATAAACATCCACTCTTTCTCAAAACGGCATTCATAGAGCAAACCTGTTAAAAGATATAAAACAAAGTACACAACCATCCAAGCAATGTGCTGTTGTTAGTGGTACCTGCAAATACGATTTCAGATTGTGTCTACAGAAATATTGAGTACAAGTGTAAAGAGGTTATACTTCCATTGTATGGGTCACTAGTTAGTCTGCTTTTAGAGTATTTTATTCATTTTTGGACTTTTTTACCTAAGAAGGAACATTAAATTATAGGAAAGGGTTTAGAGAATGACTATTAGAATGGTACCTGGGATGGAAAGGTTGTCATACAATGAGAGGTTAATATTTCTAAAACTATTTTCTCTAGAAAAAGAAGAGATAGAGAGAATGTGATTGAAATATTTAAGATTGTTAAGGGAATTTATAGCGTTAATGCATCATATGTTTCTTTTTCATACCTAATGGTGAGAACGTTAGGACTAGGGAACATATATATGACTTTTGGCGGGGTAGAAGTCATCTTTAATTTGTTTGCTTTTTTTTTAACAGTGTGGTTAGCTTTGGAAATGAGTTGCCTTCAGATATCGTGGTGGCAGTAACTTTAAGCGAGTTCAAGAGAATGCTTCATAGTTATATGAATGATATATTGAATTTTATGAAGTATATGGCTTTGAGGTTTTTTTATTGGTAGGTTTAGTTTAGTGGATGAGATAGTCTAGATAAGGGGTGGGCAACTTATTTTTCACAGTGGCCACAATTGTGGCTAATAAAAACAACGTTGGCCACACTATTCAGAAAAAAAAACAAAAAACGATGTTAGTTTAATCAAAATAATCGCATTTCAACTAACCTTCAATGTGAAAATTGACGGAGATTTTCGTCAACAAGTTTCGTGAAATTTGGCTTAATATCTATGCTCAATGAGCATTTAGCTCTGCCTCTAAATTTGTGTAAGCCGAGATCTGTATGTAGACTTCAGAAAATCTAGCGTAGAAAATTTTAACTAACACACCAATGTGGAGCCAAACATGGGAAATAATGTTGAAATTGCTGTCTTTAAATTTAAAAGACTCTCATTTATCAGAATAGTGAGTCACATCTCTCGATAGAACGTTTTTTGTTTACCTTTTACGTGTTCTACACTTTGCAGGGTGAGCATCTCGTCTTCAAGTCCACACTTATCCAAAGACAAAAAAGTCTTAAGTCAAATTGAAATGGATCATGCAAAAATTCAAATATTAATTTCACATTTTTAAATTTGGAGAAACGTGATTCAAATTTTTGAGATAGATTTTTAATCCAGTTTACATAGAGATCATCTTCTGCATGAGATAAATCATAGATAGTTTTTATTATTTTCTAGAAAACTATTCAATTTTGCAAAATGTGTCAAATCACTTTTGTAATTGTTTTGCAAGGAGGTTTAGCTTTAATTGAAGTTCAGGAATAGACTGTGATAACTCGCTTATTATTTTACCTCTTCTTTTAAGCTTAGTATTCAAGTGAGCCATCATGGACTTCACATTATATTCAATTAAATGCTGCTTCAAAAAAGAAACAAATCCTAATTTCGCCCCAGTCATGGCGGAAGCACCGTCTGTTGTGACAGAAACTATTTTTTTTTTAAATCCAGATTGAATTTTTTTGACATTTCAATAATTTTTTCAAAGATGTTTTTTCCACATGTTCGATCTCGTAATCCGCAAAGGCCAAACATTTCATTCCTCACTTGAAGATCTGAAGTTACATATCGAACCCAAAATATCAACTGTGCAGTGTCACTAACATCTGTTGACTCATCTACTGCTAAAGAAAAATACAAACAGTCTTTTAGTTGTTCGAGCAACTGATTTTCTATGCCTTTCACTAACTCTAGCATTCTGCGCACAATTGTTCTTCGACTTAATTGCAGATCGTTTACTTTTTGAAGAATATCATCTTTTATTTTTGAATCATAGTTATCCAACAGAGTTTCAGTGACCAAAATCAATATTTCTTTTACTAGTTCAGCATCAGAAAATGATTTTTTTTAGCTAGAATTCAAGTTTCTTTATAGCTAGCTGACGTAACTAGTTCTATCGAAGATAAAAAATATTTTTAGGCCTTCATTTTGTTCATAAAGCTGTGCTTTCAGTCGGCTAATTTTATTTATACCGAATTTTGCTATCAGCTTGAACTTTTACATCAAATTAATTGTGAAAATTGATAAAGTGTTGCTAAAGTTGTACACTTTATTATTCCTAAAACACAAAAGACGCATTGGCTTATTATTTACTTCAATCACTGTAAATTTCAACTCTTAACTTTCATTAAATTCTCGTTTCACGTTTTTCCAGTCACGCGCCATTCTATTTTTAGTTGTAATGCCAGAATAAATAAAATTGTCTTTATTTTGTGAGTGTTCACCATCATCTGGATTCTTTTGTTTTCGAATTATCCACTTATTCACATTATGGGGTTTAAAACAAAATATATTTAAACACTTGAATGTTGCACAATAAAAATATGTTTGCAAGTGCATACAAAACAACGCACACTCGATAACAAACATCTCAACCAGACTGACATCACAAGATGGGCGGAGCCTGTGACAGTGAAGTGCGCGACATTAGCGATGGCGTGAGGAAGTGCAATTTCTGATTACCAAATTTGTGATAAAAAATAAATAATTAGGTTGATTGCTAAGCTCGAGCTGGCCACAATTGTACTATCTACTGGCCACAATTGTACCATCTAATGATTGTCATTATTTTATGTCAATTTTTAAGTTATTACTCATTCAAAAATATTGCTCACTCTATTAAAACTAAAGTTTATATTTCACCATAGATCAGGCGTGGCCTCATGGTTAGCGCACATAAGTTGTGGATCTAAGGATTCATGGTTCATGACCCGTTACTACAGAAGCACTTTCCACACTGTGTGATTGAAAAAGCGTTGTAATTGATGGTAAAGTCGAACTATTCACACAACAGTAGTCTTCCTTTTATCCTGGATGCCTTGTGGTAAGTGTGAAAGTGTATGACGCTAAATTTCGAGTATCTGTGAAAAGAGCAAAGATACCTCATTGTGTGGCTTTGCGCAAAATACTCAAATAAATAAATAATCAAAATAAAACATTTTACCAAATTTTTTGAATTAATTAAAAGCATGAAAACTAGAGGGATAATCAGTAGAGTGCATACCTCCACCACACAGCGTTGATGATATTCGACTATCAAAAAATAGAAAAATGTGTCCGTATGTCCATCGTGATAAATGAACCCAGACTATTTTTAGCAAGAATATGGAGATTAATGTTCTACACATGTCCATCGAATTTCATTAAACTCTGATCATTGTTGACTGAATTATAAAACAAAAATAATGTGAAAAATCGATTATCTTGTTAAAGAGATAATTTTTTTCTGACTTTGACCCTCTGAAACCTAACCACTTCTACGTATAGTATTAGTTCAAATGTATGCTAACTTTCGTCCAAATCCATTCAGCTGTTTTCAATAAATTTGCTGACAAGCAAACAAACACAAACAACATAGTAGTGAAAACTTAACCTACGTCACGTTCCGTGGCGAAGGTAAAAATTACACACGGTTTTGCGTTATCCTATCCTGTTAAGGCAGTATCGAACGAACTGCTTAATACACTTTGTATATTCCATATGGGCAAATAGAATTATAACCATTGGTCGAAATAGTATATAGCATCTAAGTCTTCTTGAAAACCAGGTTTTTTATCTGTCCAAACTATCACGTGAACAATTAAGGTTAAAATGTTGCTCAAACAACATGTCATGTGAATCACTTGTTTTATTAGAGTTGAAACAGTTGTTCAAACTATCCAAAAGCCAGGACCCTTTCTTTTGATTTCTTTGTCTTTTTGCTTCTTCAACTTCGTCTCTGCTGCAAATAATTCCAATTTGATTTTAACAAATCTACAACTTCATTTTAATACATTTTCTTTGAAAGCTCATCTTAAATGATGGATAACTGTCACTGTATGTAACGTCTCACGAAAGGGGAGCAGGGGATATTAATATTCCAGTTGAGGAAATTCTTTCCTTTAAAACTGCCCTCCAATCGATAACCGTGGTGGGCAGAGTACAGAAAGACCTTTGCGTTGCTTTGTACTTATATACAAACAAACAATCCTTTAAAGCTAAATTCCTGTCACGTTTAAATAAATCCAAACTTTATACATGACATAAAAGTCCTCTAGATAAGTTAGGATTCAAAATATGTTTTTTACTCTTTTTTTTAATTTCGCGCAAAGCTACACGAGGGCTATCTGCTAGTCCCTAATTTTGCAGTGTAAGACTAGAGGGAAGGCAGCTAGTCATCACCACCCACCGCCAACTCTTGGGTTACTCTTTTACCAACGAATAGGGAGATTAACCGTCACATTATAATGCCTTCACGACTAAAAGGGCGAGCATGTTTGGTGCGAGGGGAATTCGAACTCACGACCCTCAGATTAGGAGTCGAACGCCTTAACCCCCAGACCATGCCGGTCTCGAAGTATAAGTAAATAAGTTAGCTAAAACTATAATTATTGAATATTATTTTGAAGTGTTTTTACCTACTTTTTCAGTTCAATAAATATAAGGGTATGAACTTATAGCTTTGGTAGTCTTTGAAAAACTATTTAAGACAAAATAGGATGAAAAGTAAACAAATATATGTGAAAAATAAATAAGAATTTGAGAAAAGATAATAAAAACTTACTACTTCTGTATTGGTCAAAATTGTGTTACCATATAACCAAACGTTAGACAAATTTATAGCACAATATTCAATACCTGTTATTCTTGTATTACGAAATACCGATTTTATTACTTTGTTGTTGCAAAATATCCTAAGATTTTACTCGCTTATTATAAACTTCTCGAATTTTATGACTTGTTTGCTGAAAAATGCACCTGCATCATATCTTTATTATTGAATTAATGTCTTTTATCTAATTTTAAAATATCGAGATTCCGTTTTTGTTTTGTTTTTAAATTCGATAAAAAATTCGTGATCTTTTAAACAACCCGTTATTACTTTCAGTTTTGTTTTTTCTGGATAAATCAATCTACAAGTGTTACATAAATTTACTAATCTTCCACAAATAATTGAAATCCATTCTACTTTTGTTATTATAGTACTTAGAGTCTTTTCCTAATTAAATATTTTCTTTTCATTTGTATTAGGCACTTAGTGAATTTAATTTACACATCTGTTAAATCCGATGCGTAAAAATAAATACAACTGAGCTAAACAACGATAACCCTATATCGTTGTGGGCGAAAAAAAAATTATAATTTTTTTCATTCGGCTTAACTTCTGCCAAAAGGTGTAACCTTTGTTGCTGAGATCCCCTTGGATCCGGCGATGGGACGTCCTTGTGATAATTTGGCAATTCGCCCTTAAAGCTATAAGTCTCAATACAGATGTCATGTTGAAGGACAGACTTAGACAAAAAACACAGTTTGCTCAGAATATAACTCTACTAGATTTTCTGACCTTGAACTAGAATGTTTTTCCTTCTTTATTACAACGCTGAAAGTGTTTGTTTGTTTGTTCTTGAATTTCGCGCAAAGCTACACGAGGGCTATCTGTGCTAGACGTCCCTAATTTTGCATTGTAAGACAAAAGGGAAGGTACTAATCATCATTACTCACCGCCAACTCTTGGGCTACTCTTTTTCCAACGAATAGTGGAGTTGATCGTAACATAATAACGCCCCCAGGGCTGAAAGGGTGAGCATGTTTAGTATGTTAAGCATTCAAACACACGACCCTTATATTAAAAGTCATGGCGAGTCGCATACTTGAAAGTAAGACTGTGAAATTATGATATGTAAGTATGACTAATAGTTCTAAGAGATCAGCACAGTGGTGGGCAACTTATTTTTCACAGTGACCACAACTGTGGCTAATGAAAACAACGTTGGCCACACTATTCAGAAAAAAAAAATTAAAAGATGTTAGTTTAATTAAAGCAATCGCATTTCAACTAACCTTCAATGTTAAAACTTGATAGAGGTTTTCGTCAACAAGTTTCGTGAAATTTGGCATAATATCTATGCTCAATGAGCGTCTTAGCTCTGCCTCTAAATTTATGTCAGAAAGCCGAGATCTGAATCTAGACTTGAGAAAATCTAGCGTAGAAAATGTTGACTAACACATCAATGTGGATCCAAACATGGAAAATAATGTTGAAATTGCTATCTTTAAACTTGGAAGACTCTCATTTATCAGAATAGTGAGTCACATCTCTTCGATAGAATATTTTTGTTTACCTTTTATGTGTTCTACACTTTGCAGGGTAAGCATTTCGTCTTTAAATCTACACTTACCAAAAGACAATATTGAAATGGATCATGCAAAAATTTAAATACAATTTGAAATTCGAAGAAACGTGATTCAAATTCTTGAGATGGAGTTTTGATCCATTTTACATAGAGATCATCTTTAGTATCAGAGAAATCGTAATCCTTGTTATTTTCTTGAAAACTATTTAACTTTACGAAATGTGTCAAATCACTCTTTTGTAATTGTTCTACAAGGAGGTCTAGCTTTAATTGAAATTCATGAATAGACTGTGATTGTCCACTTATTATTTTATCTCTTCCCTGAAGCTTCGAATTCAAATTATTCAGTGTTTGTTTGTTTTGTTTTTACGTTTTGCGTAAAGAAGCACGAAGGCTATCTGCACAAGCTGTCTCTAATTTAGTAGTGTAAGATAGAGGGAAGGCAGCTAATCATCACCACCCACCGCCAACTCTTGAGCTACTCTTTTACCAACGAATAGTGGGATTGACCGTCACACTAAAACGCCCCACGGTTGAAAGGGGGGCATGTTTGATGTAACGGGGATTCGAACCCGCGACCCTCATATTACGAGTCAAACGCCTTAACCCACCTGTCCGTGGCGGACCCTATTCAAGTGAGCCATCATGTCGCACAGAAAATGCAAATCACACTTCCATTACAAAGTATCAATTTCAGGATATTTTCAATCTTACCTTTTTCAACAAAATATTATTTTATATGAGGAAACAAGGAAATAAATTGTTCCAAAACTTTTCCTTTATTTAACCATCTTACATTTGCAAAATCAGTAAAATCATCAAAAGTACAGTCACTGCTTTTCTTCTAAGACTCAACAAACTGTCGATGGATGAGAGAGCTTCCACTTCTAATATAATTTATAAATTTCATATCAATGTCCTTCAAATTTTTCAATTCATCACTTTCATGCGTCTTAGCACATAAGTTTTCCTGATGCAAAATGCAATGGAAAGATGGCAGCGTGGACTTCACATTACATTCAATTTAATGCTGCTTCAAAAGAGAAACAAATTCTAATTTCGCTCCTGTCATGGCGGGAGCACCGTCTGTTCTTACAGAAACTAGTGTTTTTAAGTCCAGATTGAATTTTTTTGACATTTCAATAATTTTTTCAAAGATGTTTTTTCCACATGTTCGATCTCGTAATCCACAAAGGCCAAACATTTCATTCCTCACTTGAAGATCTGAAGTTACATATCGAACCCAAAATATCAACTGTGCAGTGTCACTAACATCTGTTGACTCATCTACTGCTAAAGAAAAATACAATCAGTCTTTTAGTTGTTCGAGCAACTGATTTTCTATGCCTTTCACTAACTCTAGCATTCTGCGCACAATTGTTCTTCGACTTAATTGCAGATCGTTTACCTTTTGAAGAATATCATCTTTTATTTTTGAATCATAGTTATCCAACAGAGTTTCAGTGACCAAAATCAATATTTCGTTTACTAGTTCAGCATCAGAAAATGATATCTTTTTTTGAGCTAGAATCCAACTTACTTTATAGTTAGCTGACGTAACTAGTTCTATCGATGATAAAAATCTTTTTAGGCCTCCGTTTTGTTCATGAAGCTGTGCTTTCAATCGGTTTAGTTTATTCATACGATTTTTACTATCAATTTGAACTTTTACATCAAATTAATTGTGAAAATTGTTAAAGTGTTGCTAAAGTTGTACACTTTATTATTCCTAAAACACAAAAGACACACTAGCTTATTATTTACTTCAATCACTGTAAATTTCAACTCCCAACTTTCATTAAATTCTCGTTTCACGTTTTTCCAGTCACGCGCCATTCTCTTTTCGGTAATAATGCCAGAATAAATTAAATTGTCTTTATTTTGTGAGTGTTCACCATCATCTGGATTCTTTTGTTTTCGAATTATCCACTTATTCACATTATGGGGTTTAAAACAAAATATATTTAAACACTTGAATGTAGCACAATAAAAATATGTTTGCAAGTGCATGCAAAACAACGCACACTCGATAACAAACATCTAAACCAGACTAACGTTACAAAATGGGCGGGCCTGTGACAGTGATGAAGCGCGTGACATTAGGGATGGCGTGAGGAAGTGCAATTTCTGATTACCAAATTTGTGATAAAAAATAAATAATTAGGTTGATTCCTAAGCGACCCGGCATGCGTGTTACGGCGTGCGACTCGTAATCTGAGGGTATCGGGTTCGCATCCCCATCGCACCAAACTTACTCGCCCTTTAAGCCGTGGGGGCGTTATAATGTTACGGTCAATCCCACTATTCGTTGGTAAAAGAGTAGCCCAAGAGTTGGCGGTGGGTGGTGATGACTAGCTGCCTTCCCTCTAGTCTTACACTGCAAAATTAGGGACGGCTAGCACAGATAGCCCTCGAGTAGCTTTGTGCGAAATTCCAAAACAACAACAGTATCCAAAGTTTTTTTTATTTTTTAAGATGGAGTATTTTTTTCGGAACATTACGTCATCTCATGTTGGCAGGCTATGTTTCTTGGAAGTGGTCTCATGACTTCTTACGTCATTTGCATTTTTTCGACATCCATAAATCTCTACTATCAGCTTTATAAATCAATGACGATTAGGCTTTTTATTATTGATCAGACCATATATATGCTACTTTCATAGACTTTATGTGTATTACCTACGTCATGATACTATATTAATTTCTGTGTTCCAGGTGTTCCTTTGGCGGTATCGCTCTAACCTTTTCAAGCCACCATGTGACGTCTTTAACGTAACGAACTCGAACTCATCTTTGTTATATAAATTAATAAAAATATATAGGTGCTACGTGACTTCCCTTACACGGAGCATCCATGTTAGTTTGAAGTTAACTGCTTAAACTGAATGTTTATGACGAACCTAAGATTCTGTAATGAATTGGACAAAATAAACTACACCAATTTTCAGTTTGATAATTCAGTTCATTAAATGAAAACTTAAATTAAACTTTCATTAAAATGAAGAAAAATACATATAATTTTCAAAAATTCTTGAGCATAGAAAAATGATAAAACTTCAGTATTTGAAACAAGAAATTGCAAACGATTTATTTTTTCCACATAAAAATTATTTTTCTAATTATCTTCTTTATATTCTTCACCTTCATCTCAAACATACAATGATGAGAACATTCAAAGCAAATGTTAACATCTTCCATTCATATACACATATGGATGGATAAACCTCATCTTTTACTGAGATATATATACATGTAGATATACTATCTGAAAAACTTATCACTATATCAGTAAGTGGTCTTCAAACAATTTCATTCTCATTGTCTTCAAGGTCATTCGATATTTATCGCTACCTAGAGGAGTGAGCTTGACATAACTCCATGTACATCACTACCCGAATGAGTAATCTTCTTATCACTTCGTATTTATCGCCACCTGTGTAAGTTACCTTGGCATATCTTCATACTTGTCACTGCACGAATAAACACTTTGACATCACCCCATACCTATTGCTACCTAAATAAATAGTCGCACTATTACTTCTTATCCCTACCTGAATAAATGCTGTTATCAGTAACCTTTTCTTTCTTTGTGAACCTGACGATGACCGAAGAAGGTCGAAACAATGTTCACTCCTCTACCAGTGCTTTCTCTATTCATACCAGCAGTTTATAAATATATAAAATGCTGTTATCGTCACTCATACTAATCACTTCGTAGATAAGTGTTATTAATATCACTCCATATTTAATAGTACATTAATAACTAGTCTTGGTATCATTCCTTACTTCGTGAGTAAGTGTTATTAACATCACTCCATAAGTAATAGTACATTAATAACTAGTCTTGGTATCATTCCTTACTTAGTGAATAAGTGTTATTAATATCACTCCATATTTAATAGTACATTAATAACTAGTCTTGGTATCATTCCTTACTTCGTGAGTAAGTGTTATTAACATCACTCCATAAGTAATAGTACATTAATAACTAGTCTTGGTATCATTCCTTACTTAGTGAATAAGTGTTATTAATATCACTCCATATTTAATAGTACATTAATAACTAGTCTTGGTATCATTTCTTACTTAGTGAATAAGTGTTATTAATATCACTCCATATTTAATAGTACATTAATAACTAGTCTTGGTATCATTCCTTACTTAGTGAATAAGTGTTATTAATATCACTCCATATTTAATAGTACATTAATAACTAGTCTTGGTATCATTCCTTACTTAGTGAATAAGTGTTATTAATATCACTCCATATTTAATAGTACATTAATAACTAGTCTTGGTATCATTCCTTACTTAGTGAATAAGTGTTATTAATATCACTCCATATTTAATAGTACATTAATAACTAGTCTTGGTATCATTCCTTACTTAGTGAATAAGTGTTATTAATATCACTCCATATTTAATAGTACATTAATAACTAGTCTTGGTATCATTCCTTACTTAGTGAATAAGTGTTATTAATATCACTCCATATTTAATAGTACATTAATAACTAGTCTTGGTATCATTCCTTACTTAGTGAATAAGTGTTATTAATATCACTCCATATTTAATAGTACATTAATAACTAGTCTTGGTATCATTCCTTACTTAGTGAATAAGTGTTATTAACATCACTCCATATTTAATAGTACATTAATAACTAGTCTTGGTATCATTCCTTACTTAGTGAATAAGTGTTATTAATATCACTCCATATTTAATAGTACATTAATAACTAGTCTTGGTATCATTCCTTGCTTAGTGAATAAGTGTTATTAATATCACTCCATATTTAATAGTACATTAATAACTAGTCTTGGTATCATTCCTTACTTAGTGAATAAGTGTTATTAACATCATTCCATATTTATCGTTACCTGAACAAGTGGCATTGACATCACTCCATATTTATTAGTATGCTTATTAGCAGTACTACTTGTCTCACTCCATACTCCTTACCACCTGAACTAATGCTTTTGATATCACTCTACATTTATTATTCTCAATACGTGTCACTGAAATCCGTTATACCTAAACAAATAGTCTTGACATTACTTCATATTTATTGTAATATTTATAGGTCGTCTTTACATCACTCCGTTCTTACTGGGCCCGGGATGGCCAAGCGTAATAAGGCGTGCGACTCGTAATCTGAGCGTTGCGGGTTTGCATCCCCGTCGAGCCAAACATGCTCGCCCTTTCAGCCGTGGGGGTGTTATAATATCACGGTCAATCTCACTATTCATTGGTAAAAGAGTAGCCCAAGAGTTGGCGGTGGGTGGTGATGACTAGCTGCCTTCCCTCTAGTCTTACACTGCTAAATTAGGGACGGCTAGCGCAGATAGCCCTCGAGTAGCTTTGTGCGAAATTCCAAAACAAACAAGTTTATATCTTGGAATATTCGCGCAAAGCTATTCAAAAGCTATCTGTGCTACCATCCTTAGTTTTGAGTTGATCAACTAGAGAAATGAGAGAGCTAATTTATGTACCTACAACTAATTCTTATGCTACAAGTAACGCTAAAAAGCAGTTTGCGGGTTTTTTTGTTTTGTTTTGAGTAACGGAACACGAACTGTGGACTCGCAGATTTACAATCAGACAGACTAACCAAATGAAGTGCATTGTAATTATAACAAAGCTATTAAGGCTTTTATCGTACTTAATTTTGAACTGCTAGCCAGAGGAAATACACCAATAACGAAGCGGCCGACCGCTCACCATCCACAATGAGAGACTGACTATTCTTTATAACCCTCCCACAACTGAAAGTGCTTTTCATATTTGAAGATTAGTATTCAATGAATTGAAAGCACTTGGAATTATGGATCTTAAAACCCTACTGGATATATTACGTCATCATTCCATTAATTAAACTACAAAAACAGTCTGATATTTAGCACAAACTTTTTCTAACCTAAAATATCTAGTGTGATACTCGACACAATGTAGTATTTTTTTCTAATAAAAGTAGTTTAAATATTATAAAGTAAAAGTTTTTGCGAAGTCAGTAGAAAGCATGATAGATCGTGATAGTTCATCACATTATCTTCATACATATAACAACAAGAGTGAGAGAATATAATTTTTTTTTTTTAATTATCCATCAAGTTAATCCTTCCTCCGTAAAAGAAGGAAGGGGCCTCCCCGTTCACTTAAGTAAATAATGATGATATAATTATTCTAGTCACGCTGAGTCAGTGTCGGTGCCAGATTTGCAGAATCGAACCGAATTCAAGGCCAAGGTCGTGTAATGGAATTTCCGTAGAAAGACCAACAACAATAATAAAAGAAAAAAACATGTTTTCTGTCCGTTCATTTCTACCTAATACAAATGTTCTCCTGATAACAGACTATGTTGTTCTAGTGACCTAAACCTCGTTCTCTTATTAGCAAAACGTATATTATTGTCATAGTTAGCAGCGTATACGAACATTTAAATCTAATTATTAATTGGTTAGTAATTTATATCATTAGACACTAATTACTAAATAAGCAAAAGGTAACTAATTACTGATCAGACAGACTTGGTAATCTGAACGACAGTGATTGATACCTGATCGACCCAACTTATCGTTAGTACCTTAAACTCATACCCTTCCAGTAGTCGAAAATAGATGGTTTTCATCCGCTAAATCTTATTCTAATTGCAAAAGACCTGAGAAACCATATCAACTGGGAATGATTTAATATCCCTATATTAAACGAAGCAAATATATCAATCCATAAAGATATTCAACTTTTCAGAAATTCTTATTATAATAGAATAAAAGTGTATGGATTTACAAAATTGATGTTTATGTAGAACAAGCGGTGTAGTTTTATTATTTTGACAAAGCAAGGCTTCTGTTATAAGAAACTGTGTTAGGTATGCTATATTTGAAGAAAGATAATGAACCGATCTACAGAATGACGTAGCAAAATAATTAAAAATCTAGAAGGACAGAAAGAACTTCAGCTAATCGTTGTCGGTTTTGTTGGCTTATCTATAAGGTTGAATTCTTAAAATATTTTACAGAATAGAATATTAAACGCTGATCAAACCAATGCTTATTTGTTAGATACTATTCTTTTGAAGTATTTTTTATGTGAGACTTGCAAATAGTTTGATCGCAAATGAATAACTTTCAGATACACACAGTTAGGTACGAAACGAATATTTAGAAAATATAATAGAATCGTATAATCTGTATTAATAATTACACTATGTACCACAACATTTGTTCCTGGATAGTATGTGTTATTTCGTAATTGCTTATGTTGTAAAAGTACAGAAAATGGCCATTATTCCCTGCGAATTTTGCTTTTGTGATCTACATAATGAACTTTAGAAAGTAACCTATTTTCTACGTAAAAACGGGCAAATTCGCACGTTTTCATTTACATAAGGTCTGAATAAAACAACATATGAATCAAGGTTTACATGTATTTATACTAAAGTTTTACAGAAATGTTTAGAAGTGAGTAGTTTTTCGAGATTTGTGTCTAATGTAAATCACTTTCACGTATCAGCCCAAAAATATAGTCTTCCATCATGTTTTCGTTGTACGCTCCTTGATAGTGGCGTTCAAAGTCCAGTATATCTTGGTGGAAGCGCTCGCCTTGCTCCTCTTAGTATGCTCCCATGTTATCCTTGAATTTATCAAGATGAGCGTCAAGGATATGGACTTTCAGGGACATCCTGCAGCTCATTTTGCTGTAGTTCTTCACCAGAGCCTCAACCAGTTCCACATAATTTTTGGCCTTGTGATTGCCCAAGAAGCCCCAAACCACTGCGACAAAGCTGCCCCAAGCCTTTTTTTTCATTCCTACTGAGCTTCTTGGGGAATTTTGTGCACTCCAGGATCTTCTTTATTTGTGGTCCAACGAAGACACCATCTTTAACCTTTGCCTCAGACAGCTCGGGCAAGAAGTCTCGAAGGTACTTGAAGGCTGCAGACCTCTTATCAAGAGCTGTGACAAATTGTTTCGTAAACCAAATTTTATGTATAATGGCGGGAATAACACCTTTTGGAGGTCCACTACTGGGTCACACTTGACATTGTGCCTCCCCACAGAAAACTCAGTCCGTTATGGCCAGTGCTTCCTGTTATAGTGCGCTGCGGTGTCCCTGTTGTCCCAAAGACAAAGATAAAAGGGAAACTTAGTAAAGCCATAACGAATGCCACCATTTTGAAGTCTCCGATAACCTCTCAGCCGCACTCATCATACATCAAGGCTTCTAGCAAGGTCTTGATGTTGTTGTATTCCTCTTTGAGGTGCACTGAATGAGCCAGGGGAAGAGATGGATACTTATTCCCGTTATGGATCAGCACAGTTTTGAAGCTTATGGATGTGCTATCAATGAAGAGGTGCCACTTGTTCGGGTTACAGGAAATTCCAATTGCCTCGCACAGACCGGATACATTGTGGCAGAAGCAGAGCCCATCTTGACGAGTGAAGAAGTTTGAAAGATATAGGTGACGCTTCCTCTAACTTGCGACTTGCACACTTTCATCTAATAAAAGGAATGTTGGAAATGTTAATAAAATGAAAACACCGATACACTGAATTAACTAGCTGAAAACACCACACACTGTAACTGAACATAACGGAACACTGTATTGACAAGAAAACACTATAATACTTTGTAACAACAAGCTGAAACACAGGACCTCTTTATATTAATTAGCCGAACACAACGAAATACAGAATTAACTAGCTGAACATACCGGAACATTGTATTAACTAGCTAAAAACACTAGAACATTTTATAACAACAAGCTGAAAACATAGGATCACTCATTTTATCAAGATATTTTTTGTTAACATGATGAGCGGCAAGTGTCAGAGCACTTTATCTTAATAAACTGGACGGTATATATCAAAATATTGTGTTAAGACAGCGGAAGATACTAAAATACTATTTATTGACAATCTACGAAAAATACAGAAACTCTGTAGAAGAGCAATCTATACGAAGAACACTTCGATTCTCTGCCTTAACATGCTGAACACGAAACACCGAAACAATTATATCGCAACAACCTGAGTGGAAATCAGTGAAACAACGTTATACCTTAAAAAGTTGAACGAAAAACACCAGAACAGTGTCTACACTAGTTGAGTGAAAAATAGCGGATCAGGTGTACCTGAACAAGCTGTGCAAAAAACAGCGAAACAGTTATACGTCAAGAAACTCAATGGACAACAACTGCAGAACGTTTTACTTTTATAATTGGAATAGATATATTTAAGCCATGACTGTAGCGACCGTTGGAAGCATCACTAATGCAAATTATGAATCACACTGTATCTTCTACTTTTGATAGTTTTATTTTTGTTGTCAACTCCAATAACTTGAAATCCAGTAATAAAGAACTATCGTATCTTTATTAAACAAGTTCATTTATTACTAAAAATCTATTTTGCGAGTTTTAACTCTAATTTGTCTTTCCGTTTATCTTGTTATCCTTAACCCTATCAAGGAAAAAAAAAACACTAAAAACGTTTCGATTGCTTTTATGTACAGGTGGCCCGGCATGGCCTAGCGCGTAAGGCGTGCGACTCGTAATCCGAGGGTCGCGGGTTCGCGCCCGCGTCGCACTAAACATGCTCACCCTCCCAGCCGTGGGGGTGTATAATGTGACGGTCAATCCCACTATTCGTTGGTAAAGAGTAGCCCAAGAGTTGGCGGTGGGTGGTGATGACTAGCTGCCTTCCCTCTAGTCTTACACTGCTAAATTAGGGACGGCTAGCACAGATAGCCCTCGAGTAGCTTTGTGTGAAATTTCCAAACAAACAAACAAATCATGTACAGGTTCATGTTGTGTTTGTTTTCGTTAACCTGTTAATCAACAAGTCCTGAAGAAACTTTTCCCCGTAATTTCCCCGTCATATATGTATATAACTTATATAACCTTCAAACCCAAGGTATTTTTGTTGTCATTAAAATTTTAATTACAGATTGATTTTTTCAATGCATTTAATTTTGTGACACTTTTTCCTTAGGCATTTATTCTTAAAAAGTAAATTCAACCTATACAGCCATCGTTTTCAAAATGACGATTATGGTGACAAAAGAAGACCCTCCATTCCAACCCAACAAAATCCATTTAAATAAAACTGGGCAAATCTTCTTGGCATTATTACTGAGATAATAGATAAGATTTAAATGTGATGAAGGCTTACAAGTTGCTAAATAAACCTCGAAATCAACATTTGTTTTATTGAGAAAGATGGCTCAGATTCATTCTTTTCAGCTCATTGCCGCAAAAACGAGCTCCGCATTTTGATGTTCAGAATAAGAATCAAATTCATCATTTGGTCAGAAAGGACTAATCAAAGAATTGTTGTAGGTTTTGCTGAGTAACATATGGCTTTGCTCAAAATCTTCTGAAACAAAAGAATTAAAATCAAGTTAACTTTTATGTTAGTCTGCTCAAACATAATATTGAAAGTTTCTATCCTTATACTGTGCAAGATTTGTAGAAGCATATAGTCTAAGTTTCAACTGGTCATCTTTTGCAGAACTGTGTTATAATCAACTTTATATAGTGTCAGACTATAGCATAGCCCGGCATGGCCAGGTGGTTAAGGCACTTGACTCGTAATATGAAGGTCGGGAGTTCGAATTCCCGTCACTCCAAATGTGCATGCCCTTTCAGCCCTTGGGGCGTTATAATGTGACAGTCAATCCCATTATTCGTTAGTAAAAGAGAAGTAATTGGCGGTAGGTGGTGATGATTAGCTGCCTTCCCTCTAGTCTTAGACTGCTAAATTAGGGACGGCTATCGCAGATAGCCCTTGAGTAGCTTTGCGCGAAATTCAAAAACAAACAGACAATAACGGGTATGATCGTAGATTGGAGAAAGTAAAGAACGGTATGAACGAGGGACATCATTATTGGAAAGTATGATCAACATCAGTATTATATACATTAATAAAAGGTTAGTTAACCTATAGTTAACAGCTTGGGCCCAGCATGCAACTGATAGCACGTCCCGATCTAGCTTCAATATTTATGCGTATCTAGATAATAAATTTCTGAGTGAATATTCAGTTAACATTAGTTATGTAGGTAATCACTAGTGGACTGACTTTAAAAATTAGATCCGTAAACAGTTACTATCACCAGACTAAGGAATCTAAATACTAGAAGGTATTGCCTCCAAAAATTGACGACTTTTACACTTTGAAATAAAAAAAATACCCACTTTCCTAAGTCTTATTTCGTTTTCTACGTGAGGTGGAAATACCGACTGCCTATACACGTATATCCTAGCCTGCAATGCAAAAACAACTTTGCCGTTACGTAACATGCTTCCTTGAAGTTATTTGCTTTGGCCTCTTGGCAGTTTTACAGAAGAGTGATAGAACAAAATAGAAGATTTAACCAATAATCTATAAATCTATAATCCAGAAGTCTACACAATAAAACTTCATTATCGTTTTTATATATAACTAGATTATATTTTTCTTTCGTATGGCTTGAAAACAGCAACAAAAATACGCTAAAATAAAGTCAGTTATTAGTTCTACCTGCGATTTTTATATCTAGTTAAACTCTTATAATTTAAGTGACTTACCGTGAAGCCTATTTTTTTCAACAGGCTAGTCTCCCATTGTGTATAATATGGTTGCTCATGAGTATTCCGACAACATAATTTTGTAACAGTATTAATATTTAGGGAATAAAGTTCGACGTAACATTTCAAAAAAAAAAGTTCTTTCGTTTCGGTATTAGTGTTTATGTTCAAATAATAAGTTTCACTCTGATTATTTAGATAATAGAGTCCTCTTTGGACTTCAGACGAAAAGTTGCAATGTATCTCAGGGTTGCTGATATGGGTATTAACACTCTTACTGATAAAGCAGAGCACAACGTTTCGACCTTCTTACGCCATCTTCATGTTAACAAAGTGCTAATATCCGTACCAGCAATCCTGAGATACATTTTCACTTCAAGTGGATTTCTTGTCATCACAAAAGGATGCAAGTTCGAGACTAGACCAGGACGTGTTATCAGCCTATCCAGTTGTATTAGGATCCAAGTAGCTAAGGGTTAACCTGCATAGGACTGGAATCCATCGAGGGATAATGTAATACTATTTTCTTTTGTCTATGCCACAGAAAAACATTGCCGCATTCTGTGCTTTGCAAAACCGCGACTTTCACAAAGTTCTATGTGAATATTCAAGTAGTATAACACATTTCTTGGCAAATATTTATGTAATGCTGCTATACACTAATATTTAGGTAAAATAATTCTGTGTGAATATTCAAAGCTGCGGTTTTGTTAAGTACTTGTATAATACAGATCCATGTGAATGAATTTTTTTTTTAGATATCCAGATAACACTACTTCGTATGAAAGTTTATCTCAAAAGAAGTATTGTGAATAATAATCTTACAAATGTAAGTACAGAAGGTTAGATTAACATGTGATATAAGATACAGGATATCAAAGCATGTTGTGTTGATGTGTAAGAGCTAACTTTATAATTGATTTTAAAGATAAAATTTAATTTAGTAATATTTCTATTGAACTTCACGGGAAGAATTATTTAATCACGTAAACATAACGATGTTGTATATTACACAGCTTTTTTCTTACTGAGGTTTTCCTTCTTTATTCAAGCTCTCTTATTGGTCTACTAAACTATTCACGTCACATGACCTTGGTTGAAATACATTATTCCAGGAGGATAAAAAATTAAGTTCACTTAAAGGTGACCCAAAGATCTAACAAAGTCCTCTAAAAGATTTAATACCCTCCCCAACACTCCCTTCATTTATTAGCAACTTACACATCAATAAAAACAAAGTGATATCCAATCTTAGGAAAACATTAATTAATGATTTATCGTCATTGGGAGTTCCCGTTTAAGTAATAGTGTTAAGTTGGAACCAACGGGAAATGATTCTCACAAAACGCATAATCATCTTTTCTTCTAAGTTATCACTTTAATAATATGAGAAAAATAAACTAGTTTTGTTCAGGAAACCATTCTTGACTTCCTACGTCAAACATCAGTACATGCGAAAAATAAAACTTATAATAATTAGAATATTTTGAATAATCAGTTGGTATTCTCACCATTAATCCAATAAAAGTGTTAATACCCATACCAACCGTTCTGAGATGCATTTTTACTTCAAGTGGGTCTCTCGTCATCAAGAATTATTTCAGCCATAATGGTAAAAAATATCGCAGGAGATTTGGCCAGCTTAAAAAATTTAGGTTAGTCCAATATCCATATATAAATCTGATAGTGTAAAATAATCCTTATTCGGATATTTATTAAGAATTAATTAAGATTATTTTAAACCTTATAACCAACAATATTAATGAAAATATGTACAAAAATTGCTAGTCGTCACTAATTTTGAGCTGATAACCTAGAGGAAAAGTAGCTAGTAAACAGCACCCACCATCAACTCTTAATCTACTCTAATTGAATAGTGTTTCACAACCATAAATGATTGAGTGTCATTTCTGCCAAGCCAGAAAGCAAAATAAAGATCCTCTAATCCACAGCTCGGAATAATAACCAGTTGGTCACGACCGCGGCTCGGCATGACCAGGTGGTTAAAGCACTCGACCGTGGGGGGCGTTATAATGTGCGGTCAATCCCACTATTTGTTGGTAAAAGAGTTGGCGGTGAGTAGTGATGACTAACCGCCTTGCCTCTAGTCTTACACTGCTAAATTAGGGGCGGCTAGCGCAGATAGCCCTTGAGTAGCTTTGCGCGAAATTCAAAAACAAACAAGACCGCCCAAAAGAAAAACACATAAGTTCACACTTAAAAAACAAAACATTAGGTGTTTGCCCTTACGTTCCACACAGTTTACAAACACATGAAACCTATTAAAGAAACTTTTAATGTCTATTCATTCCCTGCTTGTGGAATGAGTGTGACCTAGTGATGACTGTGATTGGGCTATGTCCCGTCGCTTCAGAACCCTCGTTTCGTTTTTCTGTGCTGTGTGTGAACTGTACGAGTGATGGTCATAAATGCTGTTCTTCAGGTAGACAAGAGTAATTTAAGAGTTGCTGGTGGATGCCGTTGAAAATCCGCCTTCTCTTTAGTCTATCATTTCAAAATTAGTGACGGATATGAGCAGTTAGTCCTTTGTGAAGTGTCCCCCAGTGGCACAGCGACATGACTGTGGACTCACACTGTTAGAATCCAGGCTTCGATACCCGTGGTGAGCAGAGTACAGATAGCCTATTGTGTAGCTGTGTACTTAATTCCAAACAAACAAACCTTTTTGAAGCTTTTAATACTGAGTAGCTAATGCTATGCTTTGTATTTAGAATATTGTGAATTAAAGTTTCGAGGATTTTTTACACTGGTGGTAAAATGTGACACAATTCCGAAACGTCCGTAATTAAAGTTGCTTTTTGGTATTATCATTTTTTAAACGAAAAATTATGAAAATCAAAACAAACAAACTGTACTTGATGTTCGTGCTTTTAGTACGCCAAGAGACTGGAGGTCACGAAAAACGATGATTTAAACATCACAGATAAAATACGCTGCAGATATAGTTACGGATTTTATAAAATATAAAATAACTGGTTTTACAAAACAAATTCATATCATGTTTCAAATTAACAATTCACGGACAAACTATTGGGAAGCGTTTTTAAATTCTTATTTCATTATGTAATGTCACGCTCAAACGAGCGTACCTAATGCTAACCGAACTGAGAATAAAACCAAACCGAACTGATAACCATACGAGCTATCAGCAGTCATAAAATAAATCAGATGATTTTCATGAAAACCTTACTAATAATTACAAAGAAAAAGTGAACGTGTTTAATGTTCTTTCAGCTAACTCACAGGTGTTGTAATGTTTATTTTATTTTTCATAAGTGCAAAATTTGTTTGTTTCAGATGTTCGCGCGAAGTCATTAATAAGTCAGATTTGTAGGGTAAGGACTAAATAATCGCACAATGTATTTTTTTTTAATTTTTGACATCGGTTATGTAATTTTATTTTAATGTGATTATCATATCCCCCCACTGGTACAGCGCTAAATCTACGGGCTTCCAACGCTACAACTATGGGTTCGATTCCTCTCAGTGGACTCAGCATATAGCCCAATGTAGCTTTGCTATAAGAAAAACACACACACTGATTATCATTTATGCGAACCAGCAGGATAGTGTTTTTGGTCCTATAGTGAGTCGAATAACCACTGTAGCAAGGGGAGAAAACCTCGTTAGTAATTCTAAGAACTCTTTAGTGAAAGTAAAGGAGAATATGTTATATTATGTCAACAATAATACATTTTCCATATCCAGTACTAGTGAGAACTTTTACTCAGTGACAGTAGCAGGGTTCTGTATTGATTAATGCTATTATAACTATTCCTCGAGGATTCCAGGCTAATAACAGGATTTTGAATTGATGACGGTAATGGTAGTCCTATTTTAAATAATATTAATATAATTATTCTTAATGAATGGTAAGAATGGGACGTGTCCCTAATGACAATAATAAAAGTAATTTTTAAAACAGTGTTATTTTAATTGTTCTAGGATTATACTGGTCTAAAAACAGGATTTATAATTAATGTCAGTAATAAGAATCCTGTTTCAAAACTGTCTAATTGTAACTGATCATAAATAATCCCATCATAAGAACAAGATGTATTATTAATAACAGTAATAACACCACTTCGTCAAATTTCGTTGTTTAAATTTTCATTGAAAAATGGTATGGTAAGAATAAAGTGTATAGCAACTTAAAACAATGAGAACAAAATTTATCGCGACTCACAAAACGTTCAATAGAAAAATATATCAAATTAACATATTTTATTGTAATTATTTTAACAGGTTTTAAAGCACTTTGTTGGTAACATCAGTGAATATTAACGTTCAATAATCTTATAGATTAAAAACATTGTTCAAGAAGAGTTCTTCGGAGTCCCCCAGTGGATCAGCGGTATGTATGCGGACTTTCAACGCTAAAACCCGGATTTCGATACCCGTGGTGGGCAGAGCACGGATAGCCCATTGTGTAGCTTTGTGCTTAATTCTAAACAAACAAAAGTTCTTATGAAGTTTATGGAAGTGTGAATAAACATTTCTTGATACAGTAAGTAAGAATGTTGTCGACCACGTGACATCTTTGCTATGTAAACCACTCGATGCAGTCCTGTACATCAAACTTGACAACAGGTTATGCATTTATCGAGTTAATATTCGTAATTATAATAACTTATGAGTAAAAGTAAAATAGAATATGTTATAATATATAAACCACATTACAAGAGGTGACAGATATAATGCCCGCTGTGGCTCAGTGGTATGTCTGCGGACTTACAACACTATAATCCGGGTTTCGATACCAGTGGTGGGCAGAGTACAGATAGTCTATTGTGTAGCTAGCTGTGTACTTAATTCAAAAAACAACAACAGATATAAGCTATTACAGACTGCCATCTCGTGGCGAAGTTTTAACACTTCTTTTAGGTAGTTTTATATTACATTTACAATACACAAGTAAATTTTATTTCCTACATTTTAGAGGGTTTAGGATTTACTTCGTATGAAATTGTAAACTGTTTTTAAAGGAATGTATCTTGCTTTGAATTTTTATCACTTTCTAGAGGGGTAATACCACAGATTTTAATATGATTTTATGTAAAATTAACTGTACGGATGAATTATGATTAATTATTTCCATGACATGCATTTTTCGAGCAAATGCTGTTTCTTTATTTCTATGAGTAAATGACATAATAAAATGTATTTTGAAAATAAAAACATGTAATTTCTATGGAAAACATTTTACAAGTAAATGATATGGTCTAGCTTTCAAGAAGCGTATTTTTAAAAATGAATGTATATTACATTGAGGATATTTATTCAGCTCTGTCATAACTTATGGTAACAATGTAGAAATTATAAATTATTTTTATACAAATAAATGAGTTGCATGAAATATCTTTTTCTTTATGAAATTTTATTTTTATAAAAGCAGAGATTTAAATTATATCATGAGAAATAAAGTAAGATATGATACTGTTCTATCGAACCTTGTATAATATACACTGTAATGCTATCGAACCTTATGTCAAATATACTGTTATATTATTTAACCTGTCCTAACATCTGCTGTTATGGTATCAAACATTCTGTAACATATACTGGAATACTATTTAACTTGATGTCATATATGCTTCTATACTATAGAACCTACTGTAACATACTCTATTATACTAATGGACTTGATGCACACATATATATATATATATATATACATATATGATTAAAACAAAATATTTTGAATTTCGTTCTTGGTTGACTCTATGATGTACCGCGGTGAGACAGTAGTAATTTTACGGACTTGCCATGCTAAAATCAAGGGTTCGATTCCTGCTAGTGAACACATCAAATAGCTAAACGTGGCTTTGTTTCTAAAATGAACTTAACGATGCATCATAAGCCGGCTAGAACGTTTTTGTGAGCCATCAAAACAGGAAAGAAACTGGAATCTTTCTTTTGAAACTGTAAGCATGTATGAATGTGTCTTAGTTAATTTTAAGGCATAAAACATAAGAACTAGCTTATGATAATGTAAGATGAAATGGTTTACGTAGTTCATTTAATGATTGTTAAGTTTAAAGGTAACCTTCTAGTTTTTGGGACCAAACTCACACAATAAAGGCTTAAACCCTTATAATAATAAGCTCTTTACTTATAACCACCCGCAAAGGTTTTGAGTTGTTGTGTTGAGTATTGGGTGACAATCCCAGGGGTTACGGCGACAGGTGCTGACTACTAATGTTGAAAGACTGGCTGCCTCGCAGGATTCCTTTATTGACGTTACTGGTAACCTTTTGACTGCACATTGTACTACTGATGTCTTCTTTCTCCTATCTTTTGGTTTTCTTAGCTACAGGGACCGGATGGCCAGGTGGTTAGGACGCTAGACTCGCAATCTGAGGGTAGCGAATTCGAATTCCCGTCCCACCAAACATGCTCATTCTTTCAGCCGTGGGGGCATTATAATCGTCGGTCAATCCCACTATTCATTGATAAAAGAGTAGCCCAAGAGTTGGCGAAGGGTGTTGATTACTAGCTGCCTTCCCTCTAGTTTTCCATTGCTTAACTACAGCATATAGGAATTTTGTTTTCCAAGTTTCATTCCCCCTGAAAGTTGATAAAGACCTCCAATTATTTATGTTTTAATCTTTCTTAGTGCAGAAATGGTCGACATTCTGCCAGTAGTATCGTACGGGGTTCATATAAGGATTTCTTTAGTAAGTTTGTTAGTTTTCTCGTCCAATTTCATCTCTGCGTGATCTGGTACCTACATCCAGATGATGTTCTTACCATGCGCTTTCTTTGCCTTCTGTCACCCATCAGGGGACTAAATAATCTGAATTTTACGCAGTACAACCTATGAGTCAGCCACATATATTATGTTGTAGACACTGTCTGTTGGCAGTTTATTGCTTTCTAAAATCCAGAGGAAGAGGAAGTTTGCTTTATGGCTTTTGGTGAGAAGCTTAAATGTTCCACAAACTTTATTCAGAATATTGTTATTTTGCCAGACGATTAATGTTGAGTCATCTCTCTCGATATCTGTTGGTATGATACAAGTAAGTGAAGAACACAGTTTTTAAATAAGTGCTAACAGGATTTTCCTGTCTCATCCTCTGTCCCATTCTCTACATTTTATGTTTATTTACATTGCTCCCAATAGCAGTAAATCTTTATTCTATATAGGGCACCTGAAATCTGATGTTAACCAATTACTCCAGTTGTGATTTTATTGTACTTGTCCACACATTACTGTTTCTTAGTAGTTTTTCCTACAATCTCCTACTTGTTTAGTGTCCGAATATACGTGTTATGTTGCTATAATGTACCAGATGGAAAGAACATTGGCTCGATGATAGAATGCACGGTCTTTACTGTAAGATCCTTTTGAAGAATAATGATTCTAAGCACTGTTAGCATTCCTCAATGCTAATGAGGTTCGTGAGATCTAATAGCGTTTTGATGGTGTTGGCTAAATCAATCTTAAACAGGCGTTTCGTATCTTTTCAATCTTTCTTAACTGCGTGCTAATCAACATTCGTACTAACCATTAGAGGTGCATAGTTCAGGATGAAGCACATAATACTCTGGTAGTACATAAACAGGCGACGTTCTTAAACTATAACTCTTTTGTAACTTTTAGTGCGTTGGTACCATTAGTAGCTCTGGTTATCATGATATTAATTTGGTTTCAAAGTTGAATTGTTTGTCAAGTTAGCCGTAGATACTTTAATGTTCTTTGTGGTTATTGTTTTTTTTTTTTTTTCCATAGGAATGAAATTGCCTGTTAATTATAATAATGGTTTTTCTTCATCAACATGATTTTTAGTTTAGTATGTAGGACATGACTATAACTTTAGAATGATTGATAATTGTTTCTATTTCACTGCGCGATTTACTTACCGTACTAGAAGATGGTCGATATTTATTTCGACTTCATCTTTACATTAGAATGTCGTAAGGAAAGATGAGAAACGCCACCTAGTTGTATTGTTAAGGTGGGATGATTCCATAATGTAGACGTTGAAGAGATCTAATAGTTGTGATGATCCTTAAGTCCTACTGGTATTGACGGTGATCTTCTCTAAATGTCAGCTTCTGTTCTTTATGATGCAGCATCTAGTAGTTGGTATAGCTACGACCTATGTAAAGTGTTTTCTCAGCCCAAACGAGCCGTTTTTGCATATAAATTTCTCAACAAGTGGGTTTCTCGTCATCACTGATAGCTACGACCTATTTTACAAATGTTACAGTCATACCTATTCTTAGCGGTTTGTCAGCAAGAACTGGCAGTTGTACTTTACTGTAGGCATCTAAAGCTCTACTGCCAAAATGTTCCGACAAACTTAATATCTTCCCCTATATTAGCCACGAATTCAGAAACGTTAATTCAGGTTTTTTTTTTCCTATCGCAAAACATCTTCAGCTTTCACTGGGATTTTATCAGTGATATTTTGAGGAACTATGATTCGAGAACCTTCAAGATAAGAGCAGTCACTCGTGAATTTAAACAATGATTAATCCATATTTCTGGAATGTTACAATATTTAAATGGTTAACTTATGTAAGTTTAGTAACACTTTATAGGTTGTAAAATCATGTACACAGTTTCGAATACGTGAAAAGCCTTGCGTTAAAAATGAGACGAAATAATTTACACTTATTATCGTTTTTACTCTGAAACTTATAATCGCTCTTTAAAATCTATACAATAGAACTGATAGCGGGTTTTTTCTTTATTCTCACAGCACGTATATAGCCAAAAGTCTCCCTTAAAAGTGCCTATTTGAAGCAACTTTATAAGATAAAGTTGCAATAACGTATAAAGTTTTTACATAAAAAAAGCCAGCTTCTGTAACGTGATTTAATATGTATGAATCCGAGGGTGGTGGGTTCGAATCCCCGTTACACCAAACATGCTAGCCCTTTCAGCCATGGAGGCGTTATAATGTTACGGTCAATCCCACTTTTCGTTAGTAAAAGAGCAGCCCAAGAGTTGGCGGTGGGGGATGATGACTAGCTACATTCCTTCTAGTCTTACACTGCTGAATTAGGGACGGCTAGCGCAGATAACCCTCTTGTAGCTTTGCGCGAAATTCAAAACTAAACAATATATGTATGAATTCCTAGTATTTTTAATCACTCACTAAAACCTATGAGTGATTAATACGAAACGTAATAACTCACATTTATCTTCTTGTATGTGTTAGAGGATTTATGAAGGAACCACCAGGAATTTTGAAAACTCTCTCGGAAGTATCGAACTTATAAAAAAAAAAAAAAAAAAGTTAGGAGTGCTATGAAATATGTATTTCATGTATTCCATCCGAACCACGATCCCAAGTTCCGCGTCTTACGAACACTAAAATGTTGAATAAGTTTCATCAAAAATCAAAGAATATTTTCTTATCGTTATATTCACAATTTTTTCCTTTTCACCTAACTTTTACCAATATAATTTGGAACCTGTTATTATTTTATAGATCACGTATCTTTCATAGATTTTATTACTATTCATCGATAATTACTTGCTTGAGAGACTTAGGTGGACGAGCACAAAAATTGAAATATTTGGCATAATTTTTTTATAACGTATTAGTTAAACAAACCGACATTACTTGGTAGTCCATGTTCCATATGTTCAGTGTAGTCTTCTTAAATGTTTATTTATACATACTCCAATATAAACACCAAAAATATAATGATATCATAATGTTTGTTTTTCTGCATTTTACAAAAATAAGACTTGTATATATGAAACAAAACTGATTTTTCACACCTGTGATTTAGTGGATAACTGGAGAGGCAGGACATCACAAGATGTATTGGTGCTTTTTTTACTGCAGTTATTACACCCTGAAAAATTTTATATTTTTCTCGTTAATGCCCTTGATACGTTTTGTTTCTCGTTAAATAAAGTGTGTGAATTTCCTGATAGCAAAGCCACAGCGCGCTATCTACTTAGCCCACCGAGGGGAATCGAACGCCTGATTTTAGCGTTGTAACTCCGTAGACATACCACTGTACTATCGGGGGGGCGCATTAAATAAAGAACATAAAAGAGTATTTGATGACAACATGACTTGGTAGTGGTTGTTTAGAGATAAGTGTAAAGTAAGTGTTAATTCTGAGTTTATTACAAACAATAGCCTTTTGTCGTATTAGATGAAAATGTGCAAGGAAAAACGTATCACATACTCGAAACAGTAGAAAAAGATTAGCGAACCAGAGACACCAGAACATTGGTAATATCGTGTTACTGACCGACCTTAACCTGTGATAAGATTTTTTAGTAACTGTAGGAAGGTACTGAATTATCCTGAACTTTAATAAAAAATTGTGGAATTTGGATTACTGATCTATCTTAAACCAAGAAAACGTTCTGATAATTGGAGTTACTGACTTACATAAAGCTATGATAAAACTGTTTGATATTTGAAATAATTATTTTCACTAAGAAGATGTGATGAAAACTTTTAATGTAGAAATATAATGTACCTTCAGATGTGATATGATTTTGTTTTTGTGGTTAAAAAAAAAAGATGAATTGATAAAAAAAATCTTTATAATGAAAGGAACATTCCAATGAAACATTCATCACGTAAAATGTTCTCTTGTTCTTAAGATATCGGGCTGAAATCACTGATCATTTAACAGCATAATAAATAATTTATTCGTACACTTACAGGGTTATTGCTTTAGGCTTGGAAAACTCTACAAGCATTATACATGAAATGCCATTTTTTTTCAGAAACAGATTTACTCCTATCTAATTACATTTTTAAAATTAACCTAGATTCCTCAAATTATCAACAAATTTCACTTGCTGCATACATATTATAGTGAATATAGTGAAAAACTTCAGTGAACTTACGGCATGATGGTACTGGTATAAAGGTCTCGTCGATACGAGGTCTAGCAAATATTACGTAGTCGACATATTGTTATACATTCTTTTTGCTTTCATTCAGAAGTATTTATAATTTAATTTTGTTTGATGTGTTATCAGATTAGTCAAAAATCTGTATCTTAACGGAGTATAAAACTCACTACGTTTTGCTAGCAAAGACGTCGCTAGGTGTTTAAAAAATTGGGGACACGAGTTCGTTTTCGGCGTTTCAATTGTGTTTTTTTCTTTTCTGATGATTTTAAAGACACCAACTGGTGATGTGTGGCGCGGATCCCGTGTGTCAGTGCCGATTTACGGCTTTGTTTGCAAGTAAGGCATCAATCAGTACACGTTACTCCGGGACAATAATAAACACACTTTTTAGAAATAATTTATCCATTACGATATTTAATAGTTAAAAATTCAAGGAGTAAAGCACAGGAAAGGACAAATGTGCATTCACGAACTTCGGGAAAACGACACAAAGACACATTTGTCAACTCTGTTTAGTGGATAGAGTTTGCTGTTACAACACTGGAGCAAATAGACATAGCCCATGATTTGACGAGACAAAAACTCAAAGCAACTTAATTGTCCGTTTTACTTCAACTCCTCCCCATAAGCAGCTGCTTGCCCCTCGGCAAATTTGACCTTGACACCTATTTCCTTATCTGACCATCCCAACAGTGATTCAAGGCCATCCTTAGTGGCAGGAGAGACAATCTGTAAGGGCTTAATGAGGGACTGGTTTTATGGTAGGATTTTGGGATGGGAACTGAATAGTTTTGTACGGGTGGGGAGTAACAACATTGACTAGAAGACTACGTCTACATTACTAAACATTAACAAATAGCGGGGATTAGTTATACAAATAGTAGAAAAATAGCTACAAATTAAAACCATTTATGTCTCATTCAACATTTTTGTGTAAACAACAAAATCTATAAAAGTTAGATCTACATGAATTAGTAATAACAATAAACCTATACGCATTAACAATAACAAATCCACAAAACTAAACAGATACAAGTTAATACTTACGCTGCCAAAACCATAAAAGTTATGTCTACGTGAAATAATAACAACAAATACACAAAACATATACAGGTTAACAATAACACTAGCAAACTCACAAAACTAAATATATGTAATACTATCAAATGAACAAACATTAAGTCTGTACGAATTAATAACAACACTACTAAAAAAAAAAAAAAAAAAGCTATGTCTATAGAAATTAACACTAACGCATCAAACCAACAATTATCAGTGATGTCGAGAAAACCCATGAGCCGTTTTTACATATATAAACCAACAACTAATAAAGCTAAAAGAAGTAATAATAGCACTGCTGGAATCACGATCGGTAAGTTAACAATAATGCCATTGAAATCACAATAAATAAGTTATAAGAGATAAAAGTAGCACAACCAAAACCGTAAAAACAAAATCTACACGAGCTATCAAAATCACTTTTAAACCCTTATATAACACAACAAACACTAAATCTAAAATAATTTAGAATAATGTATAATGTAAGCCGCAAATACTTAGCTCATAGTAGTTAACAGCAACACCTAATTAAAAAAACCATAGACATTAAGAGCGCACCAGTTTAAAAAAAATCACTGCCGATACCACATAGCCTTAATGATGTTAGCGCCTGAGTATTTTGTGATGTTATTGTAAACTTAAAAATATATAGGTTTTATAATTATAGTTTCAGTAGTGTTATTGTTCAGTCATATATCTTTAAGTTTTGTAATAGCATGTTGGCTTAATGCTTATATCACCTAAGTCACAAATACGGAATTTATACTAATCAAATTCCATCCGGCCATACCTGAACGGCTAGCGCAGGGCTGAAAATTGTAATGCTAAAACGCTCAGAATTTTCAGCTTTGGGCCGTTATAAGTGTGACAATCAATCCCGTTACTCGGCTCAATGAACTGGGCAAAGTTCATGTAGTATTGTGTGTTGCTGGTTGCCCTTCCTTTGGTCAGTAGTCTTAAGTTACGACTGACTATTATGCCCATTTTCCTGGTTGGTTGTCCTTACTGTGGTCAGTAGGTCAAAGATATGGATGACTATTTACCCCTTGTCTTGCCTTAAGTGTTGTTTACTCCGCAAGTTTCAAATACACATAAGCAAAACTTAACCAGATATGTGTGGGATGTCATAAAGGCGGAACACCGAGTGCAATTGGTGCTGGAACTCTATACTAAAATAAAATACGAGTTCTAAACCTTCATCTATAACTGTGGGAACGAGAAGGACAAATCGTTACGGCTTAACATTATGGACCATTAAACACGCAAAGCCACATTGTCTCAAGAAACAAGAAATAAGTAATAACACGTATACTAATTAATGTTCCATACTAAAAACTGTTAAAATGAAAACAGAAATACAGTCGTGCCACTTTCTGTAAAACATTTAATCAATACCTAAATAAATAAAGCGTAGAATAAACTTTTTTTTTTTAATTTCGCGCATCGAAGGCTATCTGCGCTAGCCGTCCCTAATTTAGCAGTGTAAGACTAAAGGGAAGGCAGCTAGTCATCACCACCCACCGCCAATTCTTGGGCCATTATTTTACCAACAAATAGTGGGGTTGACCGTCACATTATAACGCCCCTACGGCTGAAAGGGCGAGCATGTTCGGTGCGACCGAGATTCGAGCCCACGACCTTCAGATTACAAGTCGAACGCCTTAACCCATCTGGCCTTGCCGGGCCGTAAAATAAACTAAATGATATTACAAACAAACATTCATTTTCAAAATATTCTCACCATCACATTAGCTAAGTCTTTTTTTGCGAAATAATATATTGAATGAAATATAAAATTTTCTCCTATCGTTTATCATAGTGATTGTATTTCAAGATCATAATTTTAGGTGGTGAAACTTAGTAATAATAGAAGATAAAAAACGTTCTTGAAAAAAATCTATGATAACGACTCGTCCTTACCACAACGTTGTATTCTTCTTTAAGATTTGAAATACATATAGTAAAGGCGTTACGTTACTTAGTGGTTAGGACACTCGATTTACAAGTGAGGGTTGCAGGTTCGAATTCTTGTCACCGAGCATACATGTCCTTTAGTCCTGGAGGTGTTATTCTATGACGGATAATTCAACTATTTGTTAGTAAAAGAGAAACAAGAGTTTATTAACCACCTTCCATCTAGTTTATTACTGCTAAATTGGGAACAACTAGTGTAAATAGACCGACCTTGTGTACCTTTGAGTGAAATAAACAAATAAAATACAATACAAATTCCTATGCTTTACCATATTGACTTTTCTTTCCACGTTCAGCGTTTATATGGTGATCTGAGTAATAACATAAGACAAAGACGTTTTCAGTAATAATAACCTTAATAATAGAAGATAATAACTCGCTATAGAAGATACTTTTGTATTCTCTGTATTTGATAAAGGAGAATGTACACACAAAAGATATCGTACAAGTTATAATGTTATATGTTTCTCCTGTACGAGACTGTTTTGCAATGTAGCCCCGGATGTCTAAACGCCATATCTAGGAATGAAATGAACATTGTAAAGTATTTTGTACGTTATTTAAGGTATCTCATTCAAAAGAGTCAATAGTAGGCTTAAGGACGGCAGTAGCCACTGTTTAATTTATGTTATATATTACCTCAATCTTATATGATTTATAACAGTCGCAGTTTAAAAGCTGGACCTCGAAAAGCACATTAAACGAGACGAAGTGTCTTAGGGAATGAAAAATGACCTACTCCTTACAAATCAATAGTATGGAACCCCACTAAACAAGGTAAAACCGCATTACATCGAGCAACAAACATCAAAGTAAATTTCTAAACTGTGCACGGAATAACGTTCGAAACTAATAAATAAAAACGTTTTTATCGTATATTATTTCTAAAAGTCACCATCTAAAAGCCGGATCTCGAAATAAAGTCAAAATGGCAATGTATAAAAGGACGTTTTGGATTTTGCTGAACGTATCTCATTTCTTATTAGTGTCATAGACACACTGTTGTACACAGTAGAGATACTGTTTACATCATTACAATGCTATACGTTTGCCTACTGGGTGGCTATTTTGGACTGTGAGTTATCTTTTAAAGACTAAGCTGATACCAAGTATAAGTTAGAATATTATGAAAATTGTGTTTTTCTCTAATATCATTTAAATTTTTCTCTACCTAGATTAATAATTTATTGTATGGAAAGTGACATAACTGTATTTCTGTTTTTATTTTGGCATTTGTTTTTTAAAGTTTCGAATGTTACTTTGCGCATGTGTTCTATTTTTTGTTGTTGCCCGAGAGAGTAAGTCTTTTCCTTGTTTTGTAGGATCTCATACTGTTTAACTCAAAGGATTATGTCCTTCTCGTACCCTGAGGCACTTCGTAGTGGTGACCTTAATTAGGGTTCCCAGTGTTATAGAGCAGCAGATTTATTCGTAGAAGTATTTTAGTATATTCTCTATGTCTGCTCGAATTAACACTAACATCATCAAATCCAAATCTCATCAGTAAAATAATGACCTCTGCTTTTTCAAAACGACAATCTGCATACCCTAATCAGAGGGCAACTGGCAACAATAATTTCTAAGTAGATATTGCCAGCATGCAAGTTCTTTTAAGTTACACTTTATATTCCTCTAAGTGCTCTTTTGATTGTGAATCGACATGAACTCCTCTCAACTTGACAATAACAGAAGTCTTGCAGAGATTTGTCACGTGTGTTAAGTAAAGTTATTACCTGAGGCTCCCCATCTATTAGATACTTAAGATTATACACTTTCCCTTTACACTTCAATTAATTAAGAATGTGCGTCTGTACAGAAAATAATGTAGTAACTTCCAGCATGTGGTAACAAAAATTCAAACTATAGATTTGGAAAACAATAATTTTACTTTCCGCAAGTATTGATTTATGTCTTTGTATATCTTATTTCATGAAGTATCATATGTCTTGTCGTAACTAGCAACGTAGGTATCCAGTTGTTCCTCAATCCTTCTTTTTTCGTTCTTCGATATTCACTAATTTGGTCTGCACTAGATCCGTTCTCTTCAATGTAATTTGCTATCCAATTCTGTCATATGTTCAACTATTATTTTTTAAAGAATTAAACTGAATCTATCACTGTCATAGTTTAATACGCTTCCCATTGCTTATTCGAACCCTCCTTGAAACATCTCAATGCTGAATGAAACACTCGCTTCAGTGAGTTTGTTGTTAAGCACAAGGTTACACAATACATTTTGTGTGTTGTACCTACCACAGATATCTAAACCCCGTTTATAGCATTATAAGCCTTCAGACTTATCACTGGAGGGAGCATATGACAGACAGAAAATTATATTTGAATAAAAAGAACAGTAAGTAATTTACGTAAAGAGTAGATGGTATTTGATAAAATAAATAGGAAGCACATGCATACAGACATTTGAATATGAATTATATTGACTCATTTTCTGAAGAGAAAATGAATCATAATGAATACTGGCAATCACGAATTCCATAAAATAATCCATCTTAGAAATAATAAAACCATTATTATTATTTTAACATGCTTTCTCGCGATTGATTAGAATATAACAATATTCCCTACTTATAGAGCAAATAAAACCAAAATTAAAGGACTATAAAGGAACACCTTTATACTTATACTAATTAATAACCTAACATTCATCTGAAACAGCCTCTACAATCCCGTACCCGTTTATACTCTCGTTCCTAAGACATATGTTCGGCAACGGTCACATTCAAACTCTTTCTTAAAATGAATATAACATAGGACGGTCGAAACGTTGTTCTCTCCTTATCAATAAAAGTGTTAATACCCACACCAGCTGTTCTGAGATACAATGTTTCTTCTCAAGCTCATAGAAACTTCAACGAAGACCAGTTCGTTTGGTTACTTATATTAGCATTATATTATTATTTTACTATTTATAACTCATTCAAAAAAATTAGAAAAAGAAAACATTTTCTAAGAAAGGATTTCTACGAGAATCACTAAGTAAGAAAAGTGCCCGGATTGTGATGACATCAACTGCAATGATTTACGTAATAAAAATGGTATCCTTTATTTAAAAAATAACATTTTTTAAAAATTCCATTTTTAGTCCTGTATTTACAAATAAAGATATAATCAAACCCTCATGTATAATCCTAGTGAAAGTCGTGCTCTTGTTGTAAGGTGAGTACTTTTATTTAAAATGTGTTATGTTATAAAAAAGCCGTTGTTGCACATATCATAATTATTTTTTATAAGCTTCTGAATCTTAAATATCCAAAGTTTACAAAAGTAGATGCATAAATATACACGCTACGTACATTATAGCAAGATTACTAGCAAGAGAATTTGTTCTGTTTGTAATTAAGCACAAAACTACACAATGGGTTATCTATGCTCTGCCCATCACGAGTATCAAAACACGGGCTCTAGCGTAGTAAGTCCGCAGATATATCCGTTGTACCACTGGGGTGGAAAAGAGATTTAGGTACCATCACTAGAGAAAATATTACATTTGATAGGCCAAACTTCCTTCCAGACATCACTAGAATTGCTATTGGAACGATAAGAACTGGAAACAAACACAAAATGATGAGACTTTTATTCAGTGTACAAATATATTTTCATCGCGTAAAGCTACAAATTATCAGATAGGGCTCGGAAATAAACGTTATCCTGTGTGATATAGATAACTGGAAACATGTGTTCTATAACGTAGCTTTCGCACAGATTTCCTTGAAGCTTAAGAACAGAATCATTTAGTCTTTAGAGTTTGTTTGTTTTGAATTTCGCGCAAAGCTACACGAGGGATATCTGCGCTATCCGTTCATAATTTTATAGTGTGAGACTAGAGGGAAGGCAGCTAGCCATCACCATCCACTGCCAAGTCTTGGGCTACTTTTTTACCAACGAATAGTGGGATTGACCATCACATTATAACGCCCCCATGGCTGAAAAGGCGAGCATGTTTGGTGTGACGGAGATTCGAACCCGCGACCCTCGGATCACGAGTCGAGTGCCTTAACCACCTGGCTATGCCGGGCCTAGTCTTCAGAGAGTGCTTGGCTTACAATGGTATTGGATCTTAATTTATGTCACTGCTATCTTGTTGTTTGATCACATGTTTGAGTCCACAACTGAAAATATAATTATGGTTTTTCAACATTTGCAACAAATAAGTATGAAACTTAAGCCGGATAAATGATATCTTCAGTGAATGCAAGTCGTTTTTGAGGGGCCTATTGGAAGTAGGGATGAAGTGCCTAAAGATCCTGCTAAAAGTCGAGCAGTGTTAAATTGGCCTAAACCTACAGACAAGAAAGAAGTCTAAAAATTTCTTAATTGTGCATCCCACCGAGACGGTACACAGCCATTTCAGTTGCCAAAACGAAACTTGCCTGATGCTTCCTTTATATTTAATATGGATGTCAGTAACAGCAGAATGAAAGTAGTGCTATCTCAAACACAAGACAATGTAAACAAACAACATGCTATAGGATATGCAAGATGTTCACTAATACCAACCATTGTTACTGTATGACAAAGTGAGAACCGTTTGTAAACGTTATATATGTTAAGTAATTTTCCCAATATTCGCGTGTCTGTAAACTTACTATTCAGGATGATCGCATTTTGTTAAAATGGTTGATCATTTTAGAGAATCCAAAGGTATGATCAGTCACTGGATCAAAATATTGCAGAAGAATAATTTTATTGTACATAACTGGTTTGTCTGACAACATAGAAATGCAGGTGGGATTTTCATTGCCAAGTGAGAGCTTGCTCATTTATAGAATAGGACAAATTCTAGACCCAACGTTTCCATGAAATATAAGTTATCAGCTATAATAATAAACTATGCAAGTATTTTGGAAGCCACTTGTGAATGGATACCAAATACCATGACAAATATCTTCAAAATGAACTACTAAATGATCCAGACATTGAATAAGAATTATTTGCCATGAAGTAAACCAAAGTACGAATACTCTCACAATCAGGTTAACACAGTACAGAATATTAAAACTTTGCAGTTATTTGATTAGTTAAGTTGTACATGAATAAGTGATAGTGTAAATATTGTACTTTCTGAACCACGGAAATCTCTTTCAATGTGTTGTAAATTCTCTATTTTAGAGAATAGTCTTGGATATTTCCATACCTTTTCCCAAAATCAACCACAGTAAGCATAAAATCCTGATAATACTCCATTATTTCCCCAAGTGAGCCGAAGAATATTTCTAGCTGGTGTTTTGGCTCTTACAGTTGTTGATGCATGGATGAACAGTGGCTAACTTGCTTTGGTGCATCAAAGAAAATTCATACAGATCAATAGGCAAACTTTTACAGTCTGTTGCTTGTCAAGCTGTCAGTTCACTGATTTGAATCACCCAACGAGTTTTATAAGTTTGTGATCCTCAATTAAACTGACAAGGATGATCATTCTCCCGTATGCAGTATTGTCTACTAGATGTTCTCCAGATATGATATGGTTTGGAGGAAGTTATGTTCTAAGTAAATCTCATGTACGGCCTGCAACAACCACAGAACTGTCAGCAGGTTTGCATGCATACATGAAGTTTTTATGATCCACGTTAGCTGATGCACACAAAATTGCTTGTCAACATATGTGAAACGTACACCAAAAAGCGCGATTTCAAATGAGAAAACTGGATATAGGATAGTATGCCTCTAGCTGTGCATAAACCACTTAGATTTAGCTTTACTGGACCTTATATTGTTCTAAGTCAACTTAATTTATAAAAGTATGAGACTTGGTGCACATATGTTTCCTAATAACACATTGAGCACGTCAGTAAATTACATTTGTATGTTGCAAAGAAATATCTGTAGCCATCGCTTGACCAGGAAGCAGAGTGTGAATAAATCAAGGCTTGATAATGAGACCATTGTCAAGTATGTCCCAGCAGCGTAAAGAAAAAGCTAATCTCAAACCTTTCCTTTGTTTACAAAGAGTTAGATAAATAAGAAATATTCCCTGACCAAATTACTTAAGCAGACACCTAATTGCGACAGACACCATGGCTGGGAATGAAACATGTGCCATAAGTATAGGTTCGATAGTAGGTTTTAGTAGATTAACCCTAAAAGGATATCGCAGCCTTTACTTTCTGAGTTTCCTAATAGAAAGATTAAGAATATTTACAATATATACATCTGTGTTTTATATGCATGTAATTACATATTTTGAAAATTACACTTTATATATGTGTATGCCTTAAAGGCATTTCAGTTTATATACTGGAACTTAGAGAGTTTCTAAATTTAGGACAAGACAGATGATATTAATAGGTTTAATATCTATATATGTTACACCTAGAGACAAGTTTTTAAGTATTCACACTCGACCAGAAGCTGAAAGAGATTTCTAACCCTTACTTTCCAAACTATCAGGAAGATTTATGGATTCGAAAATATTTCTCAGACCATTTATATTTGTAACTTGATTTTGATTTTTCAAAATAGTACATGGTAATACTTAGTTAACCTAAAATAGTTTGGCTGTGAAATGCTTACAAAACTAGAATATTTAAAATATTAATGACTCTATGCATTGTCATGGAGAGCTTTCCTATTCAATATTCATAAAAAAGCCCCTATGATTGTGTTCTGAAGGAAGAATTAAATAATTCTACATATGGTAAAATGGTCATATGTAAACATTACATATAAGATGTATAGATCTTTGAAGAATGAGAACATTTATGAGAATTAATCATGAATATACGAGAAATAATCATCCCAGTGGACAAGTAAATATTAAAAAGAAAAGAAAGGAGTGAAACAGCAGATTGACTTTCACCACTTTCCATAGCTCTCCTGGAGTTTCTAAGAGGATGGAAATACTGCTTACTTCATCCTCCAACGATTCAAAACAGGTATCTCCTCTTTCGTACTAAAAGAATTGATGCAATTTCTCACAGCATGACTACGTCAGCAGCAGTCGCGAGGGAATTGGGAAATCTTTAATCCACCAAAGACTCGCTGATATATAGTTTACCTGTTCTAGAGAACCAAGAATAAAACATTGTAGAAGCCCATGAATATCTCTGTCAAGGAGATAAATGAGAGGATTATAGATAAACGCCTCCATAGGTTGTGAAAAGACTCCTCTTGGCAAAGGAAGTCAATTTGTTGTAAAGAGAAAATACAAAGAAAGTTTACTAATGAGTCGTGACCATTTGTAGTATAGCCTGCGTCAGAATCATAAGTTTCAACCGTTTCCTCATCCATAGCAGGACGAGCCGGAATGCAGGGGCTACCAGCTCAAGTTGCAGATTATATATAATTATCAGTGTATATTGTGTAAGCTATGCTGTGAACAAAAAAATCCATGAAAGAAACTGCAGCTAAACTGTGTTGGAGCACATAGAAATAGTGGGAATAAATACATCATGGTTGTGAAGGACTGTTTAACCAAAATGACCAAAAATATAGTCTGCTTCAAGCTAGGAAGCAAAAATCTATCAAGGACATTCACCAACAAATTTGTTTCAAGAGGTGGAAATGCTTATGGAATTATACTAAAATCTAGAACAACAATTTGAATTAGTCTTATTTGTAGAAATTTATTAGCTCCTTGGAATACAAAATATCAGGACAACAGCCATCATTCAACTTTTTCTTTTGCTGCATGGTAAAATGATACAACTGTACACTTTTAAACCAATTAACTATTTATAAATGAACATCAGAAAAACATGGGATTAATATCTTCCACCGGTATTTACGAATTATTGAACAGCAGTAAGTGAAGTTACATGTAATACACTGGAACATGAATTATGTCATATATGACTTTAACTGGAAAGAACTTAAATCATAGAGCGATAATATTAAAATCTACTATGATGTCTAGACTGGATTCCATATTGATTAAACCCATCAGTAATCTCCTTATTTCTTACTACTGATCTAAACATATATTATTTACAAAATCTTTGATTAGTGGTCACAAGAGCACATATTTGTTTTATGGATTATAATGCAACTGAAAAAACACTAAATAAACTACTAGTTTTAGTTACCTCTTTTTCAACATACTGTAATCACAACATCTCTTCTATATATCTTGCTCTCGGATATATTAGTGTTTAAGAAAGTCTGGTTTGTTGCTATGAGAAAAACAGTTAATATTGTAGTTGAACAACCACTTGAAATTACAGTTAATTTAACTGTAAATTCAAGTGGTTGTTCAACCACAATATTAACTGGTGATGACGTCTGTGATTATTTTTGTAGTTCACCACAAAGTACAACTTATGTATTAGATGGAACTGTAATGGCAATATCTATATATATCCCATAGCTCTTGTACGTTTTTAGTTCCCATTTTATGGTTTCCACACATCTTTAGGAACTTAAAATATAGATGCTTAAACCAAAGTCTCTTATCACAACTCTCGCAGATTTAGTACTTTTAGTGATGCGCAGTTGAGTTTGTACATTTAATGGAAGCCAAAAATCATTTTCAAGGAAACAACATATGTATGTATTAGCAGTGCTTTACATGATAGTAATTGAGACCAAATAATGATAGAAGAATTTATATTAACTAAAATTGTCCTTGTATTCATATAATTTCACAAACATATAAAAAGCCTACTTTGCTGTGTAGACGGTATACTAATCACAACAAGTGAAGAAACAGACAGGTTGAACTTTTTGTTTTTGTTTTTTCAGATCAGTGTCCATACGTGCTACGAGACTTCCTAGTTAATATTGGCAAACGTAATAGCATTTACTGCCTGTGTTCTCCTCTCAGTATGTGGTCGATTATTTGACCTGTTATGAGAGCATTTAAATTTCTGTATAGGCAGATGGAAAGGACCTATGTTACGAATCAGTAACCTATGTCAGTTAAAGCACATATTTCTTCCGTCATCCTACGGATCCGAACAACTTTCCCTGTATCATTAACACAGACAGCATGGAATATCCTGGATACTTTTGCTGTTTTGATGGAAGACATTTGAGCTAAGAAAACACTGTATGATGTTTGCAAATGCAATTTCATCTTTTATGTTATTTCATGATATAGGATTGGCATATTTAGGTATTATGTCTATAGCAAAACCAGTGACGCTATAGCTGAAAGTTTATTTTACTACAGCAACTTGGATGAAGTAACGATTTCGAATATTGTTGCCAAAGATGCAGCTGCAGCTAGAGACATAGTATTTATAACAATGAAGTGATGCCACATTTACTCACTAGGGTGTCCTTCTACATACTTATTAACTAAAATATTTACTAGTTCACTTCATTTTGTAAGCATAACAACTCATAAACATAATTCCCACAAAAAGTAACTGCACCTCTTCCTTTATTGCAATGTTGTAGTAATAATTCTACCTGGTAGTAACCAAGCCATCTAACAAACAAAAACAAAGGAAGATATCTGGAAGATATAGAGCTAACCAGACTACAAGTATTCTGCAGTATGTAGTGTTAGAGCATCCAAACCAAGCAGTAGGTGTTGCATTATTTGTACTTCGGTCCTGTTGTAATGTGCTGTTATTACGAGGTAATTACTGAGTTACAACGTCATTTAAGTACCAAGAAAAAACACTCAGTGGTAAAAACACACAGATCACCAGCTTGAGGAAGTTTACGTGAGAATAATGAACGCAAAGGCAGGAAATGAGGGAATGAAATAAAAAGTATAGTAATTTAATTGCCTGTATAAATATTTATTGAGCCCACTCTATAATTCTAAGATTATTGAAGAAGTAAATTGTACATACATTTCAAAAAACTTGTCACATGATTAAATATTTTTAGAACACTTAAAGTACTAACAAAATTGGAACTTATTGAGAAACAGAGACTCGTTTCGTTAGTGCAGATTTGAAAGTGCGACTTGGCTGGTGAGTTAAGCTGTTTAATTCTATGGTTAACTGTAAACTCTTCTCGGTAGTTGAATAACTTACTGTATTTCTAATTTTAGCACTTGTATTTTAATTGCTATGCAATGTATGGGTATGAACTGTATAGAAGTAAGCAGATAATCACATCTTTTCTTAAGAAGATTAAAATGATTTTCTCGGTGTTCTTAGGAATCGGCCCGACATGGCCAGATGGCTTAAGGCGTTCGACTTTTAATCTGAGGGTTGCGGGTTCTAATCCCCATCGCACCAAACAGGCTCGCTCTTTAAATCGTGAGGGCGTTATAATGTTACGGTCAATCCCACTATTTGTTGGTAAAAGAGTAGCCCAAGATTTGGCGGTGGGTGGTGATGATTAGCTGCCTTCCCTCTAGTCTTACACTGCTAAATCAGGGACGGCTAGCGAAGATAGCCCTCGTGTAGCTTTGCGCGAAATTCAAAAACAAACAAACAATCTTTGTAATCCTCCTCACAAAAGTTGTATCACTTGTAGTCCATTTCTGTTCATTGTCACCAAGGACAAACTTGACGAATGATACTTTACACCTTTTATCACCGAAAACTATGACATGATGTAGTGAGGTTTCAATTAGTAGAAGAAAAAAAAATGTTCAGCTTGATTCATCTAAACTCATAGTTGTTTATTTATTTTAATACACCTTGTTATGGTTTTTGTATGTCCTTTTGGGTCATGCTGACACAAAGTGTGCTTTCCGTATGATATATACGTAGGGTCCTGATTTCTCCAAGCCCGTTCGTTCCCTTGGCTGTGGTTTTGCTAGATAGTAGATAGGGACAGTGGGAATCTCGTTAATCATATAGAAGTCACATATGGCCTAAACATTTCTTATGCTGGACTTCTGTTCATATCCACGAGGTGTATGTTTTCCCTTTTTTTTTTTATAGTATTTAGCTTATATAGGTGTATCTGTGTTTCTTTATTCCTAGCTGATGTCCTACACTTAGTACTATTCACTGTGATTATTCAAATCAATCTTTAATTTGTTCTAGACTGTCAAAGTAAGCTTTCATCAGTCCTTTGAAAATTACTGCAACATTTATTTTATATTTAATACTTGAACAAGATAATTTCTTCATTAATTTACTTCATGAATAAGCTCATTTTTTATTTCTTTAACCATATTTATTTTACCAAATGTAACCAAACAAAGCTTAAAATATGGAGGCATGACGCACTTTACATCATAACTTCTTCCTGGTCCAAATGAGGGCAACCTACTTTTATATGTATGTTCTACTCCATTGCAATGAATGTGATAAAATTTCTTACATTCTGGAAAACAGTTAATTACCGCTCATGTTTACTTAAGTGGCACATTGTCACAGCTATAATATTTAATTAAGGCCACTAGAATACAAGGTACAGGTTGGCACAAAGCATCATTATCTTTCTTTTGATAATATAGTGCTCTTGCTTCTTCCAGGGTATGTCAGTTGTAAGCCATGATGACGAATTATGTGCTTGCCATTATTGTTCCCTCGTTTTTCTGGGGTAGGAAGACATTGTCCACTTCATAAAGCATTATCACGCGTTCTTGAGTCTCTCCATCTGTGTACCTTTGTTCAGATGATACACTGATCAGATCGACTGATTTCACCAGATGTGCATGATGGACTAATGAAAAAAGTTGTGGTTCAACCATCATGGCAAGTGGATAGAATATAACGCTCCAAAACATCTGTCGGAGCACACAGATGCTCCCGACATTCAATAAAGAACATTTTTGAATTAATTTGTTCCTTCTTACCTCACCTTTTGATTATCCTGGCTCTCGTCTTCTCCAATTAAGCTCCTTCCAGAATACAGAAGCATTTATTAGATAGTTTCTTATTAAGGGCAGAAGAAAGAAATATGAAATCTAAGAGACAAAACCTACAACGTCTGCAGTAGTTAGATCCTGATCACTGGCATAAGAAAATTTTCAGTTAAGTGATCAATAGTAATTCAAAAATATATCTGGTTCCTGGTTATTCAGTCTACGAAAAACGACCAGTTCTTGGGCCTTATATGCAGGATAAGTGTAGTGGCTTATTGCAGGAAAAACGAAAGAAACAAGCACAGTGTCGAAGTGAAAATAAGACAAAATGTTTGTTTCCTAAAAAGATGTGGCCAAAACTGTATTAACAATTAACAGTTTTTCTGCAGCTGACCAATGAAAAAAAGGGGCACCATGATACAAAATTATCTCTTCTCTATGTGGTGTATCACACAAATGAGAGATCATGAACAATGTATCACACAAATGAGAGATCAAGAACAATGTATCACACAAATGAAAGATCTAGAACAATGTATCACACAAATGAGAGATCAAGAACAATGTATCACACAAATAAAAGATCAAGAACAATGTATCACACAAATGAAAGATCAAGAACAATGTATCACACAAATGAAAGATCAAGAACAATGTATCACACAAATGAAAGATCAAAAACAATGTATCACACAAATGAAAGATCAAAAACAATGTATCACACAAATGAGAGATCAAAAAAAATATGGAACTACCCCATAAAAAAGTAAATAAAATTCTTGACCAGTCAAGCTACAAAAAGTAAAATACTTTCATCTGGGTTTAGAATTGCAGAAAATAACTGGATACTATCAAAGTCAGCGATGATATACATAAAACTAATACAAAGTTCACGTTAAGGACCAAAATAACAATTCATCAGAAGTGATATATATTATACCACTCTCTCTATATATATGGCCTTTAGGCCATTCTCAACCAAAATTTTAAAGTAAACACTAAGAACTATGTGGAATGTCCAAAGGGAATCAAGACTGAACTTAACTCCATTTCTATTTTGTAAAGCCTGTTGATTAATTACTCCCTATTTATTGAACCAATCTCAAACAATCTTGACAGGTTGGTGCTTTACAAACGTTTGAACATTTTAAAGAAATTTAAGGTCAAAGTATTAAAGTTGCTGGACTGTTCCTCAAACGACCATGAGATGTAGATGTGTTCAAATACAGGATCACCTCAAAATCTTTATTTGTTAATAGATGGAAAGCAAACTGGAAATGTTTTTTATGAAGAACCTTTGTTATAATTTTTTTAAATTTTGAGATAAAGTATATGTTAAAGTTATCGCTTTGAAACACATGATTTCTGTTAAACTTTCATTATTTTAATTAAGTTTACACATTCATCATCAGTTGATGGGTATTTCAGTTTGTCAACTACATAACAACAATGTTAGGTACCAAACTAACGACTCAGTAAAATTAAATCATGATATAAACATTGCTGATAAACCATGTTGGGGACCAAATTAGGAACTCAGTAAACGTGAAATACAATAAAGATATCACTAATAAAACAACCAAGTTAGGTATCAAACTGCTGATTCACTAGAAATGAGCTTCGATACAGATAAAGATACAATAGTTACTTGGAAGACGTCGAAGTACTAACTCGTTCCAAAGAAGCTACAATACAATATCAACAATAAAGTACTCACAAGGAATAATAAACGTATATATAGATATATCTCTAACATAATAATCATGAGAAGAGATAAGGCTCCCGACTTCTCACTTCATGTAACTGATTCTATACACCATGTCATTGATATAATAACAACGGAAAGGAAGGAAGTCTAGCTAACCATTAGAAATGAATAATTATAAAGAGACTAGATGTTACATATTCAGTGAAAGTGAATACTGGTGTATGTTACTGAAATAACCATAAAGATATGTTGTCATTGTTAGTAGCCAATAATCTCCCAGTCTGATAACTACGATATGACAATAGCCAATTAATCTATACCCAAAGTTTCAGCTACTATTCTACTGCCGTCTTCGGGGGAGATACGTGAAGTATTTTATATGGTGCCAGACGTTGAGTTTGGTTTTATGTCCTTTCCTGAGAAGAGCATATTTATATTCACTTGTCTGAGCTCTCATTCAGTTAGGACTTGAATCAACTTACTATTTGAATGGTTTCAAAAGGTGTATTTAGGTTTAACTGATTTCTATACTAAAATGACTGACTGTGTTATCTATTAGGAGACCGTTTAACACATTTTATCTTTTTTATTGTGTGTGGTTATTATGCTATTCTTTTTGTGTTATATTATACGATATTGTTTTATGACATGATGGTGGACTATCCCAGATAGTTCGTTATTACAATGTCTTGTACGTCTGTTATGTTCCTGAATTATGGTTCCTGTTTTATCCTATTATGTCTTTATAATATATTATAGTCCACTTTCACACGGGATAATGTAAGTGGTGCTTTAGAACTCCACTGGGTCTTTAGTTGGGTTGGTACTCTCTTATTGAGATCGTGTAGTGTTGCAGTTCTCTAAATACTGTTCTAATGTTGCATCTTTTGTAAACCCTATACAACATTTATGAGAGACCTAAGAGAATATGTGAAGGAGAATTATAGCGGCGCATTTTATCTTCTTAGCATCTTCTGTATTACAAATATTTGTTCATTTTGGAAATAAAAATATATTGTAACCGTCTTTACATTGTTCGGGTGACTTTATATAATATATTGTAACCGTCTTTACATTGTTCGGGTGACTTTATATAATATATTGTAACCGTCTTTACATTGTTCGGGTGACTTTATATAATATATTGTAACCGTCTTTACATTGTTCGGGTGACTTTATATAATATATTGTAACCGTCTTTACATTGTTCGGGTGACTTTATATAATATATTGTAACCGTCTTTACATTGTTCGGGTGACTTTATATAATATATTGTAACCGTCTTTACATTGTTCGGGTGACTTTATATAATATATTGTAACCGTCTTTACATTGTTCGGGTGACTTTATATAATATATTGTAACCGTCTTTACATTGTTCGGGTGACTTTATATAATATATTGTAACCGTCTTTACATTGTTCGGGTGACTTTATATAATATATTGTAACCGTCTTTACATTGTTCGGGTGACTTTATATAATATATTGTAACCGTCTTTACATTGTTCGGGTGACTTTATATAATATATTGTAACCGTCTTTACATTGTTCGGGTGACTTTATATAATATATTGTAACCGTCTTTACATTGTTCGGGTGACTTTATATAATATATTGTAACCGTCTTTACATTGTTCGGGTGACTTTATATAACGTAAAACCATTTACCAGTACCTACGTTTTTTGTGTGTGGTACACAAGTTGTGTACCAGGGTTGTCACCAGCTCCTGGTGCCTATCAAACAAAAATAATTAAGACTACATCCCTGCTTCTGTCACTTGTAAGAACTGAATCCTGGCTTATGTCATCCTGTACAGTATTTCTTAGGACTTTTCTGAAGACGACTTTAGATTAGCAGCCGAAATGTAAGTTTGTTCGTTGCTAAGCAAAGAAAAAACTGCATAATGAGCTAGCTGTTCCTCCAACTGCAAATATTAAAACTCGATATTTAATGCTATAAACCCTCAGACTTACCGTTAAACCACTGGTGATAAGGCGAAAGGTAGGAGAAAACTAACTGGTAATCAATAAATAATATGAAACATAACGAAACAGTAAATTCATAGTTAAGCTTAGGTGATCTGTCAACTAATAACCATGACAACGAGTAATAACCACTTGAATGACAAGGTCGGAAAATTATTACACATAATAAAAAAAATCCATTTCATGTGACTAAAGATACATATAACAAAAGGAATGACGAGGTTAATTAGTCACTGGTAGAGGTGTAACTAATAACCATGACAACGAGTAATAACCACTTGAATGACAAGGTCGGAAAATTATTACACATAATAAAAAAAATCCATTTCATGTGACTAAAGATACATATAACAAAAGGAATGACGAGGTTAATTAGTCACTGGTAGAGGTGTAACACGATGATACAGAGAAGACGAACAAAGTTAATATCGGAGTGTGTACTGCTATATATATACCTTATTTTAACATTAATAGTGCGATATCATAATACCTATGGCGGTTAAACAAGAAAACAAGTGCACTATGCACTGAATGATACATATCATGATGTAACAACCAGGAATAAAAAACAGACTGGTAAGTTCATACCAGGTAAAATAATGACACATGCACAGCACTTATGTAAAACCACTTGGGACGACTAACGAGTTAATATCAAGTAGGTAATGTAACAATTAGGAAAGAGCGACTGTCAAAATAATATCAAGTAGGTAGTGATATACATATCGCTATGTAACAACCAGGAGAGACGACTATCGAGTTATTATCAAGTAGGTAATGACACACATATCACTGATGTAACAACCAGGAAAGAATTATGTCGATTTAATATCAAGTAGATAATGGGATACATATCACTTTAAGTATTGAAATAGTTAGTACTGAGGTACCAACCAGGAAGAAGTGATGCATATTACTTCTCTAACGACCAGTTGAGATACTGGTTAGTCTCTTACCCCAGATTTGCGGGTTCGCGCCCGCGTCGCGCTAAACATGCTCGCCCTCCCAGCCGTGGGGGCGTTATAATGTGACGGTCAATTCCACTATTCGTTGGTAAAAGAATAACCCAAGAGTTGGCGGTGGGTGGTGATGACTAGCTGCCTTCCCTCTAGTCTTACACTGCTAAATTAGGGACGGCTAGCACAGATAACCCTCGAGTAGCTTTGTGCGAACTTCCAAAACAAACAAACAAACAAACAAAATACCCCAGATTTGTTTTTGCTACGTTTGTGATTGATACAACAGTCATATAAAGAAACCAGAAAAGCGACTTGTTACAAATGAATGATAGTAGACATACCATTGATATAACAAACCCTAAGAGAGAAAAATTTTGCTAAATCCCCCACGTTTATGGCAGTACAATTTATGTATCAATCTGGTAAAGTAAATGAGCTATCGATTTACTCCAAGTTATTTATGACACAAATATCTCTGATAGGAAAGTCACAAGAAATAGCACTGTCAATGAGTCACTGAAAGTCTTCGAATGTTAGCACATTTTTATAATAACTATATCTAACGAAAGTTCCAGTGAATAACTCCAAATGAGTTAAGCTACACATACCACTGACAATAGTATTAAATCAGTCTAGTGACTTACTATGGGATATTAACATCAAAGGGCGAGATGTAATAATCCACTATGAATATATTAGGTTGATTAAATTATTTTAAAAACCCTTTTAAGTTCTATAAAACACTGTCAATAATTGTTTTGACAAGTTTTTAATTTTTTTCGTAAGCCTGGTTAGTTTTGTCAGTTTGTGTATAACCTTATATTTCCGCCAATTGTCTTAACACTATTCATGTTTGTGTCAGCGTAAAGCCTCTTAAAGTATTAACTACATTATATCTATCTTGGAAATCAAGCCCCAGATGTTAGCGTTTTAAAATATATCGGTTACAGGTTACTGCTGAGCTCCCCGGAGACACTTCCCTAACAAAGAATATTTCTAACAATATGTTTTCAAAACGCAAGTCCACGTTGAAAGATCGGTAAATCTACGGATTTACAACACTAAAATCAAGGGTTAAATTCCATCCGGTAAACACTGCAGATATCCCGATGAGTCTTTGCTATAAATGGAACACATATATAAAATAAAACTGCTTTGTGTGTACTTAAATATATATACATACATTGGTGTCTGTATATGTATGTGTCTTTTATGAACATACATAGCAAATAAAATTATGTTTTTTTTATATTTTAGAATTACTTAATTAAATTGTAACAGTAACACAATTAAATTAAAAATAAATAAAATATCGCCAGTAGTTAACTGCCGGTCCGGCATGGCCAAGAGTGTTAAGGAGTGCGACTCGTAATTTGAGGGTCGCGGGTTCGCATCCCCGTCGTGCCAAACATGCTTGCCCTTTCAGCCGGGGGGCATTATAAGGTACGATCAATCCCACTATTTGTTGGTAAAAGAGTAGCCCAAGAGTTGGCGGTTGGTGGCGATGACTAGCTGCCTTCCCTCTAGTCTTACACTGCTAAATTAGGGACGGCTGGCACAGATAGCCCTCGAGTAGCTTTGTGCGAAATTAAAAAAAAACAAGCCAGCTGCTTTTTTCTAGTTGTATTATTGTATTCTGAATAACTATATTTAATTTCTGTAGTGCATATTGATGTACAGGAGACATTTTAACACTAGAAATAAATGGCCTTATAACATCAAATTATTGTTTTTGCTTAATTATACACTCAGTGCTTTACACCTTTTTCAGGAACGTCGCACTAAAACACAAACCGTATCTGACAATATACAGCTTCAATTTGTCACGGTTTGTGTTTTAGTGGAGCCCCTGAAGAATCTGTAAAGCGAAACGTTGAGTGTCTAATTAAATAAAGACAACAATTTGATGTTATAAGGTTGTTTATATCTTGTATGACTGTAATGTGGAGGGTTTATGATCTTGTGGTTTTTGTTCTTGAAATGTATTTTACTCAGAAATGTTTAAATAGTTCTTTTTTCGTATGATGAATAAAAAATGATCATTAACTCCGTGACAGGATTATATATTTTTTACTTCATTCAGTATTTCGTTTTAACAGTTTCTTCATGGCTGACCTTCTAATAACACTGATGCACTTACAATGGCTAACAGACTCTGTATACATTTTAATCGTTTCATTGATCACACGAACTACTTAACATATTCCATTCAGTAATTTGTAGTATAAACTTAAGTATTAGTTACCTGTTCCATCTGTAGGCTTAATCAAAGCTTGATAAAGATAATGCGCTTTTAACGTCGTAAGGTAAAAGTTTTATTTCTGTTTTTAGCCAAAGTGATGTTATTTCAACAATACAGATATTAATTATATACCAAACTTGCGGAAAGGCAAAGGTATTAGTGATATATATATCATTAATATTTCAGACGCGGGAAGAAACCGAGCTTGCGGGTTGTTTATAAAGTAATGATTAATGATACAATAATGGCAGAACAGACCATGATAATGACTTACTACAAGTGAATGATGTTAAAGCTATTACTGACTTCTTGAAGAGGTTAGACTAGGGACTCACTTGAAGAGATATATCACTGATATAACAACCGCAGAAAATAATCACGATAACTATTCATTCAAAGAGAGTGATCATATGCCATTGATACAAGAACTGTAAGGAATCATTATGATATTGAATCACCCCAAACTAGTATTCCTGAGTATTTCTTAACGTGTTTAATAACCCTGGCTACTTTGCAACATTTATTAACACATTTTTCTTTGGATACTTCTATAAACGTTTATCAATCCCTGGATACTATGCTTATTAACTCTAGGTTAATTTTAACTTCTTTATCAATCACGTTACCTCTTAAATCATTTATAAAACCTTGGATACCAGTCTTAAGTAAACACGTTTTAAGTGTTGGCCAACCCTAGGTAACGTTTAACCATTTAAACGGTATAATTAATCATGTTACATCTTAAAACGTTTATCAGTCCTGTGTAACTCTCAACTTATTTGCCATACCTGGAAAGTCTTAACATGTTAACCAATTAAACTAAAATTTGACCAACTCTGAATACATTCTTACTGGCTAGATGCTGTTTGTAGATTGTAAAATCAGAGTAATTCGTCATTTTATACTGTGAACGTTAACCTATCTATAAGTTGCAACAAGTAAGATATAACGATAGCTTTTGTAATAATTTGTTTGTTTGTTTGTTTGACTGGAGTTACGCACAAAGCTACTCAATAAGCTATTTATGCTCTGCCCACCACGAGTATCGAAACCCCGTTTCCAGCAGTGTGAGTCCGCTATATCATTAGGGGCTTTTGTGATAATCTCATGACGACTACGTGTTTGACAGCACAATTCTTGTCGCTTATGTACTTACAATATTTAACGTAAGAAGTGCGAAAATTTATACGATGTTAGCGAAGTTAAGTACGTATAACTTTCGTCAAGCTCACTCTTCACTCATTAATACTATTGTTATAAATATTGTTGGGAACGTTTTTTATATCATACTAGTAAAACTTATGCAAGACCCAATCCATGTAACGATTACTAATTAATTTCTTTCTTCAAGAAATGTTTCCTACGATCATTTCTTCTAATGGCCTAATTTCATAAATAAACTTTTAAAATAAACTCCAAAATTAGGCCTAATATACTAATAATGTTTAACAACAATTTCTTTGCTTGATAGCAGGCATAAGTTACTGCTTCACTAACACAAACACCAACTCTAAGAGACTCGATCATTGAGTCTTGATCTTATCCTGAACTCTCACTTCCACTAAGTACGGAAAGTTTCTAGATTCAAGGACTGCTTTTATGAACTATCTAGATCTAGCGTCATTGTCAAACATTTAAATTACAATTTAGAAAACATAGCATTCAACACAGGGTATTAAACCATCGAATAAAATAATAATTTATTTATGTCAGTTTGAAAATAATGTATTTCTTAGCTATAAAGCTTCAATTTAACTTAAATGGCATCGTGTGTGACATAATAATTATCGTATAAATATATATATATATATATTTGCATACACACATAAGCATTATTCAAATTACACCTTTGACTTCTCAAAATGCACTTGTTTTAATAACATAAAACAAAATAACCTTGACAACACATTTAGTCACTGCCATGTTAATTAGGTAACATAAACAAAGTTTGTTTTTTGAGTATCATGCTTCAAGTTTCATAATTTCTAATATCTCTATATTGTGTGAAGTCTATAGACATCGATGTTAAACCTAAAAACTTAATAAAGCAGTGGAATAATGATAATTCACTATGCTTTGTTTCGCCACACATCCTAAACAACATTATTGTATTCTAGAAGACTTCACTACTCAAACCAGTTAAGTTCAATTCGTATACCGGTTCTAGATAACATTTAAGCAAGGAGCACGATTTCCGCAACAGACAACTTGAAAATCTTCTGTCTTTATTAGATGGTCTTATTCATATCAAGACAGTACATTGGAATAAGAAAAATACAAGATATTTTTGAAATGAGAATACAAATTAAAAAAACAAACAAACACACATTCTGCTGACTTTCCTGAATTTTCAAATCATCATTATAGAAAGCAATATGTTAACAACTATCACGAGCCATGCGATAAACCAGTTTTTATTCATTGTCATTCACATCTTCCCTGGTAGGGTCATACGTGAAACTGAGATTAGGCACTTTTGGCGTATTAACAATATTTGCAACAAAAAGTCGTGAAGCAAAGGCTATAAAAAACTTGTATAAAAATTAAAAATACTATTTAACCTCAACCTATAAACTAAGAACAATGTATAATTGTAAGCCTAATGTTTGCATCAAGAGTTTAAAAAACTGTAACGTCAAAAAGGCGATCAACGAAAACTTTGTTACGCTATACATTATTCCAAAATTCTGAGTTCAGTGAAAGCCTTGTTACTCTGTACATTAAATTTAAATTCTTTGTACTTATTCAATCAGTGTTCTAATTGAAATAAAATCCGTTAACACTTTCAAAAATTATAAATTAATCATATAAAACTTTGAAAATTATAAACTAATCAAGAGAAACTTTGAATATTATAAACTAGTCAAGTGGAACTTTGGAGACTATAAACAGATCAAGTAAAGCTTTAAAAAATATAAAAATAGTTAGGCAAAACTTAAAAACAAAAATCTATAAGATCAACCTTTATCAAAAGGCTTTTAGTAAACACTGTGGAAAATATACAAACTATAAAACTGACTTAAAATGAAGGTGTATTGAAAAAAATTGTTGTGTATAAATAATGTGTAATACATAATTTTACAGTGGGAATATATTTTAATAGTTAATTAACGACTTTTCAACCGCTAGGGATGCACCATCGTCTAGTTTCACTCGATCGCAGAACATTATATCAGAGCAATGCCTTTCAGAACATGGTAAACTTGACGTTTTAACTAAAAACGTTCCTGTTAAATGTCAAAATTTTATAGAGAAAATAATTTAAATGTCTTCATATTTTAAAATATTTCGAAAAAGAAATGAAAAAACCTAAAGATTGACATTGTAGTGGTACATTTACTTGCATAGTATCTAAACATTGATACTGTAGTGACGTAATTGCTAGTCTAGTATCTTTGTTTTTTGAATTTCGCACAAAGCTACTCGAGGGCTATCTGTGCTAGCCGTCCCTAATTTAGCAGTGTAAGATTAGAGGGAAGGCAGCTAGTCATCACCACCCACCGCCAACTCTTAGGCTACTCTTTTACCAACGATTAGTGGGACAGACCGTCACATTATAATGCCCTCACGGCTGAAAGGGCAAGCATGTTTGGCGCGACGGGGATGCGAACCCGCGACCCTCAAATTACGAGTCGCACGCCTTAACACGCTTGGCCATGCCGGGCCAGTCTAGTATCTAAACATACAGGTTTAGTACAATTAGGATTGTACTGCATTAGTTCTGTTTACTGTTTTGTAAGAATTCTGTGTAATTTTAATTTTCACATGAGTGTTTAGTTTTAAGATAATTCTGCCACTCCTTGTATTTTACTTTTACATACGATATATCAAATCTATAAAAACGTTATAAGCACTTTAAAATAAGAAAAGAAATGAGAAAACAATGAGAGGGCATATACTTAACCCACTATTACGAGTTTGTAAACTTAGTTCCTGAAACTTTATAGAGTATTAGAGTCTATACAAAACATGTCAATACAATAAACAAAAACAATTAAAATCAAAACAAACATCTGTTTTTTTACCTTAATTATCTGCGGTTCGTGACTGATTTATAACTGTGTAGTAAAAGCATAAACTATTTTTTCTCTTTTGCAAAAACTGCTTTATTTTTTTATTTGTTTTTTTGTTTGTTTGGAGTTAAACACAAAGCTATACAAGTATTGAAATCCGGTTTCTAACTTTCCAAATCTGTAGACGTGTCGCTGTACCACTAGGGGGCTTCTATATTTGATTACAGAAACATTCATAAGCTAAGAAAAAACAGGCATCACTAAGCCATATAACTGAAAGTCATAGACATTTTAATTAACTTTTGTTTTTAAAAATATTGCCTCTCTATTAATGTCAGTAATACTTCTTGAAATGTAAAATTTAAAAAAATTATACAGTACCTTGGTAATTCAAATATATCATACTAAATTCACATAAGTTTTAGTTTGGCTTCTAGGTTTATACCTAAAAAACGGAAAAATAATAATTACACAGAGCTACGATGGTTCTATTATCTTGAAATTTTTACATGTTCTACAGTAATTCCTGTACGCTGAATCTCAAATGATATCCTTTTCTTCTTCATCACATACAGATTTTACACAAAACATCACATGTATTTTAACATAAGTGAATCACTTTCTTTGAAATCAGGTCATATTTTGCGCTTAAAATTTTTGACAATTATTGGCTCTGCATTTCTCTAGACCATTTGCGACGTGAGAGTCTTATCGATAGTTTTAGAACCCATGAGAACCACATCGCTAGTATATAAACGGTCAACAAGCCGCATGACGTGTCATTTCAAGATAGTACTTGTTTGTTCATACACTTAGACATTATTTCTTCCTTTTCAATATTATTTATTAGTCGCCTTATAAAAAAGACTTTTATGCATATTTTGGAATAACATTTAGGAACCAAGACAAATCATGAGCTTCACATTAAGTTTGCATCATTTTTGTCGAAGTATTGAGATAATGGACTTAACGTAAATAAAAAAGTATTGGTCTTTTGATATTCCAATGTTCTGGCGTGAACTTAGAAACCACGGAAATGACTGTTATTTTTTCATATGTAACATGCAAGGCTAGAACATTTGAAATAAAAAAGGAAATTTTTTACTCGAAACGTCAATCTGCTATAAGACTTGTTGATGTTCCTTTAAGTACCTAACTACTCCACTGAAGACTTTTGATACAGTTTCATCTAATTCTGAATCTGATGTCAATAGATACGACAATAGGAATTGCTTTCAACCTGAAACGTCTGAGGAACCACAACTTTTCATACAATTTGAACTTAATGATATGGTGAGAGATTAAACCTTTCCAAAGGCTTCTTCAGAGATTTTTGAGTTTAGACTTCGGGCTAAGAAATCGTGAGAAAGAGTTTATACCATACTTTTCGCAAGAAGGTTCACTGGTTTACTGCAACAAAATTGCTAAATTAATACCACTGCTAGGAGCTGCAGTCTATGAATCACGTGAACCAAGTACTCATTGATTCTTCCAAAAGAAGTAAGAAACGTGTTCTTCTTCATAATGGTAACATATATGAATCTGTTTCTACTGCTCATTCGATTTACTTGAAGGAAACGTACGAAACTCTCGAACTTCTTAATAAGGTCAAATGTATAGACTATGACTAGCTACTTTGTGGAGTCTTAAAAGACCTTTGTATGTTGGTGGGTCAACAGTCCAGTTATACAGACTTTCCTTGTTTTTGTACGAATGGAACATCAGAACACGAAAATCAGTAATATAAAGAAGCAATGGCTACACATAGTCAGTTTGATATAAGAATCGAAAAACATTGAACATGAAGGTTTGATTGACACAAATGATGTTCTATTACCTTCACTTCACATAAAATTAGACTTGATGAAGCAGTTTGTAAAGGTATAAGACAAAGATAATGACTGTTTCAAGTATCTATGAGGGTAATTGAACAGTTTTCACTCTTTCAGAAGCAAAACTTAAAGAAGGGATTTTTGTATTAAAACCAAAACAACTTTTATGAAGTTTAAATTCGCACGCCTGGGTAATCTAATGTGAGCGAAGACATCAAAGATACTTAAAATGACTTATAAATATTAATATATCATGAATAATTAAATGATTTTAAATCATAACCTCGGATGCTTTTGGACACATATTTCTAAAAAAGAAACAGATCTGACAAGTGAAGTATTATAATTCCAACGTTGGTGATCGATGAAAAAAACGTGTAGCTGAACATTTCTTGTATTTACTGTAAACAAAGTAAACGGAATTAATGTTGTTGATAAGTTAACCTTTTGTGTTTTTTTCACTGTCTAAATAAATGCATAAACATATGTAATGTTTGTAACAGCATTTTGGTATAATATGAATATTAAATACTCTCATAAATAAATAGATTGAATGGATGTACAATTGGGTTAATTTTTGAGAGGCAAACTATATACCCAGCTCTGCACGTGGTGAAAGTCTACAAGCAAAAGTAAACTCTCAGTCCATAGTAGGCTTTCTTTTTGAAGTTCTTGTAATGCACTTTAAATATCTTACGTTTTGCAGGTTATTTTAAGGAGAATCTAATCATCTGTCATTTTTCCCTTAAAATCACAGAAATCACGCATAAATTGACAAAATATGTGCGAATATTTTTAGTAGCGTTTATTCTAAAAGAAAACTGTTGTAAAAGGGGAAGTGGATCAAAAGTGAGGAGGTGTAGAAGTCGAGAAACTTGACAGAAATGGTAAAGCAGTTCGTCACTTCTTATTCAAAGCAGCCTACAGTAGTGTTAAAGATTTCTACTGTTTGAACTTTTACATTTAATGAAGGAAATTTAATAATAATATTGAATGTTGTTTCTATGGAAAATTATATTTTACACCAAAAAGTAAGAAACATTTTAAAAATGCTTTAATTACGCAATACTTCTCTAATTTCAGCTTATTCTAACCCCAGTATAAACCGGAAGTAAAATGGTGTGAATAAGAAAAGAGCGGGAAACTTAATCAGCAGACATATTTTCATTCTCCGCATCGTAAGTGGTTTTTCTTTATTGCTGTACAAGTTATTTATGGGAAGTAAGATGAAATAATGAACATTTTATTTACAATTTTTGACTTGTAAAATTTTGTCGTGGTGAGAGTTTTATTCAAAACCAACTATTTACAATAGTTACTGTAGTAACGACGTACGGGCTAGTCTATAAAAAATTTTTTTTTTTTTTTAATACGTGGGAGTGTTTAATATGAGCATAATTTGATTTCGGAATGCTAAGTTCGCATGTCAAGTTCGGTTTAGATTAGGAAAAACGTTTAGAAGAAAATGTGTTCACAGACAGAAAAAAAAATTGATATTGTATACTTACCACACTGGTATGGTATAATATGTTTTGCGTATGTGTGAAAAACGCCCGTATCGCCACTTTTATACTTAGCTCGGCCGATTAAAACGAGGCAGAGGTGGATGATGCTTGAATAACAACAAAGATCTTTATTAGACGCAAAATAATTAATATTAACTTTCTAAAAAGGAAGCTGCTGAGAGAGAGTAGGGCAAATTAAATATAATTCTCTTACTTCCCACTTATTAGAATATATCGTTTTAATGGTTTGGCATGCCCTCCGCTAGTACAGCGGTAAGTCTACGGATTTACAACGCTAAAATTAGGGGTTTGATTGCCTTCGGTGGGCTCAGCGGATAGCCCGATGTGGCTTTGCTATAACACAAACACACACAGTTTGGCACTTTCGCTGTTAATGATATTTTCGGCCGCAAGCCCAATAATATCTTCTGAGGTTCGGTCACCTTAAGAGGACTACCTGCGCTAGCCATATCTAATTTAGCAGTAATAGTTTAGAGGGAAGATAACTAGTCAATAGCATATACCGGATGAAAAGTTGAACATGTTCTCCCTAACAACGTGGCCATGTCGGTCCCTGGCATGGCCTGGCTGTTAATACGATCGATTCAAAATATGCGGACTCCAGTCTTGAATCCCCGTCCCATCAAACATTCTCGCCCTTTCAGTCATGGGAATGTCAGAATGTGACAATCAATCCCACTACTTATTGGTAAAAGAGTAGTCCAAAAGTTGGTGGTGGGCAGTGATGACTAGCTGCTTTCCCTCTAATCTTTAACTGCTAAATTAGGGGCTGCTAGCGCAGATAGCCCTCGAGTAGTTCTGCGCAAAAATGAACCAACAGACAACCAATACATGCCAGGTTTTGATAGAGGGCAATAATTATTTTTCATCCTAGTTTCAGATAATGCGCATCTGTGTGTGTTTGTGTGTATCTGTATACAGAAAATTACCAAGTGTGCATTCCAGAAGTGAAGGAACAGTATTCATAAACAATAGTCACTAGCAAAATCAATCATAGTTATATTTGTCTGATGGGTACATTGTGTCAGTTCCATGGTTCAGGTGATGCGACTTTGAACTTTTCACAGTTATCACAAGAGTATTTGCAAGCATTAAAACTGGGTCTTTACCAGCTATAGATAATTGTAACATATATATAACAGTAACTATATGAATATGAATTGTAGAGCTTGTGGGTCCGTAGTGAAAGCAATAATCTTCTCTATGCAAATATTCCGTTCCATCCTGTTACAAGTCAGTGCCATATCTATTCTAACCTATGACCTATTATTAGCAATGAAATGCCGATCACTTGCATTACTTGTGTGGTTCTTCTGACAGCAACGACACGAGAAATACAGACTAACACATTCTGTTACTCTACTTTCATATGTTCAGGATAGAAAGAGAAATGGATGAATGTCGAAAGTGAACGCTTAATGTGTACAGTTATGTGAAATCTGTAATGTTAATTGGTTACTTATGTACAAAATTAAAATCAAGTTTCCATCAATTTTTGTTTTAGCTTTTGAATATCTGTGGTTTTGTTTTGAATTTCGCGCAAAGCTACTCGAGGGCTATCTGCGCTAACCGTTCCTAATTTAACAGTATAAGACTAGAGGAAAGGCAGCTAATCATCACCGCCCACCGCCAACTCTTGGGCTACTATTTTACCAACAAATAGTGGAATTGGCCGTCTCATTATAACGCTCCTCCGGCTGAAAGAGCGAGTCTGTTTGATGTGACGGTGATTCGAACCCGCGACTCTCGGATTACGAGTCGAGTGCCTTAACCACCTGACTTGAATACCTGTGGGATAATGAGAGTACAATATACATAAAAATAGAAATAAGAAATTCAAAGAATCATAACAATTATTACAGACCATTTTCATCTACGGTATAAATTGTTTTATGTATTAGAAATGATCCTTTTGTCTGCGCAACACTTTCAACTTTGTAAAATTAATAACTTTAAATATTTGATTACAATGGTGTTTTTGAAATTTTACATTCCAAGAAAAATTTACAGTAACACTACAGTAATGTCACTTAGTCTAGTGTTAAATATTTGAAAGATGAAATTATTAAAGCTAGTAAAACTAACAATAGTTAAATAATGCACAGTTTATTAAAAGCAAACTTTGTTAAGTTAATATTTTTCTTAACAGAGTACCCTGGTAGTTCGTTTATTAGTTTTGGAATATTCACGCAAAACTACACAATGACTATCTGCGCTACTCGTCCCTAAATTTGAAGCGATATATTATAGGGGAACTAATCAATAGCGCCCACCGTCAACTCTTGCTAGTTATAATATTTTGTTTCAGAGTTTAAGAAATACCCAGTAAACGATGGATAGTACCCAGAACGAATATTACGTCTGTTTAAATTACAAGTGGATAGCCTGAATAGCGACACTTTTGTTTGTTATTCTTCAAAACCCGTTTTTGGTCTTCAAAGGCTAACTTGATTATTAGTAAGCCTACTACGTTTTATCAAAAATACCATCGCACAAGAGGGAAGTATCACTAGATTAAGCATTTTATACTATTTGAATGATAAAGAAAAAGCTTCGATAAGCCTAACGACCTCTTCCACCTTGAAAACCCAAAGACAAATAAAGGTTATGTTATTTCGTTGTTGTTTAATTTATTTCAGTCGCACGCAATACGAAACTGGCTGAAGACAAAGCAAAAATGAAACAAAAACTTTTAAACGTACGACAGTGTGCTCGTGTTTATTTACTGGCTGGCTTCAAATTATCGTTGCGACTTTAAATTTGCTGCTAGGATGTAAATACTTTTTAAAATAGTCAACAGAAAACATAATGAATTATATTATATTGCACTTTATAATTAAAAAGGAGTTCGAGTATAGTAGTATCTAATAATCCATAGAATATTTATACATTGGAGGAAACAGAGAATCCTTAATTCACATCAACTTCTATAAGTACTATCATTCCTTGAAATTATATTGCCCCTTCTCAAGGAGATAGATACAGGGAAAAACTAGTACAAGCTTTTACAAGAGGCAACTAATAGTTACTTAAACAAAACGATTAAAGCATGTTTATAAATTTTCTACATTCAGTTAAAAGACTGTCACAACTAGATGTAGAATAGCTTTTAGGGCAGTGGAGTTAAATTATTTCAACCATGACAGAGAATTAAAGAGCTTCTCCATTGTTGTTTTTTAAACTATTGTCCGTCTTAAGAAGAGTTTACCTAAGTATAATTTAGTTTCTGCAAAACTAGTTTTACTAAGTTGGTTTTGATATGTAGAATGCCAGTATAAAATTTTAATTTTAGAATTTTAGTAAAGAGCCACACAAAAGAGGACGCTTTTTTGCGTCAACAAATTCAGATCATAAACCCTCGGATTTGCATATCGGACACATTAACTTGGTTCTAGGCATCGGTGATAAAAAGAAGAGGACCTATATTCAGGGTATTGTGCGATACCATAGGACGTAAGTTCATTGAGGAAAGATTGTGTTCTCATTTCTAAATTCTATGTATATTAATCAAACGACCAAACATTCAAATTCGCAGTATTCAAGACGCGGAAGTTTATTTTCTAAAGCACCTGCTCATCTCGTAAAACCGCCTATTTGTTTGTATCTTACCCGATCTCAGTTTTCACATCCTTAAATATCCTGCACACAGAGACCTGAAGCGATGATTCATACAATCCAAGAAGCTCATGACAGAACAAGCTACTTTGACTCATGTTCATACGAGTACCAATAAATAGCCTGTCAACCGTTTTCATTCCCCTAGCTTTAAAATAATTCATTAATTAATTTGGTTATAATGTATGTTTCATTCCCCTAGCTTTAAAATAATTCATTAATTAATTTGGTTATAATGTATGTTTCATTCCCCTAGCTTTAAAATCATTCATTAATTAATTTGGTTATAATGTATGTTTGTATGTAATTACTATAAGAATTAGTATAATAATCATGTTCTCTTCCAAAACTAAATTTAAAAATAGTGTCTAAAACATTTTTAACAATCCAATATAATTATTTTTACTTTTCGTGGGAACGTTAGAAGTCCGTCGATTTGCGATTGCAGTTGTCTATTTTCTGATACAATGAAATGTACATTTCAAGTGGTTTAAACAAAAATTCAAGAGAGAACATTCAATCGAGATTTTTGATTTTATATGAAAATGTATTCATTTCGTTGCTGTAGAATGGTTCAATGTCTAGAAAAATTTTATAAAGTTTGATTCGGTTATTATAAGAGGTTTTTTTTTTCCATTTTTCTAGTTAAACACAAACAACAATATGAACTGCCTGTAGTGAGCCTACCATCAGTATCAAGATCCAGTTTTAAGCATTATAAGTGTGTAGAAATACAGCTGAGCCGCTCTCATAACACCTAACAAACAATATGACGTATTTTATTTTAATCCAAACTCTATCACAGATATTGTTGACATAATCTTACCAAGTGAATTTCGGTTTATTCGTTTTATTCCATAGGAATTTTATTGAATATCTTTTTATTCTACGTTTTTTGACTAATTTACCAGGAAGTGCAAAAGAGAGAATAAAGGAAATAAAAAAAGAAAGTAGAGTCGTGAGTTTGAAGAGGTGTCCTCTCAATCCTAGTATCCATCATCTCTCACTATTGTTTGTTCCTTATCGCATATTTGTGCAAACGTTTTCAAGAACTATTTGCTCCAGTTATACCTAATTTTGAACTTGCAGATTTGAGTAAAAACCGTCATTCAACGGTATCCATAGCCACTCTTATTAAACTGCTATTATTTGAGTGATTTTTACCGTAATATTTGAAGCGTACCTACAATCCTAAAAGAGAAAGCGTGTTTTGGGTGGCAATGGGTTACGATCTATAAATAGTTAGACACATAATCTGCTCATGTTAACCTTAAGTCAGATTTAGGCTCAAAGTAATCATATGAAATTTGTTGCAACACATTACCTTATAATTCAACCTTAAGCAGGCCTTAAGTAATGTAAATGGGTATTACCTAGGGTTGCTACCTGGCATGGTTTTGTTTTTTTTCTTTGATGGCTTTGCCTGTATTCAGAAAAAAAGTTTATCTGTCGTTTTCTTTATATGGGTCTAAAGATTTACATTATTATGACATTACAATGGAATATCTAATGTTCAACGTTTCTTTATCCAGCTAAAGATCAATACTGAAATGTTACCACTTCTTAATTTAAATTTAAGCAATCGCAGATCAAAACTGTTGAAAATACAGCAGCTGTCCGTCTTCCAGGTTGTCAGAGATTTAAAATGTACTATAGTAAGTGGCTATTGTAGTGTAATAGAGTATTGTATTAGTACACTCGTATTATCTAGTTCTGTTTGTTTTTGTTTTCTTTTTGTTTGTTTGAAATTAGGCACAAAGCTACACAGTGGACTATCTGTGTTCTACTCACCATGGATATCGAAACCCTGTTTATAGCCTTGTAAGGTCGCAGAACTACCGCTGGGGGCATCTAGTCCTGTAATTCACTGTTAGAGGTGGGATGGGTTGCAGAGTTGCCTTGTTTGGAGGAGAGAGAGAGTATTTTCGCATTCCAGGGGTTGTAACCCTATTATTACCCTCGTTATTAGAAGTGAAATAAAGTGTATAGAACTTTCTCATATCAACTAAAATAATCCAGACTCGACCCTATATTTTAAATACAGGTAGTTATCGATTTACGCGAATCTTTTTTACTCGTTTTTGAATTAACACGGCGGATGGAATAACATCATTTCTCGATTTACATGTTTGCGAATTCGGATTAACGAGATTTCGAGCGATTTGTTTATTGTAACGGAACAAATAGAAGCATTTACTCACCGCGTGCTTGAAGTTTTAGCTGATACAGACGCTTTATTACAATAACATACGCGATAACGCGACGCACGATAGCTGAAGTGACGTTACAATGACAATACATAGTATTACGGTTATCTGTGCAGCAGCCAGATGGTCGCGGGTTTGAATGGTCAAAAATCAATGTATCATGCTATAAACTGGAGTTGATATTTTCTGCAGATATATTATGTTGATTACATGAGCATAGGCGGCACATATAACACTATAAATAAATTAAAAACAAATCAATACATTTTTTCTCAAACATTCAATGTTCCCCGCTAGTACAGCGGTAAGTCTACGGATTTACAACGCTAAAATCAGGGGTTCAATTCCCCTCCGTGAATTCAGTAGAGAGCCCGAGGTGGCTTTGCTAAGTGAAAACACACAAAGTTTCCCTACCTCAATCAAGCAGCTAAAATCAGTTGAGTTTTTCTAAAGTTCATTAGATTCGAAAAAAATTACTGGAATAGTGCGTGAAAAGTGATATTTTTAAATATCCTTATTCAGTCTATTAAGCACCCAAGTGAACCAGGGGAACTATAATGCTAAAATAAGGAAAAATCTGAGAAAGCAATTATGTAGCTTTGCACCAATAAGTAATTAAAGTGAAAAATAAAAGCATGAAGTTTATCATTTAGCTTCCTTTGTTCTCATATGTGCAACAAAAAAGAAAGTAATTCTATTTAATCTCTCCAAACTGTAGACCCTTTTTTACTGTGTTCCAAACCTTTGAACGTTGGCCATGGTAAACAAAGTTGCCTTGCACTTCCTGTTTACTTCTATGAACATACACCTCTCACTTTTTTTTTTCCTTGTTCCATAATTACAAGTTAACTACTTAAAGTTCAAAGACTAATCACAGTAATTTCATTGGTGTATCCATGTGGAACGGGTTACAAAAGTTCATGTACTAAATTTGCCATGAAAAACAAAGCTGCTTTGAATAACAGTAAAGTGAATACAGCACACGCTTAAGGGACCGTATTTTAAATTACAAAAGAAACATTTTCGTTATTCTCTGATTTATGTCAAAAGAGATAGTTAGAAAATGACGTCGAAATTATAACAACAATTCAAATATATTAATTTTTGAAAGTTCTCACTGATTACTGTTTTAAGTAAATGACATTCAAATCTCATGGTATATAAATAGAGAGTGAAAAAATAAATTCAATTACTTAATATAATTGTTTCAAACTTTTACGCATTACTGGTTGTGAGGGTAAGGTAAGGTAAGGTTTTGGAATTTCGCACAAAGCCACTCGAGGGCTATCTGTGCTAGCCGTCCCTAATTTAGCAGTGTAAGACTAGAGGGAAGGCAGCTAGTCATCACCACCCACCGCCAACTCTTGGGCTACTCTTTTACCAACGAATAGTGGGATTGACCGTCACATTATACACCCCCACGGCTGGGAGGGCGAGCATGTTAAGCGCGACGCGGGCGCGAACCCGCGACCCTCGCATTACGAGTCGCACGCCTTACTGGTTATGACTTTTGGCTTTTGATTTAGAAAAAAAACAACAAAAAAACTGTTAAAGCGCATAAGATTTCATAAAAATTTGCTAAATAAAAACTTATTGATTTAAATTATTTATAAATTTACTCATTATTTAACACTGTAATTATAGTGTTAAAGCTGATCTGATTTCTTTAGGTTAATTTTCAGTGTAACAAAGTAAAATAAATACCCCTGAATTTTTATTACACAACTTAAAAAAAATCTTTTATCATACTGTTTGAAAAATTAGAAAGGGAAATAACAATAGTAAGAATAGAATGATATTCATAGTTATTTCTTAAAATAGCTGTACACGTTTCTGACGTATCTCTTTTCTCATGAAATCTTTTCCGTTGAATCTTGACAAGTGAAGAAAGATCACGTGATACACACGTGCTTGCTAGTGCTTACATTTTTGTACTTGTTCATACAACTTCAAAAAATGTCCTACAAACAGTTGCTTAAAACTTCTTATTTAGGGTGTTATTTTAACAAGTTACGGCCGTTTTTTTTATGCATTTGGGCTTTGAATAATTTTTATTTAAAACAAACAACGGCCGATATGCAAGTTCTGCTGCTCTTTTGATTTCCGTTTTATTTTAGTTAGCCTAATTAGGCTTTGCCTTATTTTAACCGGAATGTGGAATTGAGGTTTCTCGGTTTGCGTTCTATTATCTCCCCCCTTCTAAAAAATGCGCTGCACTTTTGGTCCTAAGTGAATTATAAGAGTAACAATGAAATCCAATATTCTGTCTGACAAGAGTTGGCGGTGGGTAATGTTGAACAGTTGCCTCATCTATAAGTTGTAAGCAAAATCCAACAAAACAAATAGAACGAATTGCATAACTCTAACAATAGACATAAATGATGGAACATTGAGAAGAAGAAAAAAAAGAGTACTAATACATTTATATTTAAGTGGAATACATACAACATTAGGTTTTCTAAATGTTTATGCTCAATAGTTAACGTGAACAGTTTTATAAAATACGTACTTCCGCGTGAAAAAGCAGGTTGACTCAAGGCCGCCAGACACATTTCCGTAAACATGAAACAAGATAAATTCCAGTTACGAATCAGGTCACAGAAACATTTCGCAACTTTGGCGTTTATAGTCCGGATTACCTGGAGGGCAAAGATTATCGGTTTCTTTCTGACCTGTGTTGTAACGAGAGGCTAAAGGTTTGAAGCTTTGCTTGTAACTGAGATTCTCGGTTTCATAAAGCTGTGTGATATCGTTTTTGAATTAGTACACTATCGTTAACAAAATATATTAAAAGATCTGTAAACTAATAGTAAATATTCATATCGTTGAGATATGACAAGTTTTTTGCATCAGGTCAAGGCTTATAAAACGAGTACAAATACAGTGACTTGAAAACAACTCATTGTACCAGTCTGTGAGATAATGAACTGAATTTGTCTTCACTTAGCAAATAGAACAAACAATACATAAAGACTGTGAAATCTCGCGTTTTGCTGGAACTGTACCAAATAAAAACCCATCAGTCGCAATGACATGAACAACCGCTCACTGAAAATGATACTCTATGAATCAGGCCAAGTTAAAAACAGAATGTTTTATTTTGATAAAAGGTTTTCAGAATGTAATATATTCCAGCTTTTTGCCCACAACGGTTTGACCTACTTTATATCTGCTGCAGTTGCGTGGAAAAATATGGACTTTGTTTTGTAAAAAAAAAATTACGCTCACCAAACGATACTGTAAATTTAACCAAACCATGCCTTTAATTTCAGTTATTTATATTTTACTTAGACATTTTGTATTGGTTGCTAAAGGATAGTTTGGCATAAGGTAGTGATAATATATGACTTTTAGAAATTTCCTGGGTGTTTAAATTTAACATGACGTTTCACGTTTTCTAAAATCTTGGGAAATAAGCTGCATAAAAAGACCAAAAATTTGTTTTTGAAGAACTAATCAGTAATTATTCAGTCAATTTTGAGTTTATGTCGTAGGTACAAGAAAGAATACAAGTAGGTGACTGATTAGTTTCATTCATGAGTCAGCCCATCGTTTAGGTACTATTAGTTGGTGATACTATGCAAGTTATAAAACGTTCTGTTGAAAAAAATCAAACTCTTTACTTTCACTAAGTGGGCCAGGCGTTCGATTCATAATCTGAGGGTTGCGGGTTCGATTCCCGGTCGCACCAAACATGCTCGCCCTTTCAGCCGTGGGGAGTTATAATTTGACGGTGAATCCCATTATTCGTTGGTAAAAGAGTAGCCCAAGAGTTGGCGGTGGGTGGTGATTACTAGCTGCCTTCCCTCTAGTCTTACACTGCTAAATTAGGGACGGCTAGCACAGATAGCCCTCGAGTAGCTTTGTGCGAAATTCAAAACAAACTTGTTTATAAATACGGCGGGGCTACTATTGCTACCGCTACTTTTGAAATTGACATTTTTTACGATAACTTTTTGTGGATTTAAAAATTAAAAATACAAATTTATTGGAAATGGAAATACTGTGTTGCCACAATAACGTAATACAGACTTCTCGAAACAGCCTATCCATATTAGTGAATAATAGGAGGAAAGCAGCTAACAAACACACAGCTTTCAATACATTCAGTGGTAGTACTTAAAGAATACAACGTCAAAATGATAACGGTAATAATAATAAATGAGCTAATAATTCAGGACAGCAATTGCATCACGTAACAACTTTGTTTGAAGTAAGCAAAATGCAGAGTATCTACAATTACATATAATATGATATACAATATACAAAAGTATATGATACTATTATAGATTATGATAATTATACAATATTATTATTTTATTAATGATAATAATACAATATATATAATTATAAAAATGTATAATATAATATTATAATATATATTATAAATCACGATTTATAATAATGTATGTGTCAGAGATTTCCTTAACTAATTATCCGACACGAAACATAAACTAGCGAGTTCATATGAATATCTTGAATTTTCAATAGAAATGTTTTAACAAGGAAAAGTTTCTGTAAGGATTGTCCAACTCAAGAATTTGATAAAACATTTAACACTACTTTTAAACCATAGTTTTATGTAAAAATGAATTAATAAACTTTTTTATATTAATATTAAATCATATTGAACATGCAAAAGGTAAATATAAACAAATATAAAGAACGCTTTATATATCTTACGTACTATTACGTCACAGATAACCGCCAAGCCATTGGTGCAAGTCGCATAAGGTGAAGTATGTGAGGTAGTAAAGGCGAGCCTAATTAATTCCAAAGCTATGTATATCACATTATATATAATGATATATAATAATTGTATATGAATATACAGGGTAGCCCGTAAGTCCTACACATCCATATGTTATTATATTATATTCAATTACACATGTATTATAAATTTGTTTCTTTTATTTTCAGAGAAATATGGCCGATGTAAGCCCATTTACACTCGAAGAGCGTATTGTGACAAGTACGTGGGTACATGAGCGCAAGAATACTGGTGACACCACACAGATACACTGGATACATAAGAAGGATGGGTAGGGACTTACAGGCCACCCTGTATGTGTGCTAACATATATAGTTATATAATTATACAGTACATGATTATGTACAACATACAAATAATTATAATGTATATTTTCCACTAAAATGTAACGAGTAACGCTTTGCTTATACACAAAATAAAATGGAACAACGCTAACTGCAATTGCTATGAATTTTCAAATATAGTCTTGATCCACTAGTCGCTCCTAGAAACGCAGCACCACTACCCATAGTTCTAGTTACTAGTGGGTTTTCTTGAAATCTGTCTTCCTAAAGAGAGAATACTCCTCGTGACTATACAACAACTGTATAGTCGATATAGTCCATAAATCATGGAAAGACAAATTAACAAAATGTTTAGTGAAAGGACAGAAAGTTAGTAAATAATATAATGCCTTTGCTTTCTTAATCAAATTTTTGGTAATAATTTGTTTAACACAATTAATGATTTGAATATATATTTATGAATAATAATTATTGTTAGCTTTAAATAGTGATTTTGTTGTTCATTATGTAAGTATAACTGTTATATTTAATTTGTTATTTGTGTATAACAGTGTTCGAGACTTGATAATTCAAAGATAAAACAATGTTGTAGACTTATTTTTATAATATTTTACTTTAGACGTTTCGTCTCGACATAGTGATGACGTATGACACTGAAGCTTCCCTCTTCTTAAAGTTTCTAAGAATGCGGAAAAGAAAACGTATAATAACAGCAGAAAATTGTTGTTGATGAGCTAACCAATGAGTTTGTAAGTCAGCCAGTTTTGACTTTTCATAAATACTAGAATAACTTTATCTAGTACCGTTTAGTCTTATATATGACTTAGGCCTACAGCTGGATTATCGTTACTTTATGATATCGTGTAGCTGATAAAACTTTCATTGGGGAAATAAAACTATCAGTCCACTTTTGTTAACTGGACTAAATTTTGCATTTTGTTTTATCTGATAATCAGATAATAACACGAAACCGTAGAAACTGCTTCATGATTATTTTGAATATTTTTAGCATTTAAATTCTATAATTAATAAGATAAAGATCACTAAATTGAACTTTCAGGGTATTCCAGAATATAATGGTATCATATTACACATCAAGCAATGATTTTGAGTCTGTCGTCAGGTTTTAATAGTCTATCATAATATTTAGAATTATTTTATAAAAAAACTGATTTTAGTACTTACAGAATGCCATTGACTTCTGATGACTTAAGAAAATTAATAAATCTAAAAGCATTTATCTCGATTTACGTAGAATTGCATTCAATAACATCAGCTAAATAATACTGATATTGAGTGGTACTGAGTTTTTTAAAGTTGTTTATCAATATATTGGAATATCCTAATTTGTTTTTACAGGTTCATTAAAATATTTTAAAATTTGTTCTCTGATTTACTGAAACGAAGCTAATCTGATGACTGATTCACACACAGTGTAATTTTTATAAATGTATTCTTTGATTTATTAAATATATATGTTCAGTATTTTTTTTATATTTGACTACTGTTACATTGAAACATTTTCGAACCAGCCTGATGATTCATTGAAACACGTCACTGTAACATTGTCGGGTTTTTTAACTGATATATTAAATGTTTGTTAATATGTTCACTAATTTATTGAAACATTTATTAACCTTTTGGCTGATTTATCTAAAAAACTTTAACCCAATTTTATAAATCTGTTCACTGATTCAATAAAATATTTTTATATTTACATACTAATTCACTGACACATTTTTGAATCTGTACATTTCTCTTATTTACTAAAACACTTAAGATTTGCCACTGATTTGGTGAAATGTATATAAATCTGTTCATTGATTCAATAAAATGTTTTAATACTATTCATTGATTTTTTTAAAACAATTATGAATATGTTACTAACGCCCCAGTGACACTTTATGTCTGCGCTAGTTTGATTGATTGATTCATAATTTAGAATTAAGTACAAACTACACAATGGGCTATCTATGCTCTGCGTACCACGTGTATCGAAACCCAGTTTCTAGAGGTGTGAGTCCTGTAACAGATTTACTGTCGTACATTTATTTTAGTGCCTACGCTTGTTTCTGTATATTTTTCTTTTTTGCATGTGACGCACATTTTTGACTGTGTATTGCGCAAGATTTACAACGCCCAAATCAGAGAATCGATTAACTTCGGTGGGCTTAGCAGATAGTCCGATGTGCCTTTGTTATAAGAAAAACACACATATACACAATTTAGTGGAAACCTTCCATTTATTTTCACTAAATCATTTAACCATTATAAAAGGTGATTATGACCAATTTTCAAATTGAAATACCTCTCACGAAATATATCCTGGAGGTTTAAAACCGTTGCGTCTTTATGATGGTTGATAACATAATAAGACACTTTTACAAGAGTATTTTCCATCATTAATATTGTAAATTGTTATTCTTAGGTGACAACATATTGATTAGTAAATCGTATGACATTGTATCATATTGCTTGTTCATGAAGGTGTAACTTTAATTTTTATCGTGTTTTATTTGTAGTCTAGCGGTACAGCGATAAGTCTACGGATTTACAATGTTAAATCAGGGGTTCGATTCCTCTCGGTGAACTCAGCAGATAGCCCGATGTAATTTGCTATAATAAAACACACACACTCTTAATCTATAGAATGATTTAGTAAATAATACTAAAAACTGCTTTTAACATTTTACAAGGAACGGTGTAGTATACTTGATAACTTGATAATTCATAGTTTGTGTGTGTCGATGAAGATTCATTAAATCTTATAGTAAAAAAATGAAAATTACTTCTATAATTCTTATATTACAGTCCAATAGACCAATCTGATCAAATATATATTCAATATTTATGATTCTTTCACCTCTGTATAAACTTTACGGAATAACTCATGACCACCTACATGATATCTGGGTAGTGTTAATTTCAGTAATGTTGTGTAACAAGTGTGTGATTAGCACAAAACATCTTTTAATTTTACACAGCCTTGCATACAAACTCATTAAAATCAAAGTGAAAAACAATTATTTAATGACAAACAGAAAAATGACAGAATTGTTTGCTTTTGTTGGCTCGAATCATAAGATTTGAAAATAAAACAAACAAAAAGAAATAAATATTTTAAAACGTCTGACAGCAGTAAAGTGTTGTAATAATCCTAATTCCACGAGTTAAATAAATCACCACCCAAGAGCCGTTTGCTACGGTGAAAACAAAAATAAAATCCTGTTAAGGTTTTGGAAACTCAGGTCACATTTCATCATCACTAAAGTTGAATAAATTGTTACCAATTGCGTTGTGAAATATTGATTTAACACATGGATCAATTGTAAAACTTCAAACATATGTTTCACATTGAGTGGATTGATGGAGTACTAACTATTTAGGTATTAGAACTTTATGCCAACGGGAGGTCAAACCAACTTTTATTATATTAAAACTTTCAAATTACAAGGGGCCCAAACTAATTTCGATATTAAAACTTTCCTGAGAAAGAACAAAAACAGGCAACCAAACGTATTATTTTATAAAATTATAGTTTTCAAAAGAAGCCATTAATTTTATATATTTTCACAATAGAGGTCAAACGAGTTATTTTGTTGTTAGAGCTATCTGAAAACGAGAGATCAAGCGAGTTATTTTTGAGAGTAAAACTATATACAAATAGGGGTTCAAACGAGTTGTTTTGGCTCCAGGACTTTAATAAAATGGGACCAAACAAACAATTATTACTTTACAATTTATAACAAATGAGGTCAAACGGGTTCTTTCTATTATGAAACTTTCTCATACCGGAGAACCAAACGAATTATTTATATATTCGGAATATCCTTACACTAGAAAAATCCAGCATCTATTTACAAGTCATCTTACCATATGTTAAAATGGAAATTATAATATACACTATCGTAATTACAGGAAATAGTTTTCGTTGCGTTGAACCAATACAGCTTGCTTTAATATTTTAACACAACTTCAGTACTGCTTTCTTTTGTTTCGGATTTTTGCTCAAAGGTACTCAAGGGCTATCTTCGTTAGTTCTGATTAAGTTTGAACTTAAACTAGAGAAAAGGCAGCTAGTCAAGAATACCTACTTTCATCACAGGATACAAACTATGTATCCTAAACACTAGAACACAGCTGGCAATGTTTTTTATTGGTGAACGTATAGTTTTAAAATAGTTATTTAATATATCGTTTAACACATAAGTTACTTAAAGAAATACTGGAAACGTTTGGAAAACTCATGGCCTACTTTGCCAACTTTGTTAAGTTCTGCTGAGTTTAAATTTTTGTGCCTTATGAGTTTTATATACTGACTTACGTTCTCTTTAACCACTGTTTCTACATTTCCAAAGTAGAATACAACATTGCCCGAAACAAGCTGATAAGAAGCGTTTAATTAAACATATCATGATACACAGCTATTAAATCTGTGTAGCCACATATCACATTGAGCATTTTCCAAATTAGCAAGAATACCTTTTACAGGGTATATACAATCTTTCTGTAATAAGTCTGCGTAGTCGTGTAACACATAGAGGAAATTCTACGCGAGGTATTGTTTCACCAAATTTACTGTATAATTAGAAACACTGTCTTGCTGGAAGATGAATTCTTGTCCAAAAGGTCTTGACATGACAAATAAGAATGTGATCACACATGTCAGGACTCAGGGTGCCATCACTTATGTGTAGATTTCCAACACCATTGACTAAAATGTACCTCACACTTTCATAAGTTTCCCAGCGTACTTCACTGTTTGTGTTGTACATTGACTGTAATATCGTTCTTCTTCGTTATGGAACAAATTATTGTCAATAGTTAGCAAAAGAAAATGAATTGGAATTAATCTCTAAAGAGCACCAATTTCACGTTTTACTCAGGCAAAGGGCCCGGCATGGCCAAGCGTGTTAAGGCGTGCAACTCGTAATCTGAAGGTTGCAGGTTTGCATCTCCGTCGCGCCAAACATGCTCACCCTTTCAGCCGTGGGGGCGTTATAATATTACGGTCAATCTTACTATTCATTGGTAAAAGAGTAGCCTAAGAGTTGGCAGTGGGTGGTGATGACTAGCTGCCTTCCCTCTAGTCTTACACTGCTAAATTAGGGACGGCTAGCACAGATAGCCCTCGAGTAGCTTTGTGCGAAATTAAAAAATAAATAAACTCAGGCAAAACTATAGCCGTTTTATTTAGTTGTTTCTACTGATCAGTTGATTTTGAGATAATCTAATGGCTTTTGAGGCTTCTTAAAACTAACGTGTATTTTACTGTACTAACAAATAATAAACTGTCAAGATCTGTGCTGGATTGTCACGTAACGCAAAAAGAGCGTACCCTGAGTTATTTAGAATCACTTTTGAAGAGTTTGAGCTTTCTGCCTTTACTGCTTCTATTACAAACAGTACATGTTTTACCATACCTTCTTTCGAAAGAGCTCCTCCTCAAACATGAAAGTATGACTCAAACCTGGTGCATTATTGAGAATACGTAATAGAATCAAATATATATTCAAGATTCACTGGACCTTCCCTTCAATTTAAACTTTGTGGAATAACTCATGGCCACCTACACGATATATAGTCATGAAGTCAGAAAAACGCAGGTTTAAGAAGTCTTAATATACAACGATATATAAGGTAGTGTTAATTTCAGTAAGTTTTTTTAACACGTTTGCGATTAGCACATATCATCTTTTAATCTTAGTTGTAAGGGGCCAAACGAGTTATTTTGTCATTAGAACGTTCTGAAAAGGAGTCAAACGAGTTATTTTTGACATTAAATCTATACAATTATAGGAGGTCAAACAAGTTGCTTTTTTATTTCTGACAAATTAGGTTAAACGCGTTTCTTCGATTATAAAACTCTCCAATAGCAAAGCGCAAACGAATTATTTTTATATTAGGATTTCTAGTAACAGGAAGCTAAAAAGATTCTCTTTTTCTTCCTTTATTATCTACCATTTGGTAAGACAATAGTAACCCAAAAACTGGCAGTGGATAATATTGACTAGCTCCCTCTTGTCTATCAAATCAAAATCTGTGACAGGTACTTTTGAAAAACAATTCCGATAGAAATTTAAAAACTACTCGAACCTTTCTCAATTTGGAAAATAAAACAATTTAAATTTAGACACGTATTTGTTCATACATTTCTTCCTACACCTTGCAAAAACTGATATTTTATTAAATGACCAACAGCCAAAATTCTTAAGTTCCACCATTTGTCATGTGGCAATTGAGTCTTTGGAGTCATAAATGTAATTGCCACATTAAGTGTTGCATAATAGGTATTATGCTGTCGTGGCAATGTCTGATTGGTTAGATGACAACGAATCACAATGAGTACTATGAAATTCAACTATAGGTATTAAAACTTTTATTAAAATAAAGCAGAGAACAACGTTTCAACCTTATTAGGTCATCTTAGGGATGAGACAACTACGACGGGATTGTAAGGGACGTTGCAGCATATGTCAGGTTATTATATAAAGGTGTTTCTTCAAATTGAGTTAATTTTGGTTTGAGTTGTTGTACAAGTAGGACTTTTTATTTTGCGTTTGTTTATGTTTGTTGACTTACATAGTATTTAGGTGTTTTCTATGGTTATGTTGTGTTTATTTGATTTGCAGTGTTCCAAAACGTGTGAAGGTGTTTTTTGTGTTCTTTGAATCTGGTTTCTATTTTTCTGCTTACTTCTCTAACATAGAAGATAAATGAGAGATGAAGTGAGTGAATAACATATTTCCTTTTCAAGACAAGACACAGAACTGAATCTTGCCTCCTGCCATACACCCAGGATTTCTTTAAAGACAATGGCATATTAACAGCCAAACCATAGGGCATAAATTAGACTGTATTTAGTATATAGTAATAACAATGAAAGTAACTAACTAGGAATTATTAAACATACAGTGTCTTGCAAAAGTATTTACCACTTGCAATGTTTCTACATTTTGTTGCTATCTGAGCTAACAAACATAAAACTGTCAAACGAGAATTTATATTTATAGTCTACACAACCTACTCCAAAATAAAAAAAGCTAAAAAATAAATAAAGGCTGATATAATCTAAGTAAGTCATATTTTCAAAAAAAAATTGTAATAGTTTCAATTGCATAAGCATTTAAACCCTTTGTTACTATAACCCTAAATCAGTACAAGTACAAAAAAGTTGTTTGAAAAATCATAAAATTAGTGTAATGGTCTCTGTCTCTATGTAATCAAAGTGGTTTTACTTGACTTCAGAGCGAATGAATTTGTTTAAGCGAGCGAGTTTTGTTTTATAACTTTAAGAACTTTATGTTACTTTATGATATAATTAAATGAAATAAAGTACTGGAGATTTTAATATTGTAGCAAAACAGCATTCTTATATAACGAGTGTCAAATCAAACATTTACTCAGCAACTGTAGTTTGAAAAAGTAATACAAAAATATGATTGTTATATTACAAAATCTGACCAGTTGATGTCCAAAGTATATTAAAATTAACGTTTATATTGCTAGAAAATGTAATGTTTTGTTGCATAATATTTCAAGAGTTATATATATATATAATCATTTTTATAGAAAATTAATGTGTGTGTGATTTCTTAAAGAAAAACCACATCAGACTAACTGTTGAGTCCACCGCGGGGGGTAATCGAACACGTAATTTTAGAGTTGTAAATCCTGTACACTTAGACCTGTACTAGCGGGGACGTAGAAAGTATATATTAATATAATTAAGTAAACAAATTAAAAACGAAGGGCTGCATTAAAAACATCAAATCTAAACCTCTGACTAATTATATTAGCTTGTAATAATGTGTTTTGTTCAACACAAGGAATGATCACAAGAAAAACAAAATACGTGGCATAGCTAACTAATGCATTAATACTTGCTGTAAACGTGTTATCAATAATATAAGTATGGTTACCAGTTTCGGCCCCAATCTTCGTTTCGTTCCTTTAAGTCACACACACCATCATTTTTTTCTTTTTTTTTTGACCCACCTTTGTTCACAACAGGTGTTTTTGATTAAATATCATGGCTATATGTTAATACACATCAACAAACCGAAGCAGGTAAAGAAAGTGACACTCGATAACAACCAACATTTGCTTTAAGACCACAAACCTATTATTCAGAACAGATCTATTCTTTTGCAGTTACAACCAGTTACTTTAAAATATATGATGGTAGTTTTCCTCTCTAAAACAGTGTTAATAACTTCCTTTATTGTAACGTCATGGAAAGTAGATTAACAGTTTCTTGTCATCCCCTGCATGCACTCGCTACACTTGTATCATGCATTATTGTTAATGTTAATTTCTTAAACTAATATCACGTGACGCTAAACACTCTTTAATTGGGATAATTTCATAACATTTATCAAATTTGTTCTGAAAAAATGGCAATGAATAACAACCATCCACCCCATGATTCTTTTGAAAACTTGAGCTAGAAACTGATAATATAGTTGCTTGGCCTAACCAATTCTTATGTCTATGCACGTGCTTTCATCTTTATTTTGTTTGTTTTTCATTCGGATTAAAGATGACTGATTTAGAGCACCAGAACTATTACTTTTTGGTAGAGCTGCAGTAAATGTTCAGACCGATAGCTCATATGACTTTTTAATTAGGCGTGCTTATATATTTTGATTAAAATTGAGTGATTTTTTGTTTAATAACTTTGCACACGTGACTTATATTTAAACAAAGATTGTTGGTTCTAATATCAGTCCACCAAAAATGAAATTATCCGTGAAAGTTAACGATGTTTTTGTTTAAAATAAAATTCCCATATTTTCTATGCAATGAAAAAATAAAAGGAAGAAATTCAGTTAAAACTGGAGATTTTATAATTCATGTATCTCTTAATAGATTCCCTTGATATCTGATATGTGAAATAAGAGTCCAGTAGTGCACATCCACATATTTGATAATTTGGAATAACACAGACAGAGATACAGAAAGTGGAAGTTCTCTAAACTAACGCACCTGTTAATAACAGTGTGTTTTTGTTGCACGACACGCTAACGTGTCTTGATTACCATGAAAGATATTGGATTAAACACTCCCTGGGACTCAGCACGTAAAGCAAAACAAAAACTTAATATATTAAGAAACCAAATAAACAGCCACAAAACAATGTTCACCTGATAAAATGAATGATGGAATCAACAAAATAAAACAACACTTCATCAACATATTTTCTCCAAAAATCATTGAAAACATTATACACAAACACCTAGATCAACAACACAATGAACAACAAACAAACGATAATAAATCCCAAGATACAGCAAACTACAAAACCTTACACTGTTGCATACCATATATTCCAGACATCAGCGAAAAAAATAACCAACATTTGTAAAAAAAAACTTAAAACATAACATTCTAGCAAATACCAAATTTATTCAAAAGCCAAGTACAAAACTAAAGTCCATACTATGTAAAAACTACGTTGACAAACCCAACACCAACATTATTTATAAAATACAATGCAACAACTGCCACGAATTCTATATTGGAGAAACAAGCAGAAAAATGGAAACTAGATTTAAAGAACACAAAACACACCTTCTCACATTTTTCAACACTGCAAATCAAATAAACACAGCATAATCTTAGAAAACATCCAGACTAAGTAGGAAAACAAATACAAAGAACCGCAAAATCAAAGAAGCCCTGTTTATACAACAACTAAAACCAAAATTAAACCAATATAAAGGAACACCTTTATACCTTTACTAACTAACAACCTCCGTGATGACGAGAAAACCCACTTGTAGAGAAAAATATATAATTAACATGAGATATACTGCAGCTCCCTCTAAAGTCTCTTACCCGTTTACACTTTCGTCCCTGCGACATGTGCCTGACAAAAGTCACGTGCAGACTCTCTTTTTGTTAACCTGAAGAGTAAACCTGTTAGTAAAGATTTATAGTTACACTAAAGAATTTGATATTGGTTAAGACTGAGATATGATTTGGATCTAAGAAGTTTGAAACGTTGTTCTCTGTTTTAATTTAATAAAAATTTTAATGCCCATAAAATTGCCCATATCTCAGTTGTCTTGGGATACATTTTTACTTCAAGTGGGTTTTTCGTCATCACGCATTTCGACTATATTCTGGGGCAGTTAAATCTTCGTTGAGTACCAGGGAAGAAATCTCATATTTTCATGTTATAGTCATTGTGTTCACTGTTTACATAACTATTTTATTATTGTATATTATAATCTGTAGAATGCAACTGATATGTTAATGTTTACGTCATTTTGAACTTTACATAACTCTTAACTATTTTCAAAATATTCTTGCAAAAACAACTTTTTTGTTGTAGTAGAAGTCTATTTATGTAAAACAGGGCAAATTTATAATAAGTTTCCGTTTACTTCCCATGTTTTGACATTTCAGTTTTGTGTAGTTTAAAGTCATGTAGTTCATAAGTTTATTTGAAATAAACCCAATTATAAAAACGCTATTCGTTCACTTTCCTGTATTGTAGAGTGCGTTGTTGTTGTTATTTTAGCCAGCAGTTACGATGTAAGATACAAAGTTTCTATGTACACGTTAACACTTAACTTTGTGATAAAGTGCTGGTCTGGCACATACTACACATCACATAGTCAAACAAGTTTAAAATAATTATTTAAATTAAAATATACTTTACTAAATGGCATTCCAGACAAGGTCTTTAATCAGTAACAAAGTCTTTAAACGTTGTCAGAATAGATATTACCTCGTGGTTTGTGAACCCTCACTGTTAATCCGAGGATTTATGGTTCGCGTACCATTTCTGCAAACACTTTGGGGGTGTGGGTGCACTATAAGAATGAATCAAATTTCTCTATTTGTTAATTAAATAGTGATCCAAGAATTGGCGGTGGGTGTTATTGACTAGCTGCCTTCCCTCTAGTCCATCAGTTAAAAATCTGAGATATTTGCAAATAATTCTTTGTATATAGCTGTAAACAATATTTCTGACACAAATGAACTGTCAAACCATCACCCAATTTGAAAAAAAAAATAAAATTGTTCAAATTGATGCACGTATTTTAGTTTTTCAAAGTATTATTTTTCTTATTAATCACGGTTAACAATGTCTGGTTTCTAACACAAAATCATTGTCCTAGTACTAGTATTGTACATATAATGATTAAAGTATTGTTTATTGTAATTGGAAATTCTATATTCTCGAAAGAACTGACCATGTCTTTTTGTTGTTCTTGGTTTTAAGTTAACCACGAAATTACACAATGGGATATCTGTTCTTTGCTCACCACGGGTATCGAAACCCACTTTTGAGCCTTGTAAGTCCGCAGACATACCACTGAGCCATTGGAGGACGTGACCATGTCTAAAAAATTAACTAAATCAAGGGATGAGTAAAAGCTAAAATAAATTTTTAAATCAACAATTCCTAGTAATATAATTCTCAGTATAACACATTTGACCAAAGTAATCAAAATAAATGCCCGAAAACAATAACATTTATTTCAAACAAAATTGATGTTACCAAAAGCTTCCATTTAGTTTCTGATTTAGTAAAAGTTGAAAATAAAACAAATTTATAAAAAACATATTTTGTACTTCCCATATTTTGTTTAGAAAAAGTGACTGCAAAAACTATTTTTGTTTATTTTAGTATCTTGAATTTTTTATTTTATTTAAAGTAACCATAATTATCAGGCCATCCCTTAAGTAATGTACAATTATAGGTTCAGAAAAAGAAAAAGGATTTCAAACGCTTTTAATGTTATTTAATCAATAATGTATGTTCCATTATTATTAATTACTTCCAGCCAACGATTCACAAGCTTCTGAATGTCACTTCTGTAAAATTCTTAGGGTTTGGAGGAAAAGAATGTAGAGAGGGTAGTTTAGACTACTTCAGTCTCTTCAAGACTAGCTCATCTGTAAAGACTGAAGAGCTAGACTGAGAAAGACTTCCATGTCCTCCTTACTTTCCAGATGTGATCCTTGCTGTATAGGGCCATGCATTATCCTGGTGTAACACAACACCTTTAAGATTGATCAAAGCAGGCTTCTTTTCTTTCAGTGTAACATTCAAGCGCCCTAACTGTTGACAATGGAAGTCTGATGTAATCGTGACATTAAGTGGTAGCAACTCAAAGTTGGTCACACCAACAATATCCCACCAAATGTTTAACAAGACTTTCCTAGGATGAAGGTCCACTTTGGGCTGTGCTTTAGCCAGTTTACCTGCACTGAACCACTGTGTGTGGCACTTAACATTTTTATAACATATCCATTTTTAATCTCCAGTCACTGACCTGTCCAAAAAAAAGTGAATTATGTTCACTCTTGCTCTAAGTTTGGCTTCTGTCACATCATGGGAGACCCATTTTCCAAGTTTTGACATCTTTCCGAGCTGTTGCAGATGACAGTAAACTGTTGAATGGGTTGAATTAAGCAATTGTTCTTCAACTGTTACAGCGCAATCTTCATCAAGTGTGGCTAGCAGCAAGTCATCATTAAACTTAACAGGACTACCTGAACGTGACGCATCACTTGAGCCGTAGTCACATGATCTGAACTTTTGAAACCACCTTCGATATTTTCTTTCATTGAGAGACTGCATCATAAACACCTTGAATGTTTTGTGTAGTTTCTGCTGCACTATTGCTTTTTTTAAATATATAAAGCATTATATGTCTAATGTGCTCCTCAGATACATCCATCTCCATAAGGGTTTATGTGATTAATAATCAGAAAAAGTGGAGTTGGGTTAGTTTCTTTTATTTGTCTGAACATTTTATACACGCCCTACTACATATTTTAGTCATTAAAACCTTCTACAAAGACAGGAATGATGATGCACTTTCTGTATTAAATTTTTGGACATTACTTATAGGATGACGTGATATTTTTTCTTGTTATTGTTTTTTTCTTTGACTATCAATTTGGATTTCTATTTGAATGTATTTTGTACAACAAAGCCGCATCAGGTTGTCTAGTGTGTTTACCGAAAAGAATTACATCTATTGATGTAAATCTGTAGGACAATAGGAAATGGAAAATGTTATGTTAAAGATAAAGATTATTTTATGGGAGGAGAAGAATGAGTGCTGTGTTTACAAACGTGGGAGTTATAGAGTCAGGTTCAGTTAACATTCAGGTGCCAGTCAGTCTTTTATAGATTTGAACTTTTGGCTGCTTGCAGGGAGAAACTAGGTGATCAAGAGTTTTATTCAGTTTGAACATTAGCTTTATCTTTACAGGGACCAGGGGGGGGATATGTCTCCTCTTGTTGTTATATTTTGATTACTTTTTTAATATAATATCTTTACACATACCCTAGCTAGAAAACTTTCACCTTCCACCCACCCACACGTTTGAAACCAAAGTTACCTTACCATATAAAGAGGAGCGAATAATGTTATAAAGTGCAATTCAGAAGATATAGTTAAACATTTAAAAGCACTTCTTAAGATGTTTTAGGAAGAGAACTGACGTGTTGTCCCCTTTTGAGAGCATCCTTCCTCAAGATAAATATGGGAATAAATTACCTGGTAGGATTCAAAGCATAGATTTAACATTATCAGACGAACGAAACGTTCAGCTTGCTTCTGGTGCAACTATTCCTGAACTCTAACAAGAGATTAACATCCAATTTGTATCGTTTGTTGTTGGGTTTTTTTTTTTTAAAAAAAACAGCACATTATTACTGTTACAAACAAGATTACAATTACCCCAACACGTTTGCTTGTTCTGACGTGTAACTAATAATGTGAAATATGGAAAAAACTTCATTTTTGAAAAATAAAGCATTAATATAAATGTTAAAAATTATATAATACGATGATATATCAGTTTTTATGTACTTTTTGTAAATATGAACGTAATTGAAAATAGAATAGGCCAATTCTAAGTAGTTTTAGTCACTTGCAATACACAGAAAAAAACTCATTAAATGTATGAGACATCATAGGCAAACAACGACTAATTGCAATGATATGAACATTTTAATTTACTAGGTAGTATCGACCTAGTCTATTTCCTCTTAGAAACTGCAGTGATTTTAAGTTTCTACACGTTGTGAATGTACAGATCAAACATTCTAACGGCGAAAATTGACTGTGTTATCAAAACATTCTCTTCGTAGTGGTTGTAGTAACCTTATTTTTTATACCTAGTAAATATAGTTATCAAAGCATTCTATAAACAGTAAATGTAGGAAAAATAAAAGTCAATACACAGTGACTGTAGCGATGTTATCTTTCTACCCCAGTGAATGTAGTTATTAAAACGTTCCACACACAGTGATTATAATGATAAAAAACAATATATATTCCGTAACTGTAGTGATATGAATATTTTACCATTAGATACTGTAGTGATCGAAACATTCCATACGTAGTGACTGCAGTAATCTAAACATTCTATATTTAATACTAGTAGTAATTCAAAATGGTTTATACTTAGAAACTATAGCGATCCCACATTCTACATTAGTGGCTACAGATATCCTAGCATTTTAATCTTAATGAAGGAAGCAGAAACAAATGCAAAGCAAATTTTATTAGTGCTCGGATTATGCTTAGCACAGCATGTTGAGCAAATTGTAAAAACACCCATTTCTTTCCTTGAATAATTTATTTGGCGTAGTAAGTATCATAGTCATTTGCTTCCGATGAAATTTTCGATTTAATTCAGAGTTTATCATGAAATTTGAACCTGTTGGTTTATGTGAGTAAATATGATTATATGTTTTGCACAAATTATTCCGTAAAGTTTTTACTTATATTATTATTCAAATTAAAGAGATAAGTTTTTAATATATACTTTTTTACGCCATTTTTGGAAAAAATAAGTTAAGAAAACTTGGTTCTGTCAACAGTTTCACTATTCAATGTGATAACATTCGGCTGTTAACTGATAAGGCTATGTTCATTACATTGTTTCCAAGCACAGGATTGTTTAGCGTTGAGAAATCAAAAGCTCGTTATCCATGCGTTGTCGAGTTGAATTCAACGTACTAGCTACTAGTACAACAAAACAACTATTGGGTCAAACACACGCCGTTTTCGTGTAAACTCTCTACAAACGCAGGTCCCTGTTTCGTGCCTAGAAGCCGTGTGCTTTTATAAGCTATATATACTTGTGCGGCCAGGTAAACTACGGCTTGCTCTTAACGTAAGCAAATCTTCTCGACCAGCATTGGTGGTTGTGTATGTGTGTGTGATGCCTGAGGGATCTAGAGCAAGGTGATTATTCGGGTGCTAGGTACTGCTATAAAACCTCAAACCAAAAGCTGTCAGACGGCATTTCATAGTCGTCGTGCGAAGTTACGGATTGTATCAAACGGACAAAGCTCGCTTCACAGGATCTTGGTTCACGTCTTAATAAGACTCGAGATTTAATAAGTTAACCGATATGGCGGTGAGGTCGTCCTGTCGATTATCTGCTTTCCTTTATCAGGAATTGCAAGTTGTTATGAAAAGTTTCACCTGTCGTCCTGTTTGCACAGAGAGAACCTTTACGACAAGTCTGACGTCATCTGTGCCCCAACCAGCTGAAGCTAGGTGTCCGTTCTATCATCGTCACCACGAGTCTGCCGAAGCTGTGTCGTGCTCCGTCAACTTTTCCTTAGAAAAGCCATATGAAGCTATTCCGTCACCCAAGGGCTTGCCCTTGATGGGGACAACTCTTGAACTTTTGTCTAGCGGGGGTGCTCCAAAGATCCATGAATACTGTGACAGACGACATAAAGAGTTAGGCCGTATCTATCGCGAGAAATTAGGGTCTATTGAAGCTGTTTTCGTAGCAGACAGCGAATTGATTCAAAGCGTTTATCAAAACGAGGGCCGCTACCCCATGCACTTGGTCCCAGAACCTTGGCTGATCTATAATGAAACCAAAGGAATTCAGCGGGGATTGTTTTTCATGTAAGTTAGTTTTACTATAACATGTATACAGTCTACACTTACCAACTGTAACATGTATACAGTCTACACTTACCAACTGTAACATGTATACAGTCTACACTTACCAACTGTAACATGTATACAGTCTACACTTACAAACTGTAGTAATACGTTTTGTACTTACAGTGATCCTAGAATTTTACTCTAAAGGACTGTAGTGATCCTAACCTTCTATACTAAGGAATTACGGTAATCCTAATCTCTACACTTAGCCACTATAGTAGTCCTAACATTCAATACTACAAGATGGTATGGTAGTAACCCATACGTTCTATTCATTTAGGAGCTTCAGTAACAGTCCTTATATTCGACTTTAAGCGGCTATAGTGATTCTTACGTTTTACACAGAGAGATTGTAGTGCTCCAAGCAGTGGCAAGTAAAATAAACTGCTTTTAATGTGCAAATTATTTAACCTACTTGTTAAAAGTTAATAAAAGTTTTCATTTATTTATTTTTGAAATACTCAAGACTATTCACACTAATCTTCCCTAATTTGAGCCTAATAGACTACATGGAAGGCAACTAGTTAATAGCACCTTCCGTCAACTCTTGGGCTACTGTAATTGAATAGCAGAATTTGACCCTTACTTTATAATTCTTTCTTGATCTCAAAGTGTTCACCGTGATGTTTTGGCAACGTGAACCATGGACGTTTTGATTTACGATAGAATATGCTAACCTTTTATCCGTGTCTCTTCCCCATGAATAAAAGTAATTACCTTGTATTAAAACTGAAATTCAGGTAAAATTAAAAGAAAACTCAAATTGGTTCATTTTGACTGACATCGAAGTTAAATAAGGTATAAGCTGTAGTTCACAAAAGCAACAACTTAAGTTTGCCATCTTGGAAAAACTTAACCTCATTTTGTTTCGTACTCTCGTTTCGCTTGACACAGCCCGGCATGGCCAGGTAGTTAAGGTACTCAAATCTTAATCTGATAGTCGTGGGTTCGAATTCCCGTTGCACCAAATATGCTCGCCCTTTCAGCCGTGGGGGCTTTATAAGTGACGGTCAATCCCACTATTCGTTGGTAAATAGTAGCCTAAGAGTTGGCAATGGGTGGTGATGACTAGCTGCCTTCCCTCTAGTCTTACACTGCTAAATTAGGGACGGCTAGCGCAGATAGCCCTTGAGTAGCTTTGCGCGAAATTCAAGACAAACAAACAATCGCTTGAAACCAAAAATACGTATGTGTTGTTGCACTTGTTAACCGTAAAACTTTCGTAATTTTGTCAAAAATAAAGCTACTGTAACTATAGTTTACAACTGGACTCTGTTTTGATGGCAATATTAAAATGTCTTTGAACAGGGACGGACCTCAATGGAATGAACGACGCAAGAGTCTCAACAAAGTGTTCCGTCAACAAACAGTCTCATCTTACGCCAAGGTGTTCAATGAAGTGATCAATGACTTACTTCAGAGGTGGAGAGACGTACGTCGGGAAAATATGGAGTTAATAGACCTAGAAAGAGAACTTTATAGCTGGTCCATTGACTGTAAGTTTATATTCCCGATATTTTGAAAACAGTTTAACAGAAGAGTAAGCAATTAGAGTTTGTTTTGAATTTCGCGCAAAGCTACACGTGGGTTATCGGCCCTAGCCGTCCCTAATTTAACAGCTAATTAAGACCACTCACTGCCAACTCTTGGGCTACTCTTTTACCAACGAATAGTGGGATTGACCGTAATGTAATAACGTCTCCACGGCTAAGATGGTGAGCAAGTTTGGTGTGGCAGAGATTCGAACCGGCGGTCCTCAGATTACGAGTCGAACGCCCTAATTATACCTGACCATACTGGTCCTAAGTAATTAAGAGCGTACTACGTCAACGTACGTAATTTACTGTGATTCCAAGTATATCGCACTTACGTGTGTTGTTCATTTTAAGTACCACGAAAAATATATTATTATTTATAATAGCAATGAGGATATCGCACCTATATGTACTAGTGTTATTGCGAGCATATAACACTTACATGCACTTCTTATTATAGTTACGAAAATATTGCACTTACGTATTACTTAATGTAGTTAATAGCATGCTACTCTTACATGTGTTCTTTATCCTTCTGTACTTACGAGCGTTACCTGCTGTGATTATCCAAACGTGTGTTATTGAAGTGCATTTATGTACTTAGATGTATTGTTTATTCTAGTTACGACTCTTTATGAGCATATTGCACTTTGCACGATTTATTGTAGTTATGAACTTACATAATTACAACAAATAGGACACACTGTGTGTGTGTGTCCTATTTATTGTAGTTCTAGGCATTTCATTACACTATTCAAAATAAGCAAGTAACTCAAATGATACCTTGAGATAATTTTTTTAATGGGCGTTGGCGCGGTTATTCGGCATTTTATTGTAAAGATAACTTGATATTCTAAACATTTGCACTATTTTACACAATCACCTCTTGTGAGATTTATAAGCCTTCTTGTTGTAGTGTACAATTTAAATATATATAAAAAATACTGATACAGAGCTTTACCTCTTCTTTTTTTTTCATCTTTACTATTGTGGCAGTGTCGTGTACTATAGCAAGATTCGTTTCATTACCATTAGGCCCGGCCTGGCCAGGTGGGTTAAGGCGTTCGACTCGTATTCTGAGGGTTGTGGGTTCGAATTCCGTCGCACGAAACATGCTCGTCCTTTCAGCCGTGGGGGCGTTATAATGTGACGGTCAATCCTACTATTCGTTGATAAGAGTAGCTGCCTTTCCTCTAGTCTTACACTGCTAAATTAGAGACGGCTAGTGCAGATAGCTCTTGAGTAGCTTTGCGCGAAATTCAAAACAAAATAAAACAATACCATTAATTTGTGCCCTGTGGTGTGTAGACATTTTATAGATATTCTAATTACACTTGGACAAATAGCACAGCTTGAACACATTTTTAATACTAAGCTGTTTATTTATAGAAATACTTGACCGTATGACTCAGCATTATTGGAGTAAACAACTTACACTTGAGTGTTTAGAATATTAATAAAATAACTATATGAAACTCCATTCGGTGCGCAAAGTTTTCATGATTTTCCGATCTGGCCTGACATGGTCAGGTGGGTTAAAGCGTTTGACTCGTAATCTGAGAGTCGCGGGTTCGAATCCCCGTCGGTGGTGATGACTAGCTGCCTTCCCTCTAGTCTTACGCTGAAAAATTAGGGACGGCTAGTGCAGATATTCCTCGTGCAGCTTTGAACGAAATTCAAATCTACGTAATTAATTCGTAAGGAGTTCCAGCGGCTAAAGTTGTGCATTATTTAAAACAATCGTATTAATGAAGATAAGTTGGTGTATTTCACTATAGATTGAACTTTGTGATACTTCTTGTACCTCAATATCTTCTTTCTCCCGAAGACCAATGTGGCTTAGTAGTTAACTAGCCCATACTGCGAATCCCTGAATTCATGATTCACAACTCGTTCCCGCAAGACAGTGCCCCGTACATTGGGACACTGAGATGCTCTGTTAGACAGTCAAATTGCATTATTCGATCAGGCAAGAGTACCCCAAGAGTTGACACTGGGTGTTGTCGACTAGCTGCTTTCCATATCGTTTATCTATTCAAATTAGGAACGTCTATGCGTTAGTAGCTTTTGTGTAGATTTGCGCAAAATTTTCAAACGAACAACAAATTACCTTCTGAAGTTTTAAAATAAGCCTCATTTAAAAAGAATGTTTTATTATTACCAATTCATCCTATCTTTTAATACCAATAGAAAACTTCGTTGTTTTTTTTTTTCATTTGAAGTGAAAAGTGTGCACACCTACGGCATGATATAGAAGCTTTTCTGCAGAGCAGATAAATCATGCCAAAAGTATAGTTTATCAGGGGCTTCTCCAAAACTATTTTAATTAAGTTTGGAGACTTTAAAACATAAAAAATCCATTTATTAAAATACACAATCATTAAATTGAGCTTTCTGCACTATTTTAACTGTGAAATTGACTCTGAAAAATAGATATTGTACATTTTTTTTACACAGCTGCGAGAAAATTTAAAGCAATTTGTTTTTCATTCGGTACTATAACGCAGTATCGTGATTTTACTTGGTACTTTTACACAATTTACTGCTTTTCTCTTGTACTTTAACGCAACTGCTTGTGTTTCACGTGGTAATATAATGTAACTACTTGTGTTTCATATGGTAATATAATGTAACTTCTTGTGTTTCACATGGTAATATAACTACTTGTGTTTCACATGGTAATATAACTTCTTGTTTTTCACATGATAATGTAATGTAGCCTATCTTTTTTCATGGTTATATAATATAGTTTTTGTTTCTTAGTACTGTAATACGGTTTTTTTTCAGTTCGTATTGTAACGCCTTTCTTGGCTTTTCACTTGGTATTGTAACGTGATTGCTTGTTTTTAGCATGCTACTATAACGCAGATTCTCTTTTTCATTCGATACTGTAACGGAATTTATTGTTGTTGTTTTTTTCCATTTGGCACTGTAACACAATTTCTTGTTTTTAACTTGATATTGTAACGTGGGTTTTTGTTGTTATTGGAATTGTGACACAATTTCGTTTACTTCAGCCTTAGGAACGATGATTTTTGGACAGCGATTGGGATGTGTGACGGCTGACAGTAAAATCGAGAATATTTATGAATTCGTGGAATGTGTTCAGCAAATATTCGCAGAGTCAGCACGTATGACTGTTATTCCACCTCGCCTGGCCTACGTGCTAAAGTTACCGGTATGGAAAAGATTTGTTAAAGCAGCTGATCGAGCTTTAGATCTAGGTGAGTCAATGGCATCGTAAGTTACATAACGATTTTTTTTGGTTATCATCGATTATGATCGAACATGAATCTGTTATTATTAGGAGCTGAGACTCAAGAATCCATCAGATAAAACTAGTCTTGCTAAACATTTTCAGCAAATGTGCTCGTTTCTTTAATTTCACCAGGTGACGTTAGCGACCAAATATCTTAGATATCGATATTAATTAAAATTTAAAAAAATTAATAAGTGTCAAATGTTTGCAAATCGAAATATTCTTAGTAAGTAAATATACTTTAGTAAATTAAGTAAACTAAGCATAGTTTGAACTTAGTAAACAAACTAAACATTTTATTATCAATTAGAAATTTTTATGACGCATTTCTTCTAAACATAAAACAAATGCAGGAGCATTATGTATTTCAGTTAATTTGCAGGTTACTATGAAAGATTGTATTCTATGTACACTTGTGTCTAAAATATCGTTTTTTTTTTTCGTTCTTTCAGCAAAAAGTTATGTAGATGTTAATGTCAAAAACATTCTCTCTAACGCCGAGGTAGGAGAGCCCGTAAAGGGCGTTCTTAGTCAGTTGCTTCTCGAAGACAAGATACATAAAGAGGAAATAGTACGAATTGTTACAGACCTATTTCTTGCTGCTGCGGATACGGTAAGAACATGTTTTCATATATAGTAAGTGTTTAAAGTAAGTGTCTTTTCTATAATTACAATCTTGTACCCTGTTAATAAGTATCTTTAATAATCACTATCTTGAATCCTGTTAACCTACGACTGAACCCACTCTAAACTTTAACGTTTTAGTACTTATTCTCGATCCCCCCTCTGGTACAACGGTAAATCAGGGGGTTCGATTCCCCTCGGTGAACTCCGCGGATAGTCCGATGTGGCTTTGTTATAAGAAAACAAACTTGTTCTCTATCATGACCTTTAATAAACACTGTTTAAAATATTTGGGGCTCGGGCGCTCATAGACGAAGGAATTTTAGGCGTCGTTTCAGTATGATATCGATCATAGTTTTCTTTTCTGATATTTCAAGACACCAACTAGGGATTCGGGGCACAGTCAAGTACAATCGGGACATGCACCCCCTGTGCCAGTGCCTAGCGACTCCTCTGCAGTGAGAAATATACATATTGTGGACCACTTTTCGTTAGAAAGTAATGATAATTATTCGTCGAAATACAGTTTCGAATGAATATAGATTAACCAGAAAATGAACTAAATACTAGAAGTATTTTGTACTATCAAATTAACCAGCACTCTTGTTTTTATCTTCACAAAAGTATTACTAATGACAGTTATTTCTGTGAAAAGTATTATTGAAGTTAAAGCTATTTTTTATTCACTTTTTGTTTTAATGTTGCACGAAATTGTTAATGAAATCTTTTGTGACAAGTTTTGAAATCTGATTTTAATATCTGCAAAGAAAAACATAACTATATCTCAAATCCAAACAAACAACCTGAAAAGATCAGAAACTGTTGCTAGAACTATTTAAATAAGCAAGTTGGTGAACACTATTTTGGTCTTAAAGATAAAGAAAAAAGATTTGATGATGATATACTAAAGTTTGATATACGTTTGCGCGTACTGAGTGTGTATAATGGCTTTATAGAATATATGTACGTGACATCCGTGTAGCCTAATCAAAATATTCTTCCCAATATACGTTTTGGATTTCAGTACTAAAATTGGCTATACCTCCGAAGAACTGTATCTAGGCAACCGACAGATCTTTCCCTGGCACAAGCTATGTTTAGGAAGCCCTTCCATTTGATTTAATCTCACCTTCAGAATGAACGTTAATTTAGTTGTGGAATATGCTTATTCTGCTATCTTAATATTTTCCCACACAACAAGTTTTGTTAATAACGATTTCCCTTAATTTAATAACCTAAAATTGTTCCCGGTATTACGACATATCAGGCATTTAATATATGAGAACTAACAGAATTTCAATACATTTGCTGTAAAATAACTATTGTGTGTTATAGTTTTTCATTTTATCCTTTGTACCAGGTAGTACAGTTCTTCATTAGATTAAAATTAAAAAAAAACTGGTACGGGGTTGAGTGTTTAAATGTGTGTTATCATTTAACATTTATCTACCTATCTTCCCCTTATTTTCTTCATGCTGTAATATTAATTTTTCTTCTTCCTTTTCATGTAATTTATTAATGTTTTAGTTTACAACTGTTTGTGTTAATATTTCGCGCTAGCAAAGTATTCTGTGTTAATTCACGTTTTTGACTGAACTGATGGAAACCTAAAAAAGTTAATATTTTTATCTCACAGAATTTATTTTAAGTGATTATTTGTTTGTTTTTGGTAATTATGAACTTTATGTTTAAAGTGTATAATCTGTTTGTTCGGTAAACAAGAGAAAGGATATTTTGTCGATATAGGTGAGTGTTTGTTTTCATGATACTGAGAATAAGAATGAATATTTTTCTACAATAGATGTACATATCCTAAGTTTTAGAATTGCCTTTTAAAACTTCCTTCCCTCTAGTCAATCTATCAGCAGAAAGACAGTCCTCAATAACTCTACAAACAAACATTGTCATTTCGCTATTTTTTTATTGTTTTAAAGACATCGCATGCTACTCAGTGGACTCTTTATATGTTGGCTAAACACCCCGAGTGCCAGGAAAAGGTAGTCGACGAAGTTAATCGGGTAATATCTCCTGGGCAGAATATCCAGGACTTTCATCTTCAACATCTTCCCTACCTGAAAGCTGTAATTAAAGAAGCTCTTCGGTAAATACTTCCTATATTTTTTTATAGTAACAGTAATCTCAGATAGTTACTTTAAGTAAAAATACGTTAGGAACTTAATGTTTTTTTTGTGTTTATTTAAAGTTCAATGTTATATATATATATATATTAGTTATGAAAACGTTATCCATCACTTCCATACAGGAAATGACTGGATTTAAAATCCTAAAACAAATAGCTCAAAATATACTAAGAAACAAAGAACGAAGGTTTGTAGTTGTTTATTCGGAATAAAAATCAAACAAAACTAGTTTTTAGTCGTTAGTTTTAGATTTGTGTTGTATTTTAACTTTTATAGCGTTAACACAAGATTCTCTTCAGTATCAATTGCAAAAGTTTGTTTTCTTTGAGCTTCATATGTTTATATCGTTTTCACTTTTATGTTATTTAAATTATATTATAGTGTGTACACTCTTCTATAGGCTATATCCAGTTGCTCCCTTTCTGACACGAATCTTGCCACAAGACATTGTTCTTAATGGATACAGGGTACCAGCTGGGGTAGGTATTATATCATGTTTTTCAGCTATCTTTGAATGTGTTTTATATTTATATATTGTTGATAGCATCAATTTTATCTATTAATAACATGTGTATGTGTGTGTAGTACTTAATTAGGTTGCGGATAAGCTAAAATATCCATGTTTCTAAATATGATTAACGCCCTCTACTCGTGGTTGGATACGTGTTTTACCATGGTATTACATTATAACCATAATAATATTAATAGCAATTAATATCACATTATCAGTTTTAGACAAAATTCGTCTTATTTTGAGTCATGTTCATTATTTACGGTTGTAATACAAGGTTTAAAGAAAATCCATATAATGCAGAAAAAATCTCTATCGTTAAGTAAAGGGTCAATAAACAAACAGATTAGGCCTAAGCTTAGTGGGTCGCCTCAAAATCAACAAACACAAGTGTCACTGCAAGTAATAATTAATAAACTGGGCTTATAATCTGTATCTCAAGACATGTTGGTATGGGTATTAAAAGCAGAGAACAACGTTTCGACCTTCTCAGGTCATCTTCAGGTTAACAAGGGGGTTTCTCAATGGGCTTATAATCTGCTGCTTTAAACCATATAAATGAGACAAGTACGTCTTAATACATTAATTAATCCTCAGTACTGTAATAATCAGGTAAGAATATGCCTAGCCTTAAAGCAAACATAATAAATATAGTAAAAAAATTATAGTAAAATAATTAATAATTCCCTGTACATAGGAAAATAATACTATTTTACTTTATTTAAGGCAGTAGAGTGATAAACTAGTAACTTGGTACACAACAGGTGTATTACTAAATAATAATAAAAAAATCCTTTTTAGTACGATGGATGCAAACAATTTATTACAAGAACTTCCATCCATTAGCACATTTCAAAATCTGATTGCTACATTTCATCTTTGATTATTCCATATTCTGTCATGATTTTAAAAACATGCAAAATTATGTGTCATTATGGAATCTCCTTTAAACCAAAGTGAAGTAATACACAAATTTTAATCAAACTATTTCTGTTTTGGAGTGAAACGAAGAATATTTGCAAAAATATAAATAAAACAACCTTCGGATGCAAATGATATCTCCAATTATTGGTTTATAACGTACAACCAGTAAGTTAAATCTTGATTCATTTACTTAAACCAAATTTAAAACCATTTCTCCATATTTTCACTTTCTCACAACAACATGGAAAATTTATTAACTTAATCAAACGTTATGGAAGTTGGAATAATAACTGTTGTACATTTTCAGTATATCATAAAGAACCTGATTACTAAAAATGCTATCCCTCCGTTCTCGACTGTTAGTTGTTTCCTCTTGTATCTTGAGAACAATGACCAACAAATAGATCATTTCCCTTTGTTGCTCCTAAAACACGAACACTAGTTGATGTAATCCAACTAATGGCTCCTAGTAATATTCGACATGACCTTTTCCATGACAACTGTCTTTTCTATGTCGAAAGAAAATTACTCCAAAATGCATTCTGCTTCTAACTGTAAGGAATAATAATGGCTTAAACAAACAAAGCAACAGTATGTTTATCTGTGACACAATCTTCCACTCACATATGCAACACTGTTCATTCACGGCCAATTCAAATAACCTAGGATATTTTATGCAGGTGTTTGTTTGTTTGTTTTGGAATTTTGCGCAAAGCTACACGAGGGCTATCTGCGCTAGCCATCCCTAATTTAGCAGTGTAAGACTAGGGGTAAGGCAGCTAGTCATCACCATCCACTGCCAACTCGTGGGCTACTCTTTTACTAACGAATAGTGGGATTGACCGTACATTATAACGCCCCACGGCTGAAAGGGCGAGCATATTTGGTGCGACGGGGATTTGAACCCGCGACCCTCAGATTACGAGTTGAGTACCTTAACTACCTGGCTATGCCGGGCTTATGTAGGTGAAAGCTACGAACACCATACTGGGAAACAGCTGTTTCTTTTGATTGGTGCTAACTTCTTGAAATCCTAACAGGTGCACCAAAAAAGCTATTGGGTTCAAATCATTTGAACTATTATAAATTTAATGTAAGGATACATCTGCTAAATCATGGAAATTTCTAAATCAAACAAATTATTCTTAAAAATACTTCTTCAGAACAAAAATGACCAAATACAATTCTGCAAATACACCACGAAATAGTGATATCATATTATCGTAATAATTAATATTAACATTTATTAAACAAAAAAAAAAAGGGCTGTCTTAAACCTCATAGGCGTGGCTAACAAGTTTTGAAGTCTCTTTTGGCTTACTCAACAATATAATATTATTATTTCACGGTATACTAATGGAATTTAAAAATCCATTTAAAACCAGCTGCAGTACCCGTTATGTAAATTCGTGATTAATGAAATGTTATCTGAGGGCACGTAAAGTTGCTTCCCTTATATGTAATTGTACAAAACGCAAAAGCGCCCATAGGGATGTTAACAGAACAGACTCTGAACTGGTTTAAGATGTTAACAGTTTAAACTGTCATCTGTTCTACATATAGGGATGTTAACAGTTTAAACTGTCATCTGTTCTACATATAGGGATGTTAACAGAAGAGACTCGGAACTGGTTTAAGATGTTAACAGTTTAAACTCTCATCTGTTTTACACGTACGGATGCTAACAGAACAGACTTCCTGTTCTTTCGGAAGGATGCACGTCAGCATTTTTTATCGCCACTCTTATGTTTGGATTTCATTTTCTGTACGTTTGATGTAGCATGTTACGGTAGCAACACATATTTCTAATCTCCAGTAGTTTGTTAAATAATATTTTTCTTGTTGTTATTGATGCATTTTTGTCAGATAAGTTATCTTACGATTCTCTGTTAACAAAAAAATTATAAAAACATTCTAGAAACTGATACTGATGTCACTGTACACAACCGGAAGAGATCCTAAATATTTCCCAAATCCAGATCGTTTTACACCCGACAGGTGGTTGAGAATTCGGGACACTCGTGACGTCGTCAATACTTTTGCATTCTTACCTTTTGGTTTTGGTATCCGGTCCTGTATTGGCCGTCGGGTGGCAGAAATACAGATGCAGTTTTTGTTAGCGAGAGTAAGTGCTGAAGGTTTTATGTTTTGTACTATATTATATTCCTTATAATATACGCATATTCCAAATCTACACTTTTTTAAGTCAATCGTGTTTTATCAAGTCCAGATTTAGTAATTCAAATATCAGGAAAACAAAGAAATTAAAATGGATGTCCGGGAATAATTATTAGTGCTTTAAACTAATCTTAAATGTTTCGTTTATGAAATTGCATATATGAATGAAAAATACTCTTCTATTTAATACGTTTTATATGGTAACATTTTGTTTGCTAATTATAATTGTTAATAGTTACCGCATAAGTTGGTAAGGCGAAGTTTTTCAGAAGTTTTTGTGTATGTTGTAGGCCGCTCAGTGGTATGTCTGCGGACTCACACTACTAGAAACCGGGTTTCGATACCCGTGGTTGGCAGAGTACAGATAGGTCATTCTGTAGCTTTGTGCATAATTTCGAAACAAACAAATGTATGTTGCATGTAATCGATACAAATTTCATTCACAGTTAGCCATCTTTCATTTATTAATAACTTACTTGTGATGACGGCTCAAGATGTTACATATGTGATAGATCACAAAAAATATATAGTTATTTATTTTGATTGTATTTAACATTTTGGACTGTGAATCGTGATGTATAAAACTAATAAAGATACGATTAAAATTATAATCAGTTTATTCTACTGTATATTTATTACCCAAATTACTGATTAATTCTTCATTGTTTTACGAATCTATTTCAACCGGCCTTACTTATTTATGAATGCCTACTTTTCTTTACAGACTGTTCAGGCATTCCATCTGGTTTCTACTAACACAAGAGATGTAGAAATTACCATGAGAATGATCACGACTCCAGATGAACCAATCAGATTACGATTAGAGGATCGCGTTAAATGAATCTTTCATACATAAACCCGCACAAAATGAGAGTCTTTGTGAGACTTTGATTAACATCAATGTTTTAAATAACAACGGCCAGTGAATGTTTGAGTCATGTTAAGCTGATATTAAAGGACAGCAGTTTGCTTTCAAGCAGTTTTTTTTAGTGCAATAATTATTATTTTTAGTCCACAGTAATAAAAGTAAAAAAACAAAAACATTGGAAGTTGTTTGTTTTTTTTCTTAATACAATTGTAGTGAATTTATATCTTGGCTGTTGCAGTAAACTCGTGTTTCTCTTGTTGACGTGAAACCATGATTGTATTATTAAAGATATGACACGTTGAAGTAAACCACCAGGAAATTGAAATAAGAGCGGCTGGATTTTCAGGTGATAAAAAAAAATGTTAAAAAGATGGAAAGTGTTTGGGTAAAGATTAGGTAGAAATGTGATAAAACTGTAAGAAGTAGAGAACCATTTTTATAGAACTATTAAACTGGTAACACTAGAACCATATAAAGAGTTTGGCTGAATAATAATCATTACTTATTTTTGTAAGTATAAGGCTAAGTTAGAGCGGTGAAGGAGTTATTAGATATATTTAAGTTATAACGCTAATTGTTATTCAATTGATCTAACCTAGGTTCCTGTAAAGATATAAATACATGCTTGTTTTATTCCTATTTACACATAGTATTTTCCATCATCCTCATATAATCAGTGTTATTTAATAAACTGTAAAACACTCATCTCCCCCCTCCTAGACTCGTGCAATTTTGTATGTTTTTTAGAACGAGATGCACCCGTTCATTTTAAGTACTTGAAATTATCTAATACAACTTCAAGGTAATTTTACCTTGCCAATTAAAAGAGGTATCTTGTTGAGCAGGAGTCAGGAAATTAGGCTTAACATTCTATTTTATTTCTAAGCGCTCTTTTTAAAACATTTTTCTTGGAATAAATCTTCAATATCATGTTAACGTTATATTTTTGTTTCCAAACTCAGATGAGAAAACAAGCTATTTGATCTTAGTTTACGTGTATCTTTCTTTGTGCTTTACAGCTAAGATTCATGAATAGTAAGACTTTTTTATTCCTGTTAGAAATATCCGATTTCACTGATAGCTAGCCTCAGAATGAGAAGTTTATAATCATGTCGTGAAACGCTTGTTAGATTTTAGTTGCAAGTATCGTAAGAACAAAAGATAAAAACGTTTGTAAGGTAGTTGTTTATTTACGACTATTCCAAGCTGCATCTTCAGTGTTTTGCAGCTCAGGAAACGTAATTTTTTATAAGATTATTTTTCCGTACTGTGAGATAATTGTTTTGTTTTATCTTGAGAAATAGTATTTGATCTCCACTTAAAAAATTGTAAAAATATAATTTTGTTGTTTTATATATATATATATATATATTATATCAAATATATTTTACGAATTTGTCTAAATGACAACCAAGAGATAATGAAAGGTTACTCCTTTGGCGTGAACTCAACTGGCCAGCCCAAATCATTTCAACTAATGAAACTGACGTAAGACGAGTAATAAACATTTACTGTATTAGCTACTTTGTACAGCACTCAATAGCACAATGGTATATCTGCGGATTTATAGTGCTAAAAACCGGATTTCGATATCCCTGATGAGAAGAGATAGACCATATTGTGTTGCTTTGTACTTAACTACAAACAAACAAATACTTTGTACAGTGTTTTAAAATATTTCTCTTGTGTAAAAAACTGAAAAAAAAAACAGCCAGTGTTGGATATTTTAAGAAACGAAAATTTGCATAGAATAAAGTCCTTTTAAAAGATCATACATTATTTTGTACTATTTTGTTAATGACTATAATTTTTCCACATCTTATTGAGTCTAATTATACATAATTATCTTACGTTATGTCCAGATTTTGAGCAGATCTTCTTGTCAAGGTTAACAATTAAACTGTAGTTTCTAATTCATTCTCATAATTCTTCATGAAGAATGTTTTGTTGTTTGTTATTGTTTCTGCAGTACCTGTAGATAAATGATCGAAGTTTAAAACACTTTTGTCTATGTCTTCACTTAAATATTATGGTCAATAAGTAGCCATACAGTTCAAAGTTCAAGCTACCTAAGAAAGATTATAGGGTAACAGGTTACTGAAGAATAAAAGTATTCTCAATAAATTAGAATAGATTGTAATGAGGAACCGTAATAATTTATTTTTTATATCGATTTATTATAATTCACGTGTTGTAACAGTTGCGTGGATGGTATGGATACTCTTTGCTGTTACCTGTTCTCAGAGAAATATTGGATTAAGTTGCTGTCTATTTTCAAATGTTTTAGTTGTTTGGTGCTCATGTTACTTTGTTTGTGTATGTGTTGTTAGTATTCGTTATCTGTTGTGTTTTATTTTGTACATTCGTTGTTATTAAGGTGCTGTGTTATAATAGGATTTAAAATGGCCACTGTCTGTTTATATCATACGTTGTTTTCGATTCGCCTATTTCTAGTCGTCCCCCTGCTGTTGAGCTTCCTCAAATATTAAATGAGCAACAAAGTGGCCTATAGAAGCTAACCCTGCTTCGAGACTTGGTGGGGGACGTTTTTAGGCCAAGCAAAAAAATATCAATAGCAGTAAAAGAACAAGTTTGATGCCATATTAAAAGCTTAAGGGGTAGATAATCGTAAACATTGAAAGCGGGTACTATGACGTCATGCGTGATTTTTCGAAGTGACATAAGATATCATAAACGATAACAAAGACATTATTTAGAAAATTGTACCGTCAGCATAATGCCCATTATCCTTTTGAACTCATCTATTTAAATAATAATAATTTGATTGTGGTTTGGAAAACATTAACACTAAAATATCTTAAGTATGTAACTGTTACCTAAAGTTAACACAAAGGAATGTAGTTGAAATAAACTGAAGGTGTGAACTAAAGACTTCCTAACAAATATGACTTTTGTTTTATTGAAAGTTTTTTTTAAAATGTCAAATTATCCTATTTTAACCTATAAGGTTTAGCTTAGTTTGTATTAAACAAGAGGAATATTGTCACTTAAATATAGACACGACTTGTGAAAAAGGTCTGTTAGAGTGTTTACTTCGTTGTCCTCATCTTATTACTGATTTTATTAAAGAACTTTTAAAACAGTGACGGATTTACTGATTGTTAATAAATAAGGGTTCTATGTATTTTTTCTACATTAACTTAGACAATGACATATAATTAAATATACAATCCTGAGAGCTTAGAAGTTTATTTCTAAAGTTTGCAACGTTATAACAACTTTTCATCTGTTTATTTTTTGCATCTGTTTATATATAGGTCTGTACGGTTGCATTGTACAAAACAATGATTCGTGAGTAGTGTTTGAATAATATTGCCATCAAAAATTCAATGTGTATTCAACACTGTTATAGATAATAATGTAACATTTAAAGAAATAAACATTTTGTTTTATGTATAACAAGTTGTGTTGTGCATTACACGGCAAGGCTTTTAGTGTAAAGTCCATTTCTCAGGAAGCATGTAAACAAAAACAAAAGAAAGGGAGAGTGGAAAATTTTTCCGAGATTTTTGGTTTACATGTTATAGTGAATTCGCTCTCCAATTAATTGATTAAATTAAACCACAAGAATTCTTAACCATATTAATGTTTTAGTAGTTGAATAATTTAACACATTAAAAAGAATTTACAATCAGGAAAATATTCAAAATTATGAAAGTTCAAACTTTCATTCACTTATATATATATCTTACATTGCACATCACGTTTAACAAAGAGCGAGGGTGGTCCTGTGGTTAGCATGCTCACACTCTGTAGCTGATAATTCATGGTTCGAACTCTATTACCCAAATCTCCTGCTCCGCCAGTGGAGGATATGGTATGTTATATAAAAGTAATTGTGAAATCTTACTATTTGATGGGAGTAGCTCAAGGACTGGTGGTTGGTGCTGTTGATTAGATATCCCCTTTAAGTGTACCGTTTCAAAATTAGGGATAACTAGCATAAATAGGCCTTGTGTAGTTTTGCTTGAGTTCCCGAAAAATACTTTAAGCGTAAACTGTAGAGCCACCTGATGGTAATTTGTTAACCGTTGTCTTTTGTTTTAGAACAAAGCTACCTGCGCTGTGGTCATCGTGGAAATTGAACACTGAGAATTTTAGTGTTGTAGGTCCGTGAACTTACCACTGACCCATTAGAGGGTTTGTTTTACAAACCTTACTACAGAACACTAATACAAAGTTTAAACGCGTTGTATGTAAATAAGTCTATACATTATTTTGAAATTACACATGGGAGTTAGATATATACCAAGGTCATACAGGAGTTAGATATATACCAAGGTCATACAGGAGTTAGATATATACCAAGGTCATACAGGAGTTAGATATATACCAAGGTCATACAGGAGTTAGATATATACTAAGGTCATACAGGAGTTAGATATATACCAAGGTCATATAGGAGTTAGATATATACTAAGGTCATACAGGAGTTAGATATATACTAAGGTCATACAGGAGTTAGATATATACTAAGGTCATACAGGAGTTAGATATATACTAAGGTCATACAGGAGTTAGATATATACCAAGGTCATACAGGAGTTAGATATATACCAAGGTCATACAGGAGTTAGATATATACCAAGGTCATACAGGAGTTAGATATATACCAAGGTCATACAGGAGTTAGATATATACCAAGGTCATACAGGAGTTAGATATATACCAAGGTCATACAGGAGTTAGATATATACCAAGGTCATACAGGAGTTAGATATATACCAAGGTCATACAGGAGTTAGATATATACCAAGGTCATACAGGAGTTAGATATATACCAAGGTCATACAGGAGTTAGATATATACCAAGGTCATACAGGAGTTAGATATATACCAAGGTCATACAGGAGTTAGATATATACCAAGGTCATACAGGAGTTAGATATATACCAAGGTCATACAGGAGTTAGATATATACCAAGGTCATACAGGAGTTAGATATATACTAAGGTCATACAGGAGTTAGATATATACCAAGGTCATACAGGAGTTAGATATATACCAAGGTCATACAGGAGTTAGATATATACCAAGGTCATACAGGAGTTAGATATATACCAAGGTCATACAGGAGTTAGATATATACCAAGGTCATACAGGAGTTAGATATATACCAAGGTCATACAGGAGTTAGATATATACCAAGGTCATACAGCTATGAGCAAAAATAACAGAAGAAAACTTTTACAGTTCAATCAAAATACCAGCCTTACTACAACAGTGACTGAATCGTCACTTGTCAGTCACGTCTCTCCCAAGATATTTCTGAATGTAAAGCAACAACAAATGTAAGAAGATTACAACAACTTAAATTCCTTTGATTGTTTATATCGATGCGCGAAATACACAAGCAGCCATCTGCGCATAGCCGTTTCTAATTTCGAATTGATAAAGTAGTGAATAAGCAACTGCTATTCCGATAGCTCCTTACTGTTGGGTTACGCGACCATCAGATTGCGAATTGAGCACCTTAACCACCTGGCCATGCCGGGCCGCAAGGTTAAGTAATACACAGTTAAACTGCAACAGCGGTATTACTGTGTTGGGTAATGGTGGTTAACGAACCGTCCTGTGGTAAATTGTCACATCGTTAACAACAAAACCGACATATTTAACATGCTCATAAATATACAATGTAACCCAAAACTTAACATGTTCATACGTATAAACGTAGTGAAAAGCCAGCGCTTCCGTTCCTCAGTATGATGCAAACAAGGAAGTACAATACCAAGTAAACACCATTCTGTAAAGTTTACGTTCTGATCAGGATAAAATATTCATACTTGCATTTATTCTGGAGCAGCTAAATCCGTTTGTGAGGGCTGTAGATGTTTGTTCACACCAAATACTCTTAGCCAGTTCAATACAATAAGATATTGTATTTAGACTGAAGCACTCAAATGACAGTATGCATACCTTATACGTATTATATGATGAAATAATTGATAAACAGGGACTTATATAACTGTAACTGACACATAAATTTCAAATAATAATCACTGTATAGTATTCAGTTTATTTTTAAAACCTGCATGAATATTTATTCAAATATAACTTGTTCATGATATAATTCTTCTCATATCTAAGGAAGATACACCACTAACAGATAAGGAACCCTCGTAATAAACCCTTGTCCATTCCCAAGTACGTTATTAAAATATCAGTAAGAGCTTTTCTGAAGTTGTTATTATTAATGTAAAAAGTTAATGAGTTGGAAGAATAAGTGTAAATCTGCTCTTGTTGGTATTAAGAATTTCATTAGTAGAAAGCATCGTCCTCGAGCTTCTGAAGACATTGTTCATCCACTTTGGTAATTAGTTTCTAAAATCACTAAATGAAATCCTTTGAGTAAGTGCTTACAACTTGATAGTCTGAGACGCTATTAAATCCGCACATGTAAGTGTTCAGAATATACTAAAAGAGTAAGTCCGCTATAGTGTTTAGAAAATCATCAGATCAAATTGATCCGTTTTCATAAACGACTATAATGTCCACAGAAGAAAGAAATCCGTTTTCCTGTTTCCAATTTGCCAGCCCTCCAATGACCCAGCGGTATGTCTGCGGACTTAGAACACTAGAAACCGGGTTTTGATACTTGTGGTGGGCAGAGCGCAGATGGCCCATTGTGTAGCTTTGTGCTTAATTACAAACGACAACAATGTTACCAAAATAAAGTAGGTCAGTTTTGTCTTGTTTTTAGTATTTCTAATATCAACAGAAAAATGGCTCTTCTACTCTAGTGTTTAGAATGTCATCAAAACAAAGTAGGTCCGTTTTCATAGATGTCTAGTATATCTTCAGAAAAAAAAATCCGTTATCTTTAAGTGTTTATAATGTCAGAAAAAGAAAATAAATCGGCTCTCGTAAGATCTCGTAGTATTACCAAAAAATGGAAGAAAAAGTATAATTGTACTTGCAAGAAATTAGGTATCTTCAGGTGTTTGTGGTGTTATTTAAAATATAGATTCTCTGTTGTAGTTATCTTTAATGTTAGAAGAAAGTATATCCTTTCTCATAAGTGCTTTTTATGTTATCAAAAGAAAGTAGAACTGATTTATAAACGTCTATAAATAATGTTAACTTTCGATGAGAGCAAACTATTTACTAAGAGCGAAACTGAAAAACAGCCTAGCAGTCAAAATGGCTAATTAAATAAATTTCTTACGTTTCAAGCTATGATTAGTAGAATGCTTTTTTTCATCAGTTTAGTATCCTCGCTTTTTGGTCATAACACTAGTAATACCTTATGGAGTTCGGGCAGGTTAAGAAATTTAGAATAATCCTAAACATGTATATATTTATTTATACAATATTTGTAAAAACTGTTAACTTAAAAAAAGAAATACATCTGTATTATGGTGGTACATGGTTATGTTAACAATGCAAAACATTTTCTATAATAAAATTACAATAACAAAAATAGTATTGAATATATTAAACAGGCTATCCAATACTGTTAATGAAAGAAACAATAAGTTAAATGATACGGTATATCTTACTTAGAAAACACAGAAACATTAGCTGTTGGATTGAACTAGGGGCATATAATCTATTTTCTTTGAAAAATTAACATTAGTATAACATGGTGAATCCTTTCCCGGCCCGGCATGGCCAAGCGTGTTAAGGCGTGCGACTCGTAATCTGAGGGTCGCGGGTTCGCATCCTCGTCGCGCCACACATGCTCGCCCTTTCAGCCGTGGGGGCGTTATAATGTTACGATCAATCCCACTATTCGTTGGTAAAAGAGTAGCCCAAGAATTGGCAGTGGATGGTGATGACTAGCTGCCTTACCTCTAGTCTTACACTGCTAAATTAGGGACGGCTAGCACAGATAGCCCTCGAGTAGCTTTGTGCGAAATTCCAAAACAAACAAACACCTGCATAAAATATCCTAGGTTACAGAAAAACGTAATTTATTTTAAAATGTTTCCATTGTCATAAGGAAGTTGATATTTCGTAATTATTTTTAATGCCATCAAAAAAAAGTTGATTCACCTTCGAAAATGTTTGTCATGTAACCGAAAGAGATTTGTTCAGCTTTTGTGTTTCTATACTGTCATCTAAAGAAAGAAAAAGTTATTTGAAAACCTTCCTAAAGCTGTCAAAAGAATATTTATCCGATTTCATAAATGTTCAAAAGTAAAACCGATTTCAAAACTTGACCCGTTTTTGCACGAACGGAAACGTCATTAGAAGAAACTGTTTCCATTTTCGGAAATTTCCCTAATATCATTAAGATAATATAGGTTTCACTCTTGTAACTGTGTGTAATGTCATGAAAAGAAAATTCATCCACTTTAGTAAAGTGTTTTCAAAACATTCATTCTTAATGTTAACTTATGCGAGACAGAATAAACAGCCAGGTGAGATCCTTATAGGATTCAAATTCGTTTCTCCATAATTTTGAACTATTAGTCAGAGGATTGATAGCTTCTTACCACCTTCTGCCGCTATAAAGTTTAGCTCTTTAAACCCAATAGTAGATTGACTGTCACGTTTATAACGTGTCCACAGCTAAACGTACAGGGTGTGCTCAGTACCATCACGGTTCAAACTTTAGACTCTCTGATGTGCAAATAGGCACGTTAATCATTAGCCCACGTCCGTCACATGTCGTTGTTAAGGTCATCGAAAGAAACTGTACCCAAAAGGTAGTTGATTTTTTCCCCTTAAGGACCAGACTTTCTTAAGTGTCCAATTTGATGTCGCCAGTGCTCTGGGGCAAACTTCTCTGAGTGTGTACCTTAAACAAACATAATAATTTCTGATTGATGGACGATGGAAAAAATTTTCCAAACTTATATAATATGTTCAGTTTGTGTTAAAACTTTCCAAGGAAATAAACAATGGTGGGATGTTAAAAGTAACACCTCGCCAGCAGAAAATTTTAATTTCAAAGTAATAACATAACCACAGTGGTAAGTATGACTTAAACGTTCATTGTGATTAGTTAGTAAACATTTATATGTTGAAAAATATTTGTTATTAGCTGATTGTACCATTACGCTTTGACATATAAAACTATTTAATATAACTTGTCACCGTAACCATGTGTTCTCCTTCACAGTTGTTTATTTTCACAACAAGAATTACAAATATTTGAGCAAATAAAAAAATTAGAGCCTAAAATGAACCTGGAAAGTATATAATATCGTTTGATCATACCCCAAATACAGATAATTAAGAGATATTTTGAATATGTCTTTTTGAAGCTTGTAATATTTTTTTTAAATCAGGTGATCTCCTTTAAGTACATATCTACTCGAATTATGTCAATTTGTTATATTGTTAAACATAACAGTCAAGACATCTGTTATTATAAATAATTGAAAGGGTAACAATAAAGTGCATTCTTTAATAAAAATCATTGAATATGAAATTATATGAATTCATTTACGTGTTCACCTTTACCTCAGTTTTGCTTCAGAGGAGAATATATAGAGTATACAATGCTTTTCCCACAATATTTAGTTTTCACCATGTGTGGGTGATTAAGGTAAGATGTATTCGAAATGTATTAGTTACAAATCAACCTATTCTCCTACAAGAAAAGTCCCTGAAAGTGGAATTACGTAAAGTGGTGATAGTTTTAGGTTTAAATGACTGAAAAATTACAAAGCTCAGTCTGTAAGCGATAATTAGGAGTATGTTTATAAAAACAGGTAGCTGAGGGCATGGTGAGATAAATGTAAAGAAGTTCACAGAATGGGTAAAGGAGATCACCATTTTAATTCAACTCCTTATATGTGTTTTGCACTTCTAAATATAATGTCACATTATAATAAAAGCTTATGTTCATGATGCATGGAAGTAGTCTAATACAAAATAACTATTCTTACTAGCCTGCTATAGCTGGATTTACTCTAGAAATGTAAATAATATCACATGTATTTTTAAACCTGTATTTGCTGATACTCAGGGTAGTATGCATTTAAGTAATTGGTTTTATATTTGTATTTTTAGAATGGATGGTAAACAAAATCGGCGGCTGAAATAAGATTACAAAATAAAAGGCAGCCAAATGGAAAACATCCTTACTATTTGTTTGCTTTTTGTTTTTTTTATTTTAAGCACAATATAATCTGGTAAAGGAGAACACACTTGAAAAACAGTAGTAATGTTTAACAAGGTTGAAAAATATGACAGAATATAGCTAGAGTGCTAAATTTAAGGTAGAAGGTTTTCAATAGTTCTATTTTCAAGAACTATATAAACTTTATCTATAGGAGAATATTTTTCAAACGTTTTCCAGTTGAAAAATGGACACTTAAGTATTTCTAGTGATTTTAAAATAAAGAAATTTTTCTAATTTAATGAGGAGAAAGTAGATCTGTTCGGATGAGTGTCTAATAATGTCATTGTAAAAAAAGTTCACCCATTTCGTAAGTTTTTCTACTGTAGTTGGAAATATATTCGCTTCCGTAAATATCTCGCGTTTAATATTATTAGCTGTAAAAACAAATCCGCTTTCATGAGCGTTTCTATAACGGTACCAGAAGAAGATATAACATTTTTCAGGGATGATTCTTATATCATACACAGAATACGAACCAGGAATTTTGTAAGTACTTCTCATATCACAAAGAAAATTGGCCCACTTTACAAAGTGTTTTTGAGTACTAAGTAGAATCGCTTTTGTAAATGTTTTGTGCCATTATAGTTAAACGCTAATTGTTTTTCTAAAGTTATTTCCTCGAATTGGAGCCAAACGCCTCCTGGCGGGGTTACCTGTTTTAATCACTCACACTAGCATACAGTAGAGTATCATCTGTCAGTTAGTCAGTAGACACTAAAATAACATCACATACGGGACGCTTAATGTTACAGTTGTACTGTCTTAACGGCATTAAAACGTGTACATGTCATGAAGCATAGGAAAAATCATACACTTTTTCGGCTAAAACCCAATACGCTATATGAACTTCTAAAAAAATAAATAAAAATAATTTTTCCTCTTAATTTTGCTCCCTGCTAGTACAGCGGTATGTCTCCGGATTTACAACGCTAAAATCAGGGGTTCGGTTCCCCTCGGTGGGCTGAGCAGATAGCCCTTTGTGGCTTTGCTATAAGAAAAACACAACACAAACACACTCGAATCCTTCCGATGTGGCTTTGCTATAAGAAACACATACACACACACTCTTAATTTTGGTTTAATTTACTCTTGAAATTGAACATTTTCAGAAACCCTGCAGAAGAGCATCAAGTCAAAAAGAAACGGTACTACAACTTTCTTTAAACATTTTTGTTGGAAGAAATAAAAAATAACTTATAAAAAATTAAAACATTTAGTTAAAGGTTTATACAGAATTATTTTAGATATTGTTCCCACTTTATTTTGTTACAAACCACTAGATGTCGCTATGTTTCAGAATAGCATGTTTTTAGGGTTTTGCACAAGTAGTACGAACTGTGATATTGTGCGTTATTTGTGGTGTATTTCGAAAGAATGTTTTATGTAATCGTACGTTAATAACAGTGTCTTACTAATTCATTTTTATATGTTATCAAAACCTAATATTTAAATTCACAGTCACAGTGTGGTGTATAAGACAATTTACTGTGTTTTACTGTTACTTGGCTAAGCTTTAGCACTTTCTCCTAACACTAACCGTAACAGTGTTAGTGAAAGACAGGAAAAGATAAAAGTCCTAGCATATCAATTGTTTAATTTGTTTTGACAATTTTTTGAGGGCTACATTTGTGTTTTGTTATCAGTCATGATATTTATACTGATAAGTAGTAAGCCAGACTAAGTCCGCACTTACCTTTACAAGTACATGGATATGTTGTATTCGAAATGGGCTCAGTACTAGTATTTTATTAAGTGCATTTCTTTCTATCTGCTGATACTTTAATCTCTCAATGATATCTTATCCCAGTGTTAACCCAATTGTTCCAGGGGTCGACCCGTATTACCATCCCGAAGTTGAAGACACTGGTGTTAGTCCATATGTTTTTCGCGAGTTTGCTTTAAAAGATTTCATGAAAGAAATGAGTAAACCTGAAAATATGCTGAACGCCTTAACTTGGCGACGACTACACTTGAGCAGAGCAAAGTTAAAAGCATCAAGTAGAACTTCTGCATTGTTATCAGGTTTTGCCATGGTAATAATAGCATGTTGTTAATGGTAATGCATAAGAACATAAAAATAAATATTGTTACACTAAAATCATCATAAATTATATTTTAAAATGTTTTGTCAAGCAAATAAAAAGAAGAAATAGTGTTTTCAGTTTATTTGAGTGTGAATTGTCCCATTTTGGTTTATTTTTTTTAAGTAATAATGAAAATATTTTGCTAGTTCCTAATGTTCTAATAATTTATTCAACTGTAAGAATCAATCAAGCCAGTTTCAGTGTTGTAAAGTGAAGCACATATAATTAGATTTATGGACTATCCTCATGGTCTAACATGCTACTACTGTTAAAATTTAGTTTGAAATTTTCCTTGATTTTTTGAGAATGTGTGGTATGCCCATTTTTTATATTAAGAGAGGATAACATTTACTAATTTAAATAATAATAATAATAATACACAATTAATATATTGGGTTGAGGAATAATTCGTGAGCGTTTTTTCAAGTTAAACAAATATATTCATAAATGAAATGCTTTCGCAAAATATTTCATGTCATTTGGTAGATAATGTTTTGCTCTAATAGATGGTGTGTTTGATTTTCATATGTCTTGAATTTTTGCTTTCGTTTTCAGCTCATTAAATGGACTGTCAAGTGGACAAAATCAAGAATTTTCGACACCATTGCTTTTCACATTTAATTTCTTGCAATTTCATTTAAAACAATGCATACTATATACCTAGGTATTACGTGAAATAAAGTATCATAATAAATGTTTTGGGTGTAATGTGTTCATGCATTGAAGTATTGTATAGTCTTGCATGTAATGCTTGAATGAAATTATTTAAAAATGCTCACGAATTATTCCTCAACCTAATAGTTTATCTAAGCATTAGATTGTTGCTAATGTATCACAGTAATGAATTTATCTTTCCACAATTATTACAATGTCATTAATTTTGTTATACATGTACTCTGCCAGTAAATATACTGCAATTGAGAAGACATACTGTATATGCATGCTTAAACTAAGCAAAATTTATATATTTTTTGCTATGTTAGTAAAAAAATAATAGTCTGAAAGATTTAAAACTTACCAATATCATCTAATTATTTTGTAAATTTTCAAGTTTTTGTTTAATAATGACGTTGAAAGTCATACATTATTCTCCCTATAAAAATCTTGAAAATAACTTGTATTTTTAAGATGTGCATTGGTTATGGTCAGCAACAGATTAAAAACTGTCTGAGAAAATTATTTTTCTACCAGCCCATCAATGATATCAGTTGAAAAGGATTCATGAAAACAAAGCTTGATGTTGCATGTAATGGTGCTCAGCATGTAGTGTGTGCCAGCACTGTTCACATAGTTCAGAAGTTAAAAATACATTATGAAAAATTTTTCATTTACCATCTAACATTTCTCACCCATCTTAGAAAAATATAGGCCTACGTGATAACAAAATTACATTTACTGAAACTGATTCTCATTAAAAGAATTATAAATGTAAAATAACTACCTGTTTACTGCTCATCTGCATTACAAGCCATTGTTATTAACACTAATTGTAATAGTGTTACAAAAATTAAAATTCAACTTGTGTTACAGTGTTAGTTGCAGATAATTTGAAGTTGATTTATGATATGTTATAAATTTGTGATCTGAGGAGCTCACTATATTTTTATTAGACTACAAACATTCTTAGTCTGTAGTAAAAGTTGAGACATTTTAAAAACATGGCTTCTACTTAGTTTCCATTTTTCTTAATCTGTAAGTAATTTTTTTAAAAATAAAAGCTGGTCTTTGAAGTGTTGGAAGCCCTGTAGTACAATTATGTGAATTCGTTTCTATTTCAAAGAATACAGTAGGCTCATATGAATAGCTTCCTTGTTTTGAACAATTTACTCTTACTTTGTTTCCAATAATTGTTAGTAAGTTGAACAATAAAGTTTTAAATGGTCTGAGTTATGAAAAATATCAAGCTATAATAACTTAAACTTTAGAGTGTTTTATCTAATATTGAAATGCTACTTAATTCTAAGAATGATTTTACCATGAGAATCATAAGGTACAGAAAGCCAGGTAAAAGTATTAGAGTTAAAATTGAAATCCTCATCTAGTCTATAGACTGAAGGATAAAGTAGTATTTCCTATATGCATTTTAAATATTCCTAAAAATTACTTAAACTTTTTAACAGAAAAAAATTATGCCTTTAATCTCTGTTTATCTTTGAGATTATTTTATATTTTCTCAGCCTTATTTTGTAGGACACTACCTAGAATAGAAAATTTGAGCATTTTTCTTTTACCAGGTAGCAATGGTAGAAGTTCAGTTGAGCCATGATATTCCTAAAGGATTACTGATTGCCTTCAGTTTTTGCACAACCCTATTAGTGTCAGTGCACATGTTGGCACTAATGATATCCACATGCATCCTTCCAAATCTCGAGTCAGTTGCCAGCGTGCAAGGGGTAGCAACTGTGTCTGAGTCCCCCCATGAGAAACTGCATATCTATATTGAAATTGCTTGGGGATTTTCTACTGTGTTTGGTCTTCTTCTTTTTATGGCTGAGATAGCCATTCTTTGTTGGGTGAAATTCTACAGTTATAGCAAGAATGCTGCTGTGGCTGCAATGACATTACTGATTCCTGTAGTTCTTGTCTTCCTAGGATTTGCTGTGCATTTTTATCGGAAGTTGGTTGCTCATCAGTATGAACGATCAGCACATGGACTACGGGAACTAGAAACTATGGTAACTCAGCTTCAGAATGACGAGAGTGACATATCTAACACAAGACCTGTGATTACAGTGTAAGGAAGAAAAACAATAATCGGTACTATGTCATTTAGTTTTGTTCATTGGCAAATAGCAGTCTGTTATAGATGTCATTTATGTTGTAAATAAAGAGCGTCATTAGTTGAATCTATATTTATGTACTTGTACTGCATTAATAAGGTATATAAATTCTGTCATTGTATTTTTCTAGTAAATATATGGTATTTTGTACGTATACATTATCATATATAAAGCAGGTAATTGGTACAGCACTAAAATAATCAGTGATTCATTTTCACCAATTATATACTTCAAGAAACTTTAAGGTGAAATGCAGAATCTGTGCAAAGTTAATAATAATTAGATGTACATGTAAGTACATGTGTAAACATGTATGTGTCTTAGAATAGCCACACAGTGGATAAAAAGGAAAGATCTGGTGATAAAGAAACTTGACTATGATTTAAGTGTATATAAATACTCATACACTTGAATTATGCAGTTATTTATGTGTAGGAATCTTTTTATCAAGGTGTGCTGATACATAAACTGAAAATGAGAAATAAATTTGGAAAGCTTTCTGAAAGTACTTGCTACTACTTCTATTAAACTCAAAAAAAGAGGAGTGAAATGGTGATCAAAGCAACTGAAAAGAAATATATTTAAAACAAAAATACATTTGCTTGTACATTAATGATGTTATTAAACAAAATGACCATTAATTATTTCATTGATTTGTGTAATCAAATTGTTTTCAAATGTCTAAGGTGGAAATTTTTGGACAACTTAGTAACTTAAGTAATAGTGTGCATGATATGGATACTTGTATAGTTTTTGGCTCTAATACAAATTCTATGCTCTCTATGTGTGTTATACATTTTTGCAGGTTTATACTGTACATTATTCAAGATCATTCATTTAAAATGTTCCAGTGTAAATTCTTTTTTGTTTAATCTCTCTTTAGAGAAAATATTGTTTTTGTATAGTTTCAACTGTTTAATTATGTATGTACAAAAATTAATGTTTTATTCTACAGGGTGGCCTGTAAGTCCCTACCCATCCATATATCTTATGTATCCAGTGTATCTGTATGGTGTCACCAGTATTCTTGCACTCATGTACCCATGCACTTGTCACAATACGATCTTCGAGTGTAAATGAGCTTAAATCAGCCATATTTCTATGAAGAAAAAGAAAAAAAAATTGTAATACATGCATAATTGAATATAGCATGATAACATACGGATGGGTAGGAACTTACGGGCCACCCTGTATTATAGTTTTTGTTGAGTCACTTCACTTAAATTTGTCTCAAACATGTTTCATTGGTATTGAATTTGAAAGGATTAATTAACATTGTTTAAAGATGACTCAAAATGTCTTCTAGTAATTGCTTCTTCTCAATGAGATAAACTTGTAAACCATGTCAATTGACAAAAGTTTCAACATCTGATTTTGTTTCCCTCATATGTAGGTATTATTATTATTTTTATAAAGAATAAAATGAAAATAAAAAATGCATTATAATAATCATGTCACTGCACAGTTATGTTGTAAAAATATTTATAATTATAACTAGTTAAAAGAACATTTACATAAAATGTGTTTATTATGAATAGATTTAATATAAAGGCAGATTTCATTGAAAATATCCCTTACCTGGATGGATTTGGGGAAATTGCATTCTTGTACAAATATGGAACTAGATACTGAATTGTGATGATCAAATTGTGGTTAAGGTTGTCTTTAAAATGATTTAATATCTTTCACAAATTATGAATTTAAAGACATTTGAGTAACCATTTACAAGACTAGGAAAAGAGACACCATATTAAATTATTTTTTCTTTTGTGCATATATATTTAATCAAGTTTCATTTAAAAGTTTTATTACATGTAACTTAATGGTACAAATAAATAACTTGGACAAGAAAAACAGAGGTTTTTTGAGACATAAAACTGAATGCTTATTATTTTATCTGTTACTCACAGTTATTAAGAATACAAAGTATTTTGTAAATACTATCAGTGCTTAAAATGTAATGAAAAAACTCTTACCATTTACATTTTTCCATTGTCAACATTATTCCTATACATTAGCACTACAGTGAAATGATTCAGTGTTTGCATAACAGTATTTATCAAGATGTTAACGTTTTCTTTTTAATTTTATTAAAGAAAAAGAAGTCTTTTATAGTAATAAAATACATTTCTTTGCTGCATTGTGCCAAAACAGAAAATGAATTTAGGATAATATTTAGTACATGTTAATGATTGACAAACTATATAATTTTAAATTATTATGGTATAAAAATTCTTTATATAATGCTTTTTCTCAATAATTTCATTGATTTTGTTGGTTGTTTTTTTGTGTGGTTATATGTTAAAATTTGTCAGGCTGAAATTCTTAATGTAATGAAAATATTTTGTCAGAATAAGTTAATAGGTTTCTTAAAGTAATTTTTTAAATTATTTAATATTATGTTTACTATCTAATTGATCTGTCTGGACATCATAATTGAACTGAGTAATTTCATGATTTATTTTCATTTTGCATTGAACAATGTATGCCTTATGAGAAGTTAATAATAAATTGTTTATCTTGCACATATTTGGTTAAACTTTTAGTTTCTTTGGTCACTTGAAGTGTCGTTAGAGAACTTTAAAGTCATGAAAATACTCTCTTAGTGGTAGAATGCAGGAATGGGTAATGCAGATTTTCTCCCATTTCAAATGCTCTCTTGTTTCTAATTTTTTCCCATCTCAACAATTTTGCAATATACTTTTTATTGTGAATTTATGGCCTTCCACGTTGCGTCATCTGTTGGGCAATATTAAACAATTTATCATTGCTTATATGTTGGGCTGTAACTAATCTATTGTGGATCACTTGGGGCTTTAGGTTGGAAGTAGATACGCTGGTTAAATAAAAATTATATATAATCTCGTATTACCAACGTCATTTATAAAATGACATGCAACAACTATACAGAATTCTATATCGGAAAAGCCGGAAGAAAACTAGAAACCAGGTTCAATGAACATAATAAAAAAAACAAAAAAAACTCGTATTCACTACCATTACAACAAAAAACAAACAAACCAGTATATCTATACAAAACACTAATTTTAAACGAATATTCAAGCGTCAATAAACAAAGAGTAGAGCAATCTATCTTAATTAAACAAAACAATCGCAGCCTGAGCCAATACCCCAATACGGAGCAATCTCCAGTCATGTGACTGCTTTGTTCCATACTGTGTGTGCATATATAAATTTATGCGTGTTTGTAAATTATTTACGCTTGAGAATGACAATATATTGTCAAAATGTCGTACATTTACAATGAAGTTTTTTAATTACCCAATCAAGCTGTCTCCAAACCTTTAATTCTAAATTATGTTTGAAACATGAGGTTCTTGACCTAGATATTGATATGGCATTGCTCAGGTTGAAAATACAAACTAAAGGATAACAGGACCGTACTTTGTTCCTACTAACCCTTTGGTGAAGACGTAACTTTTTCAAAATTATTGTGTTTTTAGTTTGAGAACAGAGTTAATCAAATAAACAATAACTTTCCATGTTTCAGAATAAGGTGTAGGTTTGCTAACTGGCAGTCAAACAAAGTTCTTGTGTAGAAGATGGCATGTGACATTCAAAAATAGAAAGCATTCTTTCACACCAGAAAACCGAATGAGAGTCAGCTGTAGTTACGTCTTTGGTCCACTGCACGGTAGACACTGATTATAGCTGTGAGGCGTGTTTCATTTACAAACATGGTTTTGTTGATATTTTGGTTATTGTACACAAAAATCTGGCTTGCCGTCTAAGAAAGGAATATAGAAGAAAATTTGATATAGTGGTGGAGGATGATATATTTTAGTGTTAGCGTGCTTAAAGTTGAAACACTTTATTTTAAACGTTTAAAAATCATAAGTGCAACTTTAACATTTTTCTTGTTTAACTTGCGATTTCGGTATTAGTGATTTGAGCATTATTTTTCCTTGAATTTGAAAGTAAACTTGAGTTTAGTTTTTAGCAAGTGGACTTATATTTTCATTCACTTTTGATTTTATTTTTTTGCTAGGAAGTAAGCATTTAATGATATTAGTTTAACTTGCAGGTGAACATATAAAACTAATAAGAGCTTTTGAATAAACTCTTCACACAACTCTTATGAGATCGATATGCTCCAGTGCATACCTATCCTTGTTTTTGTATTATTATTGGTTCTTTTGTGTGTGAATAAATATTTGAATACTCGTACTTCTATCAGCATTGAGTCTTCCTTCTAGATGATCCCAGTTGTAGTTCAGAGAGGTCAGTATACTCCATCGTCTGGTTTTTTCCAGATTTACATTTAGTATACTTAACTGACATCTTTGTGGAAAATCGTATTTTGAGTCAAGGATATCAGCATTGTAGAGTACTACATTCTTTCTGAAAGGGTTTTACAGTGAGATCTGCAAATCATCTACCGAATAGTTTGATTTTACTATCTGGAAATAGTTTTATCTCAACACCAATGATTACATGATATCAAGGAGAATTATCAGGGTTGAAATGTCTGCAGAAAGAATGGTCAAATCGTAAGGAAGTCTGCTCTTGGATATCAAACTCTTCTAATGCTGCAAGACGTGGTATGGTCAGGTAGTTACGGTACGCAACTCGCAATCTGAAGTGAGTTCGAAACTTCATCCCACCAAACACGCTTTCGCTTTCAGCCATGGGTGTTGCAATGTTACTATCAATCCCACTATTCATTGGGAAAAGAGTAACACAAGAGTTGATGGTTGGTGTTGATACCTAACTACCTTCCCTTTTGTCTTTCACTGCTAAATTGGAGATGACTGGTGTAAATAATCCTCCTGCAGCTTTGCACGAAATTCTAAACACACAATTTAATTCTGCAAAAATTCATTAACCATTATCTTTCAGCCAAGAAATCGGAACAGAGAACAATGGCTATCTAGGTCAAGATTAATGGCAATCTTTACAGGATCTACAAAAAACTAATTGACCTGAGAAAAAGAAGCAAAATCTAGCTAGGACAAAGAGAAAGGCATGAAATGTCATTACTGAACAAGTTCCATCAACATGAGGTATTTTGCCAGCAGGAGGAACAACAAGCGTTTGTGAATGACATCACTGATGATTAGTGGAGTGGCAGGGAATGTCTTTGTGAAGAAAGGTGACTTGTCATCAAATCGAGAGTCAGTAATGTATACAGTTGGCTAGTAAAATCCACCAGTGTTAGACAATGACTCCTAATGAGTGAATAGAAAAGGTAAGAATGAGGGAATTTCCTTAAACAGACACATATCCACCCACTTAGTACAGACGTAGACGTTAGAGGCCATTGATGGTAGACAGACAACAAAATAATTTGTTTCTATGTCACATAACTCGGCAGGCTTCTGCTGATGAGGAGGGTCCGTTTTTAAAAGAAAGGTACAATGCTGTCATGATTGCAAGGACAAAACTGTAGTTGGTTAGAAAAACTACACTAACCCAAGCTGGAACAACATCTGTCATGCGCCTAGGATGGGAATCCTAATCTGTGAAGCAACAGATACTTTCCTCAGGATGGGAACGAGCTTACAAGAAAATTAGACAAAATGAGCCAAGCATTTCATCAATGGTAACTCCAGGGATTGGACTTAATATTGTTAAGAAACTTATAACTGAAAGAATGTTGCGAGCCATTTCTTTCTTGAAACTTGAGCAGTTTTCCATTTGAAAATCACCACACTTATCAAAGTACTGGCTCTTCTTCCGAACCTGATGTAAGGTTTTTCTTAAATGAAGAAGCTAGGATGATGGAATAATCAAATGCTTGCTGAATGAAAAAGTCGAATGGCCCTTGATTTTCGAACTTTGAGTAATAATGTAAGATACAGTGTATGTGTTAAATGGCGAAACTGTTACTCGTTTGTGAAATAGAGAGTGATTGGGGTCACTTTTCAGTGTAATAGATTTTTATTTGAATTAACGATGTTGACTTTCCTGTGAAGCCATACAACGTGAGTGGATTGTCTTTAGGCAATACAGTGACTCAATAATCCACAACTAATGGTCCATTGAAGCACCAAATGTTTATTTACTGCAACCTGTTCAGCCAGTGCTGACGAAGGAGCACACTGACATATAAGGTAGAGATAGAGATAATAATATTATTGACGCAGAAAATGTTAAGCTGAACAGTAGAGTTCAGACATATCCCACCAGAAAATGATTATTTTGTGAGGCATGCAAAACTGTTGAGCTGTGGCATATGTGTAGGAAACTATAAAATTCAGTCATAATTATTTTATACTAAGAACATAATAGAGAGCAAAAACTTAAGTTTGGTAATCATGTTGATTAGAATTTCGAAACTAACTGTAGATTCTGGTCTGTAAGGCTTTATTTGAAGAAGTGTTGAGCTGTTAATTTAACTTATCCTTGTGTAGATGTTTTAGTTTGTAAGAACTAGTAGGTATTGAATTGTCTGGGAATATAAACCAGTACTTGAGGACTTAGGCAACACTTGTACCAGTGTTTTGCAAATTTTTACCAGTAATATTTCAGTTGGATCAATCATAAATTTGAGTGAACCAAGTGAAATTATATGTGTAAAGTGAAATTCATAAACAATGCAGTTGGTTTGTTTGATTATGACGACATAATTTCAATCAGCAGATTGAAATATTTTGAAAGGACCTTGCTTTTATGATAATTTCTTTTACAGTAAAAGGCCAATCGTAGTCATAAAAATGCAAACTGCGCAATCGTGTTGGAGACAAAGATACCTTTCTGTGATGTGTAGAAATTTCATTTGCGCTCAACTTGTACTTGAAGGAAATAGAGATAGAAACACGATGTTGGTGCTATCATATTTCAATGGTTAGAGTAACTAAGTTAATAATAAAGTGATGTTAAATCTATTATCAGTCACTAATAAAGTGATGTTAGATCTATTATCAATCACTAATAAAGTGATGTTAGATCTATTATCAATCACTAATAAAGTGATGTTAGATCTATTATCAGTCACTAATAAAGTGATGTTAGATCTATTATCAGTCACTAATAAAGTAATGTTAGATCTATTATCTATAATAAAGTGACGTTAGATCTATTATCAGTCACTAATAAAGTGATGTTAGATCTATTATCAATCACTAATAAAGTGACGTTAGATCTATTATCAATCACTAATAAAGTGATGTTAGATCTATTATCAGTCACTAATAAAGTAATGTTAGATCTATTATCAATCACTAATAAAGTAATGTTAGATCTATTATCAGTCACTAATAAAGTGATGTTAGATCTATTATCAATCACTAATAAAGTAATGTTAGATCTATTATCAATCACTTTATAACAATTTTCTTTCCTACTGAACTCTATTGGTTTAACAAACAAATGATAGTGAAGGGAATATGGTGGGATTACGAGATAGCTGTTGACAATCATCAGAAAGCATAGCTCTTTTAGGTCAAAGATGACACCTGAGAATGCCTATGTCAAATGACCTGTATAGAGATCGTGAACTACAGACACGTGAAACATGATCACATATAAATCTGTAAACAAGGTTTAATTTTATTTGTAATATCCCTACTTTAATGTTGATAAGGATTTCCAGGTTGAAGTGTTTTTATCCAGGCCATTATAGATTTGACACAAACTATTGACTGAGTTTCTCTGACCAATTAAATTTATTTTTGATGTTTCACTTTGAATCTTCAATTTTATAAATAGATATAGTTGTACATAAGATCAAATTCCATAGCCTTCAGGATGTCTCGATCTTTCAACCTCCTACTTGGTGTGGCTTACATTTGTTGCTTCTTTTCACCAAAATCTTCAAAGAAATGAAAGTGATAGTTTTAACAAAGTGTATATATATATATATACACTGCTGGACAAAATCTTAAGGCCAATGAATATAAAGAAAAAATATGCATTTTGCGTTGTTAGACTCAACCACTTATTTGAATAGAGCTTCGAAAGATGAAAATAAGAAAAGGAAATATAAAAATGAAAAACTTTTAGCATTTAATAGGAAAAATGTGAACACTATGAAATTAGCCTTAATACAAGCTGGTCAAAAGTTTAAGACTATACTGAAACGAAGCGTTAATCGGTAAACACGCAACGAAATTTAGTTATTTGTGTTCAAGCATTAGCGTTGTCAACATCTCCCACTGACATATCCTGTATTACATTGGGTGAAAATATAGCAAAGGCTAAAAGTTGACAGTGTTTGAACGTGGCAGAATTGTCGAGCTGCAAAAGCAAGGTTTCTCTCAACGTGCCATCGCTGGTGAGATCGGGCGAAGTAAAACTGCTGTTGCAAAGTTTTTACAAATTATGAGGGATACGGAACGAGAATTTCAAGTTGTCGGTCCAAGAAAATTTCGTCGGCGTTGAGCAGAAGGATTTGATGAGTTCTTCGGCAAGACACCAGCTGATCGTCGAATCAGATTAAGGCCCTTATGGACGCAGAATGTAGCTCAAGAACGATAAGACGGCACCAACGAGAGAAAGGCTTTAAAAACCGTAAACATCTTCAAAGGCCACGCCTCCTTCCACACCATGAAATATCTCGGTTAAACTTTGCTGAAAAGCACCAAACTTGGTACGTAGAAAAGTGGAAGAAGGTTTTGTACTCTGATGAGAAAAAAATTAACCTGGATGGTCCAGATGGCTTCCAACGTTACTGGCACGATGAGAATATCCAACTGGAGACATTTTCTGCACGACACAGTGGAGGAGGTTCCGTCATGATCTGGAGTGTTTTTTCCTTCCATGGAACAATGAAGCTTTAGGTTATACAGAGGCGTCAAACAGCAGCTGGCTACATTGACATTTGGAGAGAGCATCCTTATTGACTGAAGGCCGTCGCTTGTGTGGAAATGACTGGATCTTTCAGCAGGACAACGCTGTAATTCACAATGCCCGCAGGACAAAGGACTTTTTCATGGCGAACAACGTAATTCTTTTGGACCATCCAGCGTGTTCGCCGAAACTGAACCCCATTGAAAATGTTTGGGAGTGGATGGCAAGGGAAGCCTATAGAAATGGACATCGATTCCAAACAGTGCGTAATCTTCGTAAAGCCATCTTCACCACTTGGAATAACATTCCAGCCAGCCTTCTGCAAACACTTATATCGACCATGCCAAAGCGAATGTTGGTAGTTATTGGCAATGACGGCCGTGCAACTCACTACTGAGACCTCCTGTTCAGCATTTCGTACCCTGTTTAGGACTTCTTTTTAGTAAGGTTTTAAACTTTTGACCAGTTAGTATTTAGGCTAATTTCATAGTGTTCACATTTTTCCTATTAAATGCTAAAAGTTTTATATTTTTATTTTCCCTTTTCTTATTTTCATCTTTCAAAGCTCTACTCAAATAAGTGGTTGAGTCTAACAACGTAAAATGCATATTTTTTTCTTTATGTTCATTGGCCTTAAGATTTTGGCCAGCAGTTTTTATATATATATATATATATAAACGTAAGTTAATTAAACCCTTTAATATATACATTTATTTGATATTGCTGGTTTCTTTTATTATTGTGAAGCTTATGTGTATGTCAAGAATTAAGGTTTGCATTTGTGCAGTATACAAATGTGTTTACAATTGTTTAAGCTAAACATAAGATTTAATAGACCTCTGTTTTGTTGTAAAGTGTGTACTTTTATGATAAAAGGTTTATTTATGTTCATATATAATTATTTTGTGTGTTAGAAGTTTTCTTTTGTAAAAGTTTTAATTTATTTAACTATTTTAATCGTGGTTTAAATTCACATTTTGTTTAACTGAAATTGTCAAAGTGTGATATTTGTAATAAAAACAATGTCGTGTTAAGTGTTTTCATTTTATGTTCATGGTTATTTGAGTGTTTAAATATTGTGCTTCTATGTTAAAGGGTATGTCGTGTGTTATCATTATTTCAACTGGTTTTACTTCATATATCTATTTTTCACTTTTTAAAGGATATTATGATTTTTAATGTATTTTATGGTATTTAAGGTTTTTATTTTATGTGAAGTGTTGTATTTGTACAAGAGTATTTGTATATTAATGCTTTAGATATTAATTAAAGGGTTTAATTCAGTGACGAATGTTTTTCATTTTGTTTTCTCATTTCCTTGTGCACAGCATATTAGACTATTCATTTTTAAATTAGGGTATATGATCTTTTGTTGAAAACTGTTTACAAGTTTTCAATATTAAATGTTTTTTTTCAGGTTTAATAATTTGCTAGACTACTTTCTCCTGAAAGAGATAGATGAGTCATGTAATCAAGTTTTTGTGTTTGTAAAGTTGTTTTTGTCATTGTGTTTGTTAATGTTGTGAGCAAGTTGTTTTACCAGAACGAAGTGACAGATATTTAAAGTTTGATTTGGAATTTTTCATAGCTCTCTATTCAGGGTCTGCCACGTCGACCTGAATGAAGTACAGGGTATTACTGTATATCTTTTTCACTCTTACTTAAGATGGGAAGTTGTTGTTTTTTTCTGAATTATCGTTTTTCACAGTTCTCCATTTGAATACAGTCAGCTGCTCGAGTCAACACTAACATTTCCTGTTTTGAGAAACTACAAGACGTTGGTTCGCTAGTTGGTTATTAATCTTATTTGCATGAAATGTAACATGTGGCCTCTAGAAATGAGGAGTTTTCTCTCCTGTGGCGGGAAAACTTTTATACAGCAACCACATCCTGCATACCAATTCACGACGAATACAGATCATGGATATGAGACTCGTTTTGTGTTCAAACCTGAGTTTGTTAACATTTTGATTACTACATAAAAAAACTAAGTTTGCCCCAGTGAGGCAGGATAAGAGTAGGGTGATATATTTTTAGTGTTAGTTTATCTTGTTTAAATTTTAAATTATTTTGAGCTGGTGTCAAACTTGCAAGTAAAAGTTTAAATTTTTTTTCATTGAACTTTACATTCTTATGTTAGTGATTTCAATGTTATTTTTATTTGTCTCTGACGGTAAAATTATCCTAAGCTTAACTTTTAGTAGAAGATTTATAGTTTAGTTCACTTTTGAGTTTAGAATTTGTTAGTCTTTTTATTTCGGCCCGGCATGGCTAGGTGATTAAGGCACTCGAGTCGTAATCCGAGGGTCGTGGGTTCAAATCACCCGTCGCACCAAACATGCTCGCCCTTTCAGCCGTGGGATCGTTATAATGTGTCGGTCAATCCTACTATTCGTTGGTAAAAGAGTAGCTCAAGGGTGGTGATGACTATGTGCCTTCCCTTTAGTGTTGCACTGCTAAATTAGAGACGGCTAGCGCAGATAGCCCTTAAGTAGGTTTGCGCGAAATTAAAAAACGAACGTATTCTTACTTTAACGGCCCGGCATGGCCTAGGGTGTTAAGGCGTGCGACTCGTAATCTGAGGGTCGCGAGTTCGAATCCCCGTCGCGCCAAACATGCTCGCCCTTTCAGCCATGGGGGCGTTATAATGTGACGCTCAATCCCACTATTCGTTGGTAAAAGAGTAGCCCAAGAGTTGGCGGTGGGTGGTGATGACTATGTGCCTTCCCTTTGGTGTTGCACTGCTAAATTAGAGACGGCTAGCGCAGATAGCCCTTAAGTAGGTTTGCGCGAAATTAAAAAACGAGCGTATTCTTACTTTAACGGCCCGGCATGGCCTAGCGTGTTAAGGCGTGCGACTCGTAATCTGAGGGTCGCGAGTTCGAATCTCCGTCGCGCCAAACATGCTCGCCCTTTCAGCCGTGGGGGCGTTATAATGTGACGGTCAATCCCACTATTCGTTGGTAAAAGAGTAGCCCAAGAGTTGGCGGTGGGTGGTGATGACTAGCTGCCTTCCATCTAGTCTTACACTGCTAAATTAGGGACGACTAGCACAGATAGCCCTCGAGTAGCTTTGTGCGAAATTCAAAAAACAAACAAACAATCTTACTTTAACTTCATAATATGCGAATGTAGGGTTTCACTTTTATCTTTAAGCCTTTATATGTTTTTAAAGTACGCAGACATATTGAAACTGGGTATCGATATCCGTGTTAAGCAGAGCACAAATATCTTTATCGTTAATTACAAACATACATCTAGACGATATCGGTTGTAGATTAGAAAAAACAATATTCTCTGAACTTCTAATTAATGGGCCTAGCTGACTACTCTTTGGGAAACCCTCTTACTTACACGAGAAATAATATATTTAAATTTTATTACATATTTTTGCCCCGCCGATTCTTTTCGAGACTGCATGCGCTTTCATTGGATAACGTTAAATTTCACCTTCGAAAACTCAGTAAATCTTTATCAGCTCCAGAATGATCAAATATATGATCCGAATCATTTTTTGTAGTGTGATAAGAAGTCTCAACCTTAACCTGTTGACTGCCAAGTATTTCAGCTGCTGCAATACAACTCTAATGCTTCTTCATTTTGTAACTTTTTCGTGACGCCATTTTGGATCAAAAGTGAAACAATTTGTAAGTAGGTCAAATGCATGTATGGTGGTAACATCTAACGTTGAAGTTAGGTATTATTTAGAACGAATAAACTCGTCCGTGGCACTGTGTTACAGATCGGCTTGGACGAGTTATCTCTCTACGGCACTGAACAGGTTAATGTGTCCATGAAATTTGATTCAAATCCGATCACACTTGACAAAGGTGCTAACCCAAAACCCATTATAAAAAAATGTTTCAAAGTGATCCATAATCCACATCCTGACTTGTGTATAGACCAAATTTGAAATAAAACATGTCTCATACTGACTTCCCATCTTGTGTTAAATTTCATATACATTTGTCTGTTACATGCATGGAAAATCAAACAAACACAATCACGTACGAGATTGCCATACCAGATCCGGAGAAGAGAGTAAAAACACAATCTATGTAAACACACTGTCTTGAAAGATTGTTCAACATGAACTGTAAGCCAGAGTACTATGTTAATTAGAGTTAGTTTGCAATTAAGCACAAAGCTACACAAAGGGCTATTTGTGAGGCAGAAGAAAGGCAGCTAGTCATTACCATCTACCGCTAACTTTCAGGCTGCATTTTTACCAATGAATAGTGGGATTGGCTGTCACTTTATAACGGCAAGCATATTTGGTGCGACAGGAATTCGAACTCGCGAACCTCAGATCATAAATCGATCGCTCTAATCACCTGGTCATGCCGGGCCGTTAACTAAAGTGATTTAAAAACGGTTAAAATAAGAACGATGTGGCACAGCATTTTTCTGACATAGTATTTGCGCCCTACAAATTCAAAAACTGTCTTCTTTCTCTTAATTACGTAATCTAATAGCTTTAATTAAAAGTTTTAAAATCAAAATGAGTGTACCTGTTTTATTATGAACTATGATCAAATAATAAATAACTTCGAAAAACATATAAAAAAGAGAGTCATCACGAGTATTCCTTTATAGATCTTATAAGAGAATATACAAATAAAGCTATAAAAACAAATATTTGAAAGTTAAGACGCAAAACATTATTCTTTTAAAAAAATGAAATAAAAGCAGTAATAAAATACCGCTGAAACCGTAAGATTAAAGCGCCAAACATATTACAGAGTTACTTTATTTAGATTTTAGAACGTAATCAAACGAAGAAGAAAACACTTTTACATAGAAGAGCGAACAACGTTTCGACCTTCTTCGGTCATCGTCAAACGTTGTTCGCTCTTCTATGTAAAATTTTCTCAGCCCAAACGAGCCGTTTTTGCATATAAATTTCTCAACAAGTGGGTTTCTCGTCATCACTGATCAAACAATACAGTCCAGACCTGTATAACAATTGATATCGTGTTCCATAATCCAATCACTAAAATCATTTCCTGGTCATAGTAAATATTTAAATACCATAAATAAGACTTATGTAAAAACTTTATAATTATTTTTTAACAGTTTGATTGCAGTGTAAAAACTCGTGCCTTGGTTTTACCTTCATGATAAACCTTTGTGTTATTATTCATATCCTTCTTGAAGATGGCAAATATAATCACATAAGATATGAACTAAGTAATACAGAAAATATTCTCACTGAGTTTTAATTTTAAATACTTCAAATCCCAGTTACTGATCCACTAGTTTCTGTAGAACACTTGCCTGGTTTCTCAAAATTTAACTCGCTGTTTTTTGTGGGTAACTCGTAACTCATTTTGTTTCTCAAAGTTTAATTCGTCAAATAATGCAAAAAGTTCAATATCTGACTTGCTGTTTGAAAGTTTCATTCGATTTTTTGTAGGTAGCTCAAAACGTCGCCTGATTTCTCACTCAAAAACTTGTCTAACTTTTCAAAGTTTGATTTGTAAGCCTCTTCACAAAACTCAAAACCTTGCTTAATTTTTCAGACTTTGATTTGCTAATTTTTTCAAGAAGCTCAAAATCTTTCTCAGTCTCCCAGACATGTAAATCGCACTTCAATATGTATAACAAAAAATATCCAGGATTTAATATCGAAACTAACATAAAAAAATTTTTCTTAGGACTTTTCTCCATATAGCAACACATCACTCACCGAAACGTATAGATCATGAACTATTTTCGATGTAGTATAACGCACACTTCTTCCTAACGACTTTAATCCTGTTTAGTTTGGATCGGCTTAATGGCTTAACATCGCATGCCAAAGAATGTCAAACTTCTTAGATTCCACGAAAAATGGAAGAATGTTCTATAGTTCGAAATTTCATAAAAGAAAAAACATCCTATCTCGCTGGTTTAAGTGAGAACAGAAGACATAAACTCCGAATAAAGTTCAAATATAAAAAATAAATAAAAGTGATGAAAAGTACAAGAATAACTTATCAGGGAGTTAACAACATAAAACTCGCCAAGCTAAATAATATCGACTGATGTTGAAGAAAGGAAACAAAACTAATTTATGTAGAAAAATTCTAACAATTAAACACTAAAATCTTAAACAAAAGAAAAGGAAAATATAACTCATAGTTTCGCAGCTAAGCGGCTTCATTAATTATGGATGTAGAGGTTCTGTTTCTTCCCAGCCACTAAGAATACTAAGTGGCGATTCCTCCTCTTCTAAACTTCCACTACACCAAGTTCCCATAGAATGCCAGCACCGGCCCTTACGTTTAATGAGCATAATAGTAGTAGCAAAGATGGACATCATAATGAAAGCTCCACCTATGTACCACGAAAAAATTAGTGATACCCAGATCTGAAATTTATCGGACTTATTTATGCTGGAAATCCACTGTGATAAACCTGAAGTTGAGAGAGTTGAATTACCAAGGATAAACCCCATCTGAACTGACCAACATCCTTGCAACAAAGTGAAATATGACCTTACAAATTTCAAAGGGATGTGGGCTGGGAAACGCATCTCTACAAAAGTGGATAAAAAACATAACAGCACTGTCCACACAAGAAGATATTGTACTTCCTCCTCCAAAGATGATGTTATCTCGACTCTTGCCAAAATCAAAGCCTCGACACCAAACGCGAGTGCTAACACAAAATTACTGGTTCCTTTTGGAAAAATAATCTTTGATTGGCAGAAGATATCTACTACTCCAGATAACACAAACATAGCATACATGGACGCATGGTGAATGTCTTCTACATGTCTGAATATTCCCTTTGGAAAGGCAGCGCATATCTCTCTTGCAATACCAATGACAGCAAAGGATATTTTTAACACGCCTTCTAACGGCCAATGTCGGTGGTTAGGACAGATTTTGGAGTTTTTAGTTTCGGTAGAAACCTTTCCTAACAAAGATGGAGTTTGCTGTCGTTTCATTTCTGTTCGGTACCCGAATTTCCATCTCCGAACTCGAATTCCTCTTTTACCCCTAGCCTCTAAAACCAAGACATGCTGAAGTGTCCAGTAGAGTGCAAACAAAATTAAAAATACTCCTAGAAAAACAAAATCTACAAATTTTCTCATTTTGTTCAGACTTTCAAGAATATTACACGAATCACAAATCTATTATGTTAATTGTTTAAAAACAGATAGAAAACAGCGCTAGATTGTTTTTAACACCAATATATATACTGTAATCGCGAAGTTACACTGTATACTTTTAACGGATTATTTCACAGAATAATTTGCAGTACTTTTATATGACGACAAAAAGTTATTGTCTCACGTTTAATTTGTTCCCTGATATGAAATAACACTTTATAAACAGTCTCACCCGATGAAGTCTTTGGATGTTTATGAAGTGCACAGAATATCGCTTCAGCCTTTTCAGTAAAGGAGTTTGCTAGTTCGGTCGTTTCTTCAGGTTAATATCATAAAACAGATAATTTAAAGGTATACGAAGAATTCGGTTTCTGAAAGGCTTCTGAAAAACCTGTTCTAATAAAATTCATAGCACGTCCATTGAGAGGAGGTGTCACCTAGTGAGCGTCTTCCTATCATAAATCCTGCAAAAAAGAGGAAATTCCAATATCAGATCATTAGAAAAGAGAAACTGACAGAGATGTATTACCTCTGTTATTATCTGGAACGTATAGAAATTTTATACTATAGAACGAGGTTAAAAAGTATTATAGACAGGCCTAACATTAGTAATTTGAGAGAGAGAAAACTCCATTTAATGTTCATTGCTTTTATTTAACCATAAATACACAATAACAGAAACTGCTATTTATGTAATGCAATCCAATAAAAATGTGTCACTTATAAGAACAGGGAAATCAAAAAGTAACGAATAAAGTTGGAATACAAGCTCTTCAAATGAAACGAAATTATAACATATTAAACATTGAATGTCCTGATGAAATATGTTATACGTTATTGCGTATCTTATTGACACAATAAAACTTCGTAACTTAATAACATTAATACAATTTGTTATGGTGATTAGACAGTGTTTACGTAGAAAAAATCAGGAATAATAGTAGGTATCTGTTAATAATTTTTTCCTGTTTAGAAAAATGTTGTAAATACATGTTATTTCTGTTTCAGTCTCTCTCTATATATATATGTGTATGTGTGTTTTTATGTTTTTCTATACACATTCGTGTGTATTTTTCTCCGTATATGTAGATTTAATGTTTTCTTCTAATTATATGTATATACATACGTTGCCCTCCCTAAATATGTTGTTAACTTGTTATATCTTTCATTAGATAATTGAAAAATATGTAAAACTATATGTTTTTAGAACACACTCGATGAGACCTGTTCAAACATGATTAAAATCCTAATTTTAACACTGGCTCTCGTAAATACCTGAACTTTTCATGATTTTAGTTACATTTTCTCATAAAAAGTGTTGTGCACCTGAGATCATTTTGATCTAATTTTGGAGGCTAATTGGAGTAAGAATATCTAAGAAACTACAGCACGTGCACAACCGTTTGTTGTGAGAAAATGTGACTAAAATCATGAAAAGTTCAGGTATTTACAAAATCCATTGTTAAAATTAAGATTTCAGATAATATTCGAACAGATCTCATGAAGTACGTTCTAAAAGCATATTTTAGAAATATTTGTGATCTAATAAAATATATAGCAAATTGACAACATTTTCAAGGTAGGTCACTTTTTGTCCAGTCACTTTTTATATAAATTTTTCTCTCTCCTTTTCGATATATATATCTGTATGTATGATCCTTAAGCAATTAAGAGCTGACTATTTTATTAATAGAAACTTGTTTTTAATATTTATTTAAACAATTTTTCTTTCATGTTAGAGCTTCACGTAATTAAAGTTTCAGTGAGAGATTGACATTGAAGGAGAGCCAAGGTCATCTTTAACTGCCCTCTATGACCATGAAAACTTCTCAAGAATATCGAACTGTTCAATAACTCGTACATCATAAGCTCTGTTTCTAGATGTAGATAGTAAAGCTATGGATGAGCGATTTCGTCTGCTTTTTATCTCTCCTTCATCCATTTTAACCATAATAGAAATAGCGAGCAACATAGTGAAATGTTTCAAACGATCAGTAGACCGTGACAACACGTGCTTGTTAAGGTGGAGTAAATCCCTCTGTTTATATAAAAACAAAACAAAAAAGTTTGAACTCGAAGACGTTAAAGATTCCAATTTTCATAACGACTATATAAGTACAGTACGCTCGTGCTCAGTGGTTTTAAATTAAGTTGCGATAATGTTTTGTTTGTTTGTTTTTTATTTCGCGCAAAGCTACACGAGGGCTATCTGCGCTGTTGCAATAATGAAGAAGGCTGTGACACAACGCGTTCAAAAATTCATCATACATAAAAAACATACCTCAACCCGTTCACTAATTCAGCAAGTTTAATTTATCTAAAGACAACTCTACAACACGTTCACTAATGTTATAAAGAATTGAACTTAGTTATTTTCGCTGACATTCTTGCAGGATATATCAAACAAAATCTTTTCAATAAAACCGTGTTTTAATAGCTTAGTTTCGTATATTACTAATAAGATTGAATAATGACCCTCTCGGTTAGCTCTATGACAACGTCGTGAATTCATAGTGCTACAATTCGTGGTTCAATACCTGTAACATCTTATAGCTTAGAGTCTGTTGTGTTGTTTTATGCATTGAAACAAACGTCATATTAATAATAATAAAAACAACAACACGTGGAGCCGGTCAGTAACGTTTCTTCCAAGTCTTTTATCTATTGACTTTACGAGCTAAGATTGGTATAAACCCTTGAATTTGAAGGATCAATCTGTGTGTTTCTTAAGTTTATACCCGCCATGATACCATGTTTGTAGCAACATTTTGTATAAATCCTTTCATTTTGATGGTCTATCTATGTGTTTCTTTATTCATACACCTACTAACTGTGTATTTATAGAGATCGTTAAACTTTATACTTTATTGGATTTATTTATCTCTGATATTTTTAAAATGTAATCACATTAGGAAGTTTTCCGGGCTAATTATTTACTTATATTTATTATTTACCTTATATTTTACTTTATACATTTTTACAGAGATGAAGCAAAGATATAAAAAATGTATCATAAAAACTAATGTATATATATGCTACTAAGGATATCTTACTACAAACACTTCAGGAGTTTCGAAAGCAGTCAGATATAGTGCTATCCACCAATTCATTGACAATACATAACTGTATACAGCACTTGTTTGTAGCCTCCTGAACTTTATGGTAAAAAAAATAGCAAAATACTTGCCTTACATTTTACTTCTGTCGCCATACAGGAATTGGCTCGAAAAAAAAAGGAGTTATGTCCTGTATTTCAAATCTTACCCTTTTCAAGTAACAATAATTCGTAGTTGTTTACACGACGTAACTTCTGTTGTTGTAGTTCCGTTGGTTTTTGTTTTTAAAAACTCGTAACCGTTAACCAGAATTTCTACTGTTGTGAACTCTAGTTATTTTTAAGTAGCAGAAAGAAGGCGTTAATCCACGAAAATTAATTTCTGCTTAAATCATGAGTATGTAAGATTGCTAGTTTTATAAAAGCAGCGCTCTTTAAGACAATTCAATAATAAAAATAACTTTCACTGCGCCTCAACACTAGCTGCCAGCGGATTTGTGTACACATCTTTTATAGCCAACGGTACGTGATTTGCATATGAATTGGATGGCAAAGTAACTCGTTTGGATGCTAGTTTTTTCCTTTCCCCTTTACAATAGTTAATAGAGCAAGTCCACCCGGAGGCTAAGGTTGTTTTACAGACTTATAAAAAATAGGCTTAAATCTTGAGAAACATGCTGTGATTATTTACAGTTGTGAGTCATGATGAAATTTTACAGAGACACATCACGAAATACTCACAGAACATAATCGCATGCTTTCAAACAAACAGTACTCCCGGAACTATTTAGTACAGCTGGTGCAGTGGTAATTTACGGATTTACAACGTTAAAATCAAGGGTTCGATTTCCCTCGGTACATACCCGATGTTGCTTTGCTATAAGAAAACAGACATATTAAATAGATGACATATAATACTTTCCTTTAATACACATTTAAAGAGTTTCGTGTGATGAACCAGTCATGAAGTAAACTGGACGTAGGATCACTGAATATTGTGAAAAATAGACAAGTATTCAGTAACAGTAAATAACACATCAAAATGTCTTACGTATTACCAGTGCATGGCTACATAGAGCAAGAGAGAAGTTATCAATCCACCTAATTTTTCTCATATTTGCAGGTTAACGTAAGCATGTTCAATCACTTTCACATTTTGAAACTTTTGAGAAAACAAAAAACATCATAAAACGTATTTATTACAACAAAAACAGACAAGGCAGTTAAACACGTGAAAATATTGAGTTTTTTTTAGAAACAAACATATCTTGAATTCAACTCAGCCTTCTCATTAATTATAAGGTCAAAGGTAACCATAGGCGTTACAGAAAGTTTTGGTGCAAAATTTAAAAGGGAGCCTCGTAGTATGGAATTCTGAATTGATAAAAAATATATATATTTATGCTCAAAGAAAAACAGAATTATGTCTTCTCTTGCTCCCCCCCCCCTTGCGGACGTCCATGCCTTCAGCCTTTTCTTTTTTGAGATCCTCTGACAGGAGGCTCTGTATCTCTCTTTTTTTCAATTTAATATTAGTGTCATAGTTTATGTTCTTTTCATTCCACCTATGGTAAACATTACAAAATTTTGCAATAACTTCTGTAAGTGAGTATTCTGTTAACGTTTGATTGGCTGGGTATGGCCAGATGGGTTAAGGCGTTCGACTCGTTATAATGTTCCCAAGGGTGAGAGAGCGAACATGTTTGGTGCAACCGGGATTCGAATCCACGACCCTCAGATTAGGAGTCGAACGCCTTAACCCACCTGGCCATGCCGGGCCTGTTAGCTTTGAACTCGCAACTGTATCTTTTGGAACAGAATTATACTTAATAAAATCTAGAAATTACTAATGTAGTTTGTTTAGCCTAATCAGTACTTATGTATATTCACTTGCTTTCATTCTTTAGTTTTGCTGCTCTAAATCAGTCAACTTTAATCAAATTAGTAAAACGGTCAACATTTGCTCTTAGATAAAACTGCAGTGAAAAATGTCCGACTTATATATCACGTGACTTTTTGTGCAGACGAGCACAAAAAGTTTGGCGAAAAATGGGAAAGTTTTGTTAAATAATTTTGCACATGTGGCTTATACTTAAACCAAATTTTATACATAATTGTAGGTTGTTAAAATAGATAACTGTGCAAAAGTTGAGAAAAATAATATAAAAATAAAAATCAGGTATGTTTTTCTAACAAATAACGCTGTTTCTTTGGTAGGAAAAACGAAAGCTTTGGCTCTGAAACAAAGAAAACAAAACAAAGTTAGCGTTTTTAATGTCCATGAAATGATTAATATTGATAGATTAACTTACACCTGTCTCGCCACCTGCGGTCGAGTACTTTTTCTTTGTCACTAAATAACATATATTGTACCTTTTAGCAACAGTTTTATAATTGTTTCAATGTTCTACTCTTTGGAATGGAACAGAATATTAACATTTAAGTAACCTATCTCAGGTCATTTAATACAAACGGATAGAACCGTAAAGTCGTCCTGTTTCGGTAGAGGACATTTGAGTTTGATGTAGAAATATACCATTTCTAAGACCTCTAAACAAAAAATAATGAACAAGTTTGTTTATTTTTCGAATTTTGCGCAAAACTACATAAGGATTATCTTCGCTAGCTGTCCCTAATTCAGCAGTGTACGACTAGAGGGAAGGCAGCTAGTCATCACCACCCACCACCAACTCTTTTTACCAATGAAGAGTGAGATTGACCGTAACTTTAAAACGCCTCCATGGCTGAAAGGGCAAACAGGTTTGGTGTAATGGGGATTCGAACCCGCGGCCCTCAGACTGCGATGATAAAGGTTGCTTGGAAGCAGAGAATCATAATGATGTTGGAAAGAAATTACTTTATAAATACATGCTACAAATATTCAGGTAAATAAAAATCAGGGATTAAGGATTCTGATGAGAAAAATCGTTGAGGTGATAGGCTGAGAAACATAGCTAACCACTAAATAAATGTAATATAAAAACGAAGCACAAAACGTCACAGAAACAACAATGACACCTTCTAGTAGACCATTGGATAATGAGAGCTGAAAATTCATTATTGTCTAAGAAGCAAAAGAAAGAATGTGTTAGCCAAAAATTGCATAAGTAACTCTATACAGAAGATGTACAGGGCAAATTATTTCATTTAGTAAAACAAGTGTCGCTAAGATTTTGTATTAGGAACAAATTACTATTACTCAAGCCATAAATAAATAGACATCAACAATTAATACTTTTATAGAGACAGAGAATATTTTATTGTCATAGATTGACAAATTTATATAAGGTAAGAAGACTTCATTGATGAAGGAAAAGTAATAAGAACTAATATTATAAAACGGGATACTTAGAAATCTCGTATTCGCATTACCACTTGCATTGTGAAAATATGAAGTTATCTCAACCAGGAATCAATATTGATTCTTCTCAGCCTACATCACCAGCATTGCCAAAATCTGAATATATTTCAACTATAAACTGATTTTGATGTTGCTCATTCTAGATTATTTGTATTGTGAAAATCTGAAAGTATCTTAACCTGAAATCACTGTGGATGTTGCTCAGACTAGATATGAATCTATGTCAACTATAAATTAATATTAATGTTACTTCTTCTGAATTAAGCACATATAGACACAATCTCAATGAATTCCAGTTAGGATTGATTTACTGTTGACGTTACTCAATTAACGTAGTCGCATAGACACTATATCAATGCATACCTACTTGGATTGATTAATTACAGATGTTAACCAGTCCACATCCTTTGCGTAAATATGGTTTTATTGTAAGTCTGAAGTGATTACATATTAAGAGTCCACCGTTTAGTCTTTCTCGTGTGTACAAAATGGTTTCAAAATATAATTTTCTATATTGTAAGTGTTTTCAGCAATGTCTTTAAAGTTTATCTCTAACATTCTGTGTTCTAATTGTTTCTATAAATGGTTGCAGACTGTGTCTCTAGTTTTCAGTGTTTTAAATGTTTCGAGAAATAACTTCTGGCTGAGTCTCTAATGCTGAATGTTATCAGTGTTTCCAAAAAAGTCCAAAGACTATTGTTATCATGGTTTGTAGTCTATGCAGTCTATAATCACCTAACAAAGATGTCTACGGACTTACAACGCACAAATACGGAGTTCAATTCCTGGTGGACACAACAGATAGCCCAGTGTAGATTTCCTCTGAAACAAGCCAGCTTTGTGAAGAATAGCCCAGAGACTTGGTCTCTAGCTTCCAGGACCTGAGAGTTTGCAGAAATCATTCAAGCCCAGATCTCTAACGATCAGGTTATAAACATTTTCAACAATGACTCTACAATAACGTTGATCTTAACGTCCAATACCTTAGATAATTCTAAAACTTAATCTGCTAAATGATTTCCAAAAATGTCTTTATCCTGTGTGTGTCTGTATATATATATATATAGAAGGGTATCATTCAATGTTCTAAGTATTTTTAAAGTTTGTTTATAACGTTACGTGTCTCAGGCGTTTCCTGTAATATCTCTAAACTGTATCTCTAATATTCAATGTCTTAAGTGTTTCCAGTAACGTTTATAAGCTGTAACTCCAACGTCCAGTGTGCTTAGTGTTTACGGTAATGCCTCTAAGCTACAACTCCAATATTCAGTGTCCTAATTGCTTCCACAAATGTTTTAAGAACACGTCTATAGCATATTCTAAAACTCCCAAGGAATGGCTCTATATTACGTCTCTAATATTCAACAGTTCTAAGTTTTTGCAGTAATATTTCTATATTAGAGTTCTAATTTCAGGTTTCTAAATGTTAACAAAAATGTTTAAATATAAGCATCTATTACTTAGTATGCTAAGCGTTTCCAGTAATATCTCTAGACTAGAATTCTAACTTTTTAGAACACTAAGTTTGTTAAAAATATGAACATTTGATTCCTACACATCAATGTTTCCAATAATGTCTCTAAATAAAAATTCTAATGTACATTGTCACAAGAGTTTCCAATCATGTTTCTAAACTAGATCTCTAACATTCAGTTCATTAAGCATGTTTAGTTCAATAATGTCTTTAGAGTTGTATTGTGTTACTCTTTATTTGACTGTTTTCAGTTGTCTTTTTGGATTAGAACTCTAACGCTCATTGTTAAAAGTGTTTCTAGTAATATCCCTGAATTACAGCTCTAATGTTCAATGTTCTAAGTGTTTCAAGAACGCATCTATAGCTATCAGTGTTAGTGGTGTTTATCAGAAATGTCTGAAAAACTAATTCTTGTTGAGTGTTTAACTGTTCCTAGGAATGCCTCGTGATTAAGCTTCTAAAAATTATAGAAATGATCTCAGATTAAGTTTCAAACGTTCATTGTTCTTTATGACGAAGTATCTACAAAAATGTCTCAAAATTCCAGTATCTGAAGTAGATAATATGGTAATTCCTTTTCCGTATTTTAAATACGTAACAAAAAAAAAAGAATTAGTGTGTGATGATGTAAGTGTAATGTTTTATGAATAATTCCGTTTTTAACGAAAAAAACCCATAAAAAATACCTTTATACCCTTTAACATTTTTCCCTTATTTTACTTCAAAGTTATAAGGTCGCAGAGAGCAGTCACATCAGGTACTTATGTATTCAGTATCGTTTTCTATAGCCAGCCATGCGTGTCGTAGGAGGTGATAAGGTGGAAACAATCAAGATTTACAGGTCACAGTGAACACTACAGAGTGGTGTCTGAGAAAGTTCAGTTTTAATTGGGCGTCATCACTTGCTGTATGAACGACTTCTAGGTATATAAAATCTACACAGTGGACACTTGAACCGCTTCAGGGCATCACAGAACATGTAAGTAATGGTTTCAAGTGTTGTCACCAGGGCTTGGTTGTCGGGTCTTTTCTCTCTTGTTATTCTGCCCACTTCATGATTGGCTCAAGCAGTCAGCTTAGCAGAACCATGGATGCAAAAACTATTTCATTATTTTCTCTGAGATTTCAGATTATTTTTGTTTATCATTTTATTTTCCTTGTAAACTATATAGAATTAGAAGTCACTTAAATTTTTCTATCGCTTGAAAGGTAAAAACCATGCAAGTATAAATAACCGCTATATTTTACTTTGTAACTATACACGAGCATGATGAAAAGATAAGACAAGAGTGAAACTTCTTTTCATTCTTTTACATTCGTTATGTTTTTTTTTGTTTGTTATTAAGAACAAAACTGCAAGGTGACCTACCGCGGGTTTTAAGTTTCACTTTAATCATTCTTTATAGACTGTATAAAAACTTTAGATGAAAGTACTTTGTTAAATCTCAGTGTTTTAACACTGAATGAAAAAGAGGTAACTGACCGATGGTTGACCACATGTTTGAAGGCGGTTGTGTAATTGAGTGTAGGAATGTAGAGGGCGTGCTTAGATGTTGGATATATTTATTAATATAGGTATAAAGGTGTTCCTTTGTATTGGTTTATTTTGGGCTTGAGTTGTTGTATAAGTAAGGCTTTAACACTGTTCTTCATCTTCATGATTGAGAATTATCAAAGCTTTAGACTTTTCTGCACATATATATCACTATACACCAATTTGTGTGCTCTAACATAATTAATAAAAATGAGTTGCGTAAAAATAGCATTGTTGAATATCAGTGTGGATGTTTCTAGTGGCATTAATGTTTTGTTTTCATTGTTAAACGTGTGTGTGTTTTTCTTATTGCGATATCACGTTGGTCTAATTGCTGTGTCCACTGAGAGGAATCGTACCTGTAATTTTAGCGTGATGAATCTGTAGACTTACCGCTGAACCAGCAGGGAACGTTTGTTAAGTGCAAAACTACACAATGGACCATCTTTGATGCGTTCAACGCGGATATCAAAACCATATTTCTTATTGTCATAAGTCTCCAGACTTACTGCAAAGCTACCGTGGATTTGTTATGTTACAATGTATACACAGCTAACAAAATTAACCGAAAAAAAAAAACACAGTAAAAATATTTAAGAAAGACTTGAGGTTACAATAGAACCAAAAATATCTAATAAACATTATTGGACCCAAAATTTCGTCTCTAGCCTGAGATAAATAAGCAGCTTAAAACTTAAGTATCGTTCCTGTATTCCGTACGTTGGTTCGAATCCCGTTCCACCAAAAACGTTTGCCCTTTCGACCGAGGGGGCTTCAAAATGTGGCGGTCAATCCCAATCCCACTATTTGTTGGTAAAATAGTCGCCCAAAAGTTGGCGGTGGGTGGTGTTGATTACTTCCTTTCCCTTTCACTGCTAAATTGGGAACAGCTAGTACAGATAGCTCTCGTGAAGCTTTTCGCAAAACTCAAACTAAACCAAAACCATACATTGGTATCATGCCTTTAGTCTTTGAAAAGCCGAAACGCAGGCTACTAATAATGATTCTTAACAGTTGATGTTGGTTTTATTTTAATGAAACATCTACAAAATAACAAATAATCCACACTACAAGTCATAAGTTTGGAAGAAAGAAACGATGTACAGAGAGACTTTGATGAGTAAAATATTTTTCTGTTTCACTTTAATCCCTGGATTATTCAAACTTTCGCATCCTTGCATAGATACGTAACTGACTTTTCTTCTTTTAAACGTACTACAGACACTCATGAAGAATTGATCCCTTAAATGTAGTCTAATGAATTTACCTTTTGTTAGGAAAACAACATAACTAGAAAGGGCGTGTATATGTGTTGTTTGATAAATCAATCTAGAGCATTTGAACATAATATACATGATACTTCTGAGCACGAAATTACCTTTCACATTTTCACTGCCATTGCATTTCAACAAAGTTTTGTTTGGGAATTTAAAAAGGGCTATCTGTGCTAGCCGTCCCTAATTTTTAATCTGCAGCTAGTCATCACCACCCACCGCCAACTGTACACAGATGCTTAAATATCACATTTTCACTGCCATTGCATTTCAACAAAGTCGAATACTGGCTGAAAAATATGTGCCCCTTAAGCGTTAGAATGTTGACTTCGTTTTTATAACCATTTCAGAATTTACCAGGTAATTATTTTTGATAGGGAGTTAAAAGAGAAAAAGAAAATGGGTTATAGTATAATTGTTTTTGTACGTTATATTTGGTGCGTCATTATAATAATGGAACAGACTGCTCATTAAGAATGTTTCCATAATATGAAAAAAAAATATCTGTTCAAAGAAGCCAACATATCTAATTTAAGCTGAATTATTAGGCAACACACATACATTGCCATAATATTACAGCTTTTAATATAAACGGAGAAAATATTATTTAACCATAATGCTTATGAGAAATCCTTCTCATCAGTGTCTGTGGTACCTTTTAAATGAGAATACAGTTATCTGTTCATGGTTTTGGTTTGTTTTGTTTTGAATTTAGTGCAAAGATACAGGAGGGCTATCTGCGCTAGCCGTCCCTAATTTAGCAGTGTAAGACTAGAGGGAAGGCAACTAGTCATCACCATCCACCACTTACTCTCGGTCTGTTTTTTACCAGCAAATAGTGAGATTGGCCATCACATTATAACGGCGAGCATATTTGGTGCGACGGGAATTCGAACTTGAGAACCTCAGATCACGAATCGAACGCTCTAATCATCTGATTATGCCGGGCCATCTGTTGATGGAAACAACGGTTTTAGCAATCCAGAATAAACATCATTTCTGGTTTCCAAACTTTCGATCTGTAGTGTATACTTATCTACAAATATAAACATAGTGTTTTAAAAGTGTAATACAATCTATTTGAAATTAGTGCAAATAACATTTTGTGGAACCTTGCACTAATATCCGAAACAAACCAAAAAGAAGTTCCTCCTTTACCGAACTAGTATTTCTAGTTTAGATAATTATAGGCTTCACTAAATACTGCCTTTGTTTTATATTGTAGCTATCTTATTGTGCGGTGATTACTGGTTTCACAAATCATGAGATCTGATATCGTTACTACGAAATGAGATCGAATGTATTTCTAACAGTTTCTTTACAAAATAAGATAACACATTTTGAAATAAGTTTAATGTACAAACGATGATAAGTTGCATATTAAACAAACCTAAATCTTTAGTAAGAAATGGATTTTCTTATGAAACGTTTTCCACCGACGTATTAAAAACGATTTTACTTAACATAATGTTTATGGATAACAAGAGACCTGTTGGACCATGTCGGCTGTCCCTCCCTCAAACTAAAACTATCAGATAAAAAAATGCAAAGCTAGTCCTTATCATTCATGCATATATAAAGTATTTTATAAAACTCATTCAAATTTTCTGCTTCTACAAAAGCCGATGGTAATCCGTTCCATAGGCCAACTACTCTATTTAAAAAATAAACTGTCTTAGCTGAAGAAGACTTCTCTCTTGCCTAAATCTATATTTATGTACCCTAGTTCTATAATTATCGCTGTTAAGTTGAAAAAATGTTGATGCATCAACATTATCAATCTCTTTTACAATCTTAAATGCCTCAATCAGATCCCTTCTAACTCTTTTTTTTCAAGAGAAAACAATTTTAAACATCTAAATCTCTCCTCATATGACAATCCATCTATCCCAAGTACCATTTTAGTAACCCTTTTCTGAGACCTTTTCAACCATTTCCTAAGATAAGAAGCCTACGACTGGACACAATACTCCAAACGTGACCAAACCAGTGACCTATACAGTGAAATTATAATCTCTTTAGACTTGTATTTAATAGTTTGGTAGATACGACCTAAAATCCTACTTTCCCTACCACTAGCAACAACACACTGCTTGGAAAGCTTAAAAGACTGACCAACCATTCCAACAAGATCATTTTTTTTCATGGCACTGCTAAGGTTTTTCCCATCCAAATTATATCTATAATTCAAATTATGATAACCCATATGCAATATATTGTATTCATCACAATTAAAATTCATCTACCATTTATTTGCTCAACTCACTAAATGATCTAAATCTTTTTTGTAAATCAGCAGCATCCTCTTTACAGTCAGTAACACCCAAAACCTTGATATCATCAGCAAGTATAAGTAATTTATTGACCATTCCATCATCTGTGTAATTAAAGTAAATCAAAATGAGCAATGATTCTAAGACTGGCCCCTGAGGTACACCACTTGCAACATTAATCCAATTTGACTGAACTTCATTAATAATAATAATCTTCTGAATTATTTCATCCAGTCACTCTTCTGGTTAACTTATCCCTCACACTTATAGAGATAAATTTCTTTACAAGCCTTCTACGTGGCATTTGTCAAATGCTTTATGAAAATTCAGATACATCAAATCTATACTCTTATCCTCAACTACATATGCAGTAATATTTTCAAAGTATTTTCTTACAAATGTCAAATATTTGTAAGACAGGTTTTTCCTTTAGTGAAATCATGTTGAATATCCAGTAAAATTCTAAGCTTTGTTAAATGACTTTGCAAAGCATCTTTTCTCAGACTTTTTAAACTTTTTTCATAATCGTTGTAAGACTAATAGAACTACGGTGACTGAAAAAGTAAAAAACAAGTAACTAGCCACTTTCTTTATTGTTTGTTTGTTTGTTTTGGAATTTCGCACAAAGCTACTTGAGGGCTATCTGTGCTAGCCGTCTCTAATTTTACAGTGTAAGACTAGAGGGAAGGCAGCTAGTCATCACCACCCACCGCCAACTCTTGGGCTACTCTTTTACCAACGAATAGTGGGATTGACTGTCACATTATAACTTTCTTTATGACGACCTATTTTATTCTATACATAAATTCATAGGCTGTGTGTATGGGTACAAAGTAATAGTCTTACGAGATTTATAATAATTTTGTACAAAACACGTTATCATTCTTATTACGCAAAATACGTTTATAACAACATTAGAAAATACTTTTTTGTTTTATGATATATCTAGCTACCCAAGTCTGTAGTAACTGGATAAGTTTGTGCTTTTACGCTAAAATCATGGTGGGAGCTCATTCTCGAGTTAAGAGCCTTCAAACAGTAAGAGCTTTAGTATTTAAGTTACAGTTGTATTTAAGTTAGCACGCTTATCGATTTTTCCCTTATTTCATGTCTGCCGCTGATACAGCTATAAATCTGCGGATTTACAACGCTAAAATCAGGGATTCGATTCCCCTCGGTGGACTCAGCCTGATGTGATTTTGCTATAAGAAAACACACACACACATACACACCCTTATTTCATAAAAGATTTCTTCCTTTGAGTGTGTCTCATAGGCTTTTCTCTCTAAACATATGTTCTACCGTCTTTCTACATTCAACCATTTATATCTTCTTTTCTTTTTTACCCACATCATGTTCTGGCTCCTGAACCAGACGTGATCTATTTGTTAGCGTAATTTAGAGCGGTAGATGCGATATAAGAGTAACAGTCACTTATCGCCATTAAAGTAGTCCAAGAGTTGACGGTGAATACTGTTGACTAGCTCTTTTCTTTTAGTCTATCAATTCAAAATTAGGAACCGTTAGTGCAGATAGTTTTTATATTGTTCTGGACGAGTATTTGAAGCAAACAAACAAACTATAAGCCTTTCATAATTTGAATATCTGATTTGACAGGTATGAATTAGTGTAGCAGCAAATTAATCAATTGCTCAGAGTTGTCAGAAGAGTGGTTCTGAATATTATTGATGAGTTAACATATAAAACAGATTATGTTTAGTTTAAATTCATGTCTCTTGTATGAACAAAATAGAAAGTCGGTCTTTTATTGTCTTCAATACAGGAACTATTTCACAAGTGAGTTTATTCATATAAATTGTTTTGTACATTCATTAATATTGTATTCTTCCAATGGATGTAGGAGTATCTATCACCAAATAATAAGTCAGGGAATCATTTGATCTTTTAACTAAACTGTTATTACTTTTTATTGTTGTTTTGAAAAACAATTTTTGGTCATTATTGTTTCATTTTTATTATTTCTGTACTGTAACAAACACTCGTACAGAAAAATGGATTTTGTACTTTGCATAGGCAGTTACAAAGTTTTATAATTTCAGTTAGGGCCTGACATGGCTAGGTAATTAAGGCACTCGACTCGTAATCTGAGGGTTACCGGTTTGAATTCCCGTCACACCAAACAGGATCGCACTTTTGGCCGTGAAGGTTTATAATGTGACGGCCAATCCCACTCATTTGTAAAAGAGTAGCCCAAGAGTTGGCGGTGGATGATAATGACTAGTAGCCTTTACTCTAGTCTTAAATACTAAATTAGGGACGGCTGAATCAGATAGCCCTCGAGTAGCTTTGTGCGAAATTCCAAAACAAACAAACAAACATCACCACCTACCGCCAACTTTTGAGCTACTCTTATACCAACGAATAGTAGAATATGGCGTAACCTAATAACGCCCCCACTGCTGAAAGGGTGAGCATGTTTGGTATGACTGGGATTAAAACCCGCGACCTTTGGATTAGGAGTCGAGTGTCTTTACCACGTGGCTATGCTGGATCTATTTAAAAATGTTCAACACAATCTATAATAGCAATACCAGTTTTCACAAATTGAATATAATAAGATTATGCACGAAAAATACATTTAGGCTATGTTCAAAACTCTAATCATGATATTATTTTTTATTTTATGTTACAAATTATCTGTTTCACTTGTTGCACCTTTTGTGTATGTTCTCAGTTTCACGCTGTAAGAACCAACGGTTATGTCCCATCATCGCAGGATTCTATCTCCTTGCTATCGCTGTTTTATTGTACAAATATATTGGTGGAAGTGCTCATCATGCTCATCGCTCACTGAACTTAGATTATTTGGAAAAAAAGTCTAATTGGGAAAGTAAGAAGTTAAACTTTAGTGACATTCCAAACCCATTTTTCCTGTAATCCTCAAGCACATCATCAATAATCAAAGCATAGTTTTTATCTCTGTTATTTCCTAAAAACATTTCACAACCAGTGTGAATGGTTTTTAGGCAGCAAGTTCTTTCTTACAGAGCACACTTTCAAAATATTCATCTATCAGGACTTCCCGAATTTCTGACCCATTAAATATAATTCCTTTCATTTTTGTTTCACTGATTTTTGAAAACTTGTCAGTCACATATCTGAAACCATTACTATTTTTGCTCATTTCTTTTTCAAATTTCTTCATGAGGCCCAGTTTAATATGAAGTGAGGGCAGAACCACATTTTGAGAATTCACTAAAAGTTAATATTCGATATTCTCTTTCTTTGGTATCTAATTCTCTCTTATTGATAGTCCTAACATGGCTAGGAGGTTAGGGCGCCTAGTTCGTAATCTGAGAATCTCGGATTCGAAATACGATCACACCAAATATGATCGCTCTTTTGGCCTTGGGGACGTTATAATGTTATGGTCAATCCCACTATTCATTGGTAAAATGTAGCCCAAGAGTTTACGGTGTGTGATAATGACCACCTGCCTTCCCTACAGGCCCGGCATGGCCAAGCATGTTAAGGCGTGTGACTCGTAATCCGAGGGTCGCGGGTTCGCATCCCCGTCGCGCCAAACATGCTCACCCTTTCAACCTTTCAACATTACAAAGTGATGTCTTCAAAAGAATTGAGACTACTTTTTTTCACTTCAAACTGAGAATAAATGCAGCCGAGAATGATAAAAACATCATTGTGGCGTTTGGACAAGGGGCTATTTCTCAACGGACTATTCGATACTGGTTCTAAAAATTTGATTCTGGAGATACGAACCCCGAGGAAGGTTTCAATCTGTTGTGAATAAAAAAAGATTAAGAGTTACTGTGAAAACTAAACCATAAACAACAGTACGGGCACTTGCAGAAGACTTAGAAGTTTTCAGTGCAACTATTTTTCGTCACCTGGCTGCAGTTGGAAAGGTTAAAAAATTGGACAAATGGGTACAGCACGAATAGAGGGAAGGGCAGAAACTGGTTAGGAACCACAGGGCGTCATTCTTGAAGCGAATTGTTACTTGCGATGAGAAATGGATATTATACGACAAAGATCAGGACAATGGGTAGATGCAGGTAAATCTCCAAGACATGCGCCGAAACTGCCTTTGCACCCCAAAATATGTTACGGTGACAGTATTGTGGTCTGCAGAGGGAATTATCCATTACTTCTTTCTGCAATCAGGTGGAACAATTACAGCACGATCTTGCTGCCAATAAATTGATAAAAATGTATCAAAAATTAACTACCAAACAGCCATCTTTGGTGAACATGAATGGACCGATTCTGCTGCAAGATAACACCAGAAACCATACCTCACAAATCACTATTTAAAAATTGAGAAAACTGAAATAAGAAATTTTGGAACATTCACCATACTCACCTGACGTATCTCCAACTGTTTATCACCTTTTTCGGTACTTGGAGCTGTTTTTCCAGAACAAAACATTTATGAATCAGGAGACTATTGTCAAAGCCTTTGAAGAGTTATTTATTCTCTCCAAAAACAACGGAGTTTTATAGAGATGAGATATTTTCATTAGTATCTCATTGGAAAAAAAAAAACAATTAGCTCTAATACGGCTCAATTCATTGTGAACAAATACAGTCCTCAAACGTAGTGTACATCAAATATTTTCAATTTACTGAAATATTTATAGAGTTAGTAAAAATTCTTCCTTAAAATGATAAGTGAACAAAGCATCACAATCAATTTATAAACTGCGTTTTCTGTCAATTAAAATATGCAACTTCTCCTTATAGATGACGCTAAAGTGTGGCGCCAAATTAGTTGTATGTTGGTGTAGGAATGACTATTAGTTTTCAGTTTAGAATTACAAATACAGTATGTATTATTAATATACATTTAACTATATGAATTTACTTTAAATATAATTTTGCCGTACTTTCGCTTATTAATTTGATATTTGTACATAAATCTAGTTATATGCAATTGAATTCTTATTTAAACAACCTACCACTGTAGGCAGAACCAATGTATTGCTTATATTATTAATTAAATTTACAATCTCATTGTCAGCAGTTTTGTGAAAATAATAGAAACAGTTCTTAGCTATTTTTTACTTAATTTTAAACTTTGTCTTAAGATTAAAATAATGAAAATTTTATATCAATATATTATTTAACAGCTTTGTTGTATAGCTAATGTTACTCTTCTTTCACGATCTTTTGAAATTGAAAATGAAAGTCTGACTAAATGATCTTTTGCAAAGTCATTTAAGTTTTAACAAAATTTTAAAATATGTTGGGATGGTCATCAACATGGTTTTACTAGGGGAAAATCTTGTCTTACAATACTAATCTTTGAAGAGGTTACTGCTAATGTAGATGAGGATACAGGTGTGGATTTGGTGTATCTAAATTTTCAGAGAGCATTTTACAAGGTTCCACAAAAATGGCTTGTTAAAAAGTTGTTTTTACAAGTGTATGAGATAAGTGAGCTCATTGAATAGAAAAGTGACTGAATGTAAGAAAGCAGAGGTTGTATTAAATGGAGTTCAGTCAGTCTAGATCAGTGGTTCCCAATCTTTTTTATGCCCTGCACCCCAAAAAATTTTAATATGTTCTTGCACCCCTGATTGGGAACCACTGGTTTAGATTAATGTTACAAGTGGAGTACCTAAGGGTTCAGTGATTTTTTTTTTTTTTTGATTTAGATCATTGCAGAAATGAAAGCATGGTTAAATTATAATAAAAGCAGCATAATGTATGTTGGAAATAACTATGAATTAGGAACAACTTTTTTTGGCAGGAATAATTTAACATTATTATGTAATTAAAGAATCTTGGAGGTGTCTCTTAAACCATCCAAGCAGTGTGCTATTGTTAGTGGCAAGGCAAATAAACAGAATTTGAGGTTGTATCTACAGAAATATTGAATACAAGTCTTTAGAGGTTGTAATGTCATTATATAGGTGATTGGTTAGGCCACAGTTGGAGTATTATGTTCAATCTTGATTTCCCTAGTTTTGGAGAGACATTGAATTGTCAGAAAGGGTTCATAGAAGGACTATTAGAATGATGCCTGGGAAGGAGGGTTTGTCATATGAGGATAGGTAAAAATTTCTGAAACTGTTTTTAATGAAAAAACAACAACATTAACAAGCATCTGATTGAGTGTTTTAATTTTTGTAATTTAATGCTCGAGAATGGTAAGACGAGGGAACACAAATATCAATTTTGACAGGTTAGAAGTCATCTTCAACTAAGGCAGCTGTATTTTTCTAAAGAGTGGTTGGCTTCTGGAATGAGTTCTCTTTAAATGTGATAGATACAGTTAGTTTAAGGGAGTATGAGAGAAGGCTTGAAAACATTTGATTATAGCTGGCTTGAAGTGTTTTAATTTTAAAGTTTAATGGATAGGACAAACTAGAAGGAACAACAAGTTGCTCGTCCTTAAATTATGTGTACACCTATTTTAATTATTGTCTGTTGCGCACACAAAACAATGTGGTGTTGGTATAGTACTTATTAGTAAACTGTGGGATTTTAATACTATGTCAAGTATAATTAGAATATATGTTGTCTAAAAATGCAGCTGTTATGGTATTATACTTATTGGCACAATTTCCTTTTTATTGTAGGTTTTGGAGGATGTTAATTTTTTATGAATGGAAATGTTCTAACTTTGTTTTTTTGTTGGTATTGTTTTGGCTTTTATTTGTTGTTGTTTTTTCATCTTCCCATTATCTGGTAGACCTCTTCCTATGCTTTAATGAAGTATTTATATATTTTTCCACAAAGTTGCAATAATTGTATTTATAAGCTTATAATATTTGTTTTGTTAAGTAGCTATGAACACCAGTCTAGCAATGTTGAAATATTTTTTATTGTAATAAACATTCATAATCAAATCCTTCTTTTTCTTCATGACGGTGGCTTTCTTTAGATTAAATTTGTTTCAGAAAAACAATACTTAGCGAGGTGTCATAAGTGCTTGACCGTATATCTATTAATATTAAAACTTATGTCCATGTTTTAAACTGTTAGTCTTTTTAAAATATTAAGAATTTGTCTCTGAAAAATTGAACTGGGAGGATTGTATCTGTGACTTATAATTGCAAACTAAGTTTCCATCTTGAATATGAGAAATATCAGTATTTTTCAGGTATGTTGTTGTGTATTGAAAATAGCATGACTAATGAGCTATAAAATCAGCCTATAAAACTCAGAATGTGCCTGTTGCCAACTTGTTATCTTGGGATGGAGAATTTTAAGTGCTTTTAGCAATTTTGAAAAACTGAAAACAAGCTAGTCACATTTGAGAGACAGTAGCTTAATTAAAGTATCTTTCCAATAAGAAGATTTGCTGGATTGAACCTGAATCTTTATTAAAACAGGTTAGCTACAGATATTTATTTCAACATTCCTGTTAATTTTGGGTTGAATGTTACCTAGTCTCAGATTTCTCAGGAAAATTATCATTAAAAGATGGTATGCTATTGTTAATATATTGGCCTAGCATGGCGAGCTGGTTAGAGTGCTCAACTCGCATTCAAGGGTTTGAATCCCCATCTCACTAACATGTTGATCCTATTAGACGTGTGAATGTTAGTTCCATTATTCTTTGATAAGAAAGTAACCCAATAGTTAGTGTGTGTGGTGACGACTGTTTACTTCCTCTCTAGTCTTTCAGTGCTAAATTAGAAATGTCCAGTTAGATAGCTTTGTGCAACATTTTTCACAAATTAAATCTTAATATATTTTTAGGGGTTAAAGATGTGTGAATTGAAACTACATTCAGAAGGTGCTATTAAAAGCATTAAAAGTGTTATAATGTGTGGTTCTAGAATATTGTGAAACCTTCACTGTGTAATTTTTTAGTGTTGAAATTAGATATAAAAATATATAGATTTATTATTTGTTGTAATTTCAGTTGTCCTTGACCAACATTTTCAAGCACCTCTTTGTCCAAGCATGGATGCATCTTTCTCTACAGATGCTTCTCAGGTTCCATGCTCTACTCAGTCAGTTGATGCACATGGAAATAGGGTGTACCCAATCCAAGGTGTCCATGTGCACTTTCCTGGAAAACCTTATTCCTCCCAGTTTGCTATGATGAGTAAGGTGAGTTTGAGAAATAGGAGCATGTGAAGTAAAACTGTTTATAACCAAATGCATCTCAATTATTAATTTTTTATTGCAATTAGTAACTGATAAACTAATCAGTAATTAGTATCTAGTAATTAATAATTAGGTTCAGTGATCCCATAAGCTGCTAACCATAACACCATTTGGTATCTAATTGCTATAACCTAACATTAAGTACTTTTGTCTCTGTTGTTTTTAACATGGGAAGTGCTTTTCTGTAAGGAAAGGAATTATAAGTTTTTTGCTAATATAATTTTTCTTATTTGCTAAATTTGTCAATTAAAATTTCTGGAGTAGCATTTGCAGACATATATGTGTGCACATATAGGTAGGAAGAGTTTATTGATGTTTAGAATGTTGTTTTCTAAGAATGTACGTCAGGAGTTTTAACTATTGTTTTCTTACTCCTATGAAAGATTGTCTTTCAGTTTCAAACTATATTTCTTAATCATCTCCTTTTTTTTCACATTTTTCACTGAAACAATTTTCTATTTTATTTTTTTTATCTAGTTTACAAAGAATAACAATGGTTATCCAGTTAGTATTGAAAACACAGTTTCTAAGTAAATCTCCAAACTAATTAGACTGTAATAAAATAGTGACATAATAAAGATACACTGTGTAAAACTAGTATTATTATTATTTTGTCTAGATACTTTGTGGTCTAGATCGAAAACAGAATTGTTTATTAGAGTCTCCAACAGGCAGTGGGAAGAGCCTTGCTCTTTTGTGTGCATGTTTAGCCTGGCAGAGGAGGGAAGAAGGTATTTATTCATCAATATTTATTTTTAAAATGATATTTAATATTCTTTTATTGAACACATAATTCTTTCACAGTGTCTAACCTTCAATATAGGATGTGTTTGGTAAGCAACCTTGATTTTGTAGATATCAAAAGAAGATAAGTGCTAGCAAATTGTAGTACTGTTACCAGCAAAAACATTATTTCATCTCTAAAATTAACTGTAACTAAATCATAATTAATAATTTCATGTATTAAATTTTAAAAAGTATACACACAGACATGTACATTTATTAGTTTTCTATCTTATGTTAATGTAGTTAACTGTTTTTTTTTATTTAACACAAATTGAAAGATGCTTGATTTAGGTGAAAATTGATGTATACAAGCTGGAGACACCTAGAATGACAACGTCTACAGTACTTCACCAGTAATCGTCACCCTATACTTAAAAATAATTTACTATTATCAGCTATAACTTAAATGCAAAAAGGCTGGCAAAGCATTAAAGCCAGTGGGCTTAAGTTTGTTTTAAATTTGAATAAATTAAGTGACAAGTTTGAAAACAAAATGCAGTTTACATGATTTTAATTTTATGGTTAATGCTTGTGCACAAAATTTCTAACTATGCTGCCTGCAAAACTTCTTTGCAAAGAAAGGATAATGTGAATCTATCCAGCTGGCCCACATATTAGTTGCTATGGCAACCAGTCAAAGAAGCTGAAGCTGCAGTGTCACCATCTACATTTTCTAATACTTAACTTTTGTATGCTGTGTAACTCAATTGAAGATTCTAAAATGGGTGTGACACTGGTAACTAAAACAGTCTTGTTAATTATATTCACAGTGATCTTGCAATATAAAAGGAAACTTCACTAAACTGACTATTTAACTGATGGACTAATTTGCTAGATAACTAATTAACTGTGGTATTTAATAGAATATTTATTTTACGCAAATCTCACAAAAGTTTAAGGCATCATACTGCATCTAAATACTTGAGATTTCTAAATGTCATGCATCAATGTTGCATGATGCCAAAACCCCCTCTAACAAACAGTACAAAATATCTGAATTAAAATAAAAACCAAAACAATAACACTGTCTCCTTCCTGGATTGTGAAGTATTTTGAACAAATCCAGTATGCAATCTGTTAAATTAATATCATTAATAATAAAATTAACATTTTCAAATAGCAAACATTAATATTCATAATATATTCAGTCATTAAATGTGTTAAACAAGTTTCAGTTAATATTCTGATTGATAAATAAAAATCTTTATTATCTTATTTACTATCTCTAAGCCAACACATCGTAAAGTATTCTTGGTAGTTTTCTTTTTCATGGATTATGGTATGGAAATGGAAAAATTCTCTCCAAGGTGGACAAGAGAATTCACTGATAGCTTTACTTTTCTTCACAAGTGCAACAGGTGATGCTCAAGGATTAGTACTTTGTTGTTTTACTACTTGGTCGTTTGTGGTTTCTAAATTTGAGAGCATCAGTTTGTTTTGTAACTTGCAGTCATTTTTCTAACTAACATTCTGGGGCTATATCTCCAGTGTCAGTCTTATGAGATATTTGTCCTGGAGATTTTTTGAGAGAGAGAGGGCCTCAACCTAATTACCTCCACATTGACATGCTTGTTATGTTTGGCTTTCATTTTGCATATGTGGTTTCCTCGTTGTTGTACTCTCCTGAACAGAGAGAGACTGCCTCCTTTTCTCAGTGTGGCTCCTTTTATTCAGTGGTATGTTTTTGATAATGTTTGTGAGACTGGAATCAGCATTTCAACATTTTTCCATTTCTTCTTTGGTAGAACATTTGTCACAGTCTGAGCCGAGACATGCCCCTGTTACTGTTTCCTGTCTTATTTCTTCTCATGGCCACTTTGCTAATAGTACTGGTGACTGGTGGGTTCTAGTCCAATAGGGGCTTGCTTGTCCAATTTTGTTCCCCTTTGGCAATGTTTCTTCATATCCATGGGTTATTCAGGTTTTTTTATGAGGGGCTTATTATTCAGTTCTTTGCCCCTGTTGTTTAAGGTACCCATTTCTTTCTCATTGCCTGAGATTCCTATTATTAGTCAGTATCTGTCTGAGGCAGTGCAGAACCTTCTCTCCCAATAAGCCACCAAATCTGTCAATCATCTTTCTCCAGGTTGTTTCTTGTCCCCAAGAACACTGGTGACAGGTAACATGTGATAATTTGCCTCCCTCAGTCACTTTCTAGTTCTATCCCAATTTGCCATGGAATAATTTCTTACCTGCAGATTTTTTTTCCCACAAGTTTGTTAATGAACAAGATAGACTTTTGTATCTCGATATCCTATCAGTCAATATGCTGCTTCAGTTTATTCATCACATGATAGTTTATCTCTTTTATACCCTGCCTTTGGACTTGCTTCATCCTTGTATGTTTTGTATTGAGTAGTCAAAGCATTTTCCCAACATTTACATGCTTAAGGGTTGCAGTTCCATCATTATCTAGAAGACTGGCTTTTGTTAACTTGTTCCAATTTGGAGTCTGCCCATCACACCTATTGGGTGCTTCTGGAGTCATGGAAAGTGGGAAAGTCATTTCTTCTACCAACCCAATGTCATGTTCAGTTAGATGTTTTTTCTACACAGATTTCAGTCAGTCTCAACCTTCTCCTTTTCAACTTCATTCGATGGAGCTTTCACTTCTCCATGCCCTTACTGCTTCTTCTATCACAGTTCACAAAGTTCTGTCTCTTTTGGGGATGTGGTCTTTCATGAAAGCCTTTATTCTCCTTGGTTTGTACAGATGTGGTCTCTTCAATGGGCTTTACACAGCCAGTAGAATCTTGTATGGGATAATTTAAAGGCTTTTATTTCCCTTCTTCCTCCTTTTTGGTGACTTGCATTGGTGTTTGGACAAGATTCACACATTAGTTGATGTCTTGCTTCCTCCTCCTTATCTGAATTTACACATCTTCATGGATACTTCCTTTCAAAGCTGGGGACATGAGTTAAAAACAGGAAACTCCAGGACATTGATCTTTGGTTGAAAGATCTTATCACCTCAACATCCTGGAGCTTCTGACTGTAGTCATGCTTTGGTTCACTTTCTTCAACTTGCCAGAAAACATCTGATAATGATCCATTCTGGCAATTCTAGAGCTGCTGATTATCTCACTCACTAAGGTGGTACCCATTCTCAATCCATTTGTTTTCTTACTTTGGATCTTCTTTCTTGGGTCTACACTTTCAATATTTGTGTCATTGCATAACATATTCCAGGTGCATTCAATCTTGTTATAGATTGGCTTTCCAATCAAAACAAAGTCTATGCAATGGAGATGTTTGTCAATCCTCAATCCATTGCTGTTTTCTGATGACCTTGCCTTAAGTGAAGTACTCCTCACTTTGATGCCTTTGCCACATCCCTTGATACCAATTTGCCTCCATTTTGTATTCAGATTTCTCATCCTCTTACTCTGCTTGTAGATGCTTTCAAGCAGAGCTGGATCCACAAATACCTGTATATTTATCCTCCCAAACATTATCTTCACTAGGTGATCTCAATCATCCATATCAGGACCTTCTGATTACTCCCCAGCATAACCATGATTCTGTGGTTTCCAGCTCCAGTCTACTTCTTCATTACCTCTTTCTTTTACTCCATTTCTTATGCATCAACCTTGGATACCAATGTTTCATTCAACCCTTTCTGTTTGCTATCTTTGCACCTGGTTTTTATCCAGTCTTTGGCAAGGATATTTGGTTTGTTCTGACAAGTAGCTTATATTTTTTAGTTTGTTCCATTTGCTCTTCCTCAGTAAAGGTTGACTTAAGTAAATGGAATATTTTATGTCCTTTTTCTGTGTATTAGGGGTTTTCATCCACACTGCTCATTGTTCTGTGTACTGTGGGTTTGATCATGGGTTATCAGGCTGACTTGTCCAACTTTTATTGTTTTTCCTGGTACCATAGAATGTTTACCTCTTCTAATCTTTCTTTCATGGTGTAGTTCTTTTAGACTCATTGTCTTCTTTGGCAGGTTGTCCTTCTATAACTGCCTCCTTTTAAACTACTGTCTTCATGCTTAATTTTTCAAATCTTCCTTAAGATGCATTTTCTTCTCTTCTTAGCCTGTGCACATTGGAGCTCAGATTTATTTGCTATCAACACTTCATGCACTCTCTATTATTCCACATATGTTCTCCTTTATTAAGAACATTCTTTCCTTCACAAAACTTTGGCAGCTTAGGAGGGTAACTTCTCCTTTTTGTTGATTTCTCTTCCATTTCATTTATCCTCAGGCAGATCTGAATAGGCTTCTATGCTATGTATGTGGTCTTCACTGTTATATTAGCCACAGGGCTTCCTTCCATGGTGTCATTTCCTGCCTCTCTGTTTGTTGGAGACATCTGTTTGAAAATTTTTCTCCTTCCACCTTCATTATTTGGGTTCAGTGTTTACTTCAGTAAGCTTATTCTTTTCTATCATCTTCTTCCCATGCTTTGTTCTGAGTGTCTTCTCATTAACTCAGACAACTTACCATATCTCTTGTTTCTGATTTTCATCATCCCAAAGAGTAAATTCTTCAGTTGAGTATGTGGACTGCTCAGGATACATTTGTTTCACACTATTTGCTTTGGGTTGCAATACCTTCATCTTTGGGCTGTCCTTTCCAGTGGTCATTCTTTGGACTTCAGTGAGACTATGATAGGGTAAGTTATCTTTTATATCTCCTTTTACAGGAGCTTTTACCTTTTCTTTTTCTACTCTGTCTGGATCCTACTCTGTGGCGAGTGGTGCCTGAATAGGTATTCCTTAACAGTTCAAATCCACACTGTAAGATCATGTTGACTTGGCAATAAATGCATACTACTGAAAGGGGGTGTTTCACAATATCACTTCCAGGCTTATCCTTCAGATATATTTACTTCAATGGTGTGCCTATCCCAGACTATACTCACCCATGGACTACATGAGTAAAGCATAAGGAAGTAAAGCTGCCCTTCCCTGCCATTGTTTGGATTGAAGAAATCAGGTATGGTCTGCTTTTCAAAATAGGGTTTCATGGTCATCTTTAGCACTGTCTCAAATATTGTCATTTTTCTGGACTTGCTGCCACACTTTCCCATTTTCTTTTAGTGACTATAGGAGTCCTTACCAGTTTGCACTGAGGTGGTATAGACAGAGGTATCCTTCTGAATGTTATGAAGAGAAAAAAAATGTGTAAGCAGAACTATTCAGTTGAGACTAGGGTGGTGGTGCTCTGCTGGTATAGATGGCAAGTTGCACTTCATATATCAAGAGAGTAAGCCACTAAAATTGCAGTTCTTCCTGTTGATTGAGATTCCTCATCCTACCCCCATATGGATGTTGGTTTCAATTCCTGGATTTTGGATTTAGAGCTAAACCACCAACACAATTTCTCACGTGTAATTTGTTTCCTTCACTCTAACAATTATGCTCTGGTTACATCATCTGTGTTGTGTGTGTCATAGTGGTGGTTCTTACAGTTTAATATGGCTCTACCTCTTCTGGTATTTCTTGATGCTTTTATTAGTCCAAAGATATTCCTGCATTTAGGGAAGTTCCTGTCATTATGATTGAGTGAATCAGTTTTCTTTGCTGAAACATCTTTTCAGTACTGCATGTCAGGTTCTTGGGTCGATCTGTCCATTTCTTGATTTATGTTTTGCATTCTATGATCAGGGGTAGGAGTTTCTCTCCAATCTCGTGAACTTGAAGTGAAAATGGTTTTAATCCTCCTTTCTATTCCTACCAGATGGCAGGGTTTTAGATTGTAGTCAACTTGCCAGCAATATTATCTTCTTTCCTACCTTCACATGAATGTCAGCTCCTGTGCCTAGGTTTTGGATTATAGTTCACTTATCTACAGTATGATCCTCATCTTACTCTAGTGTGATTGTCAGTTCTCACAGGTCTAGGTTTTGAATATAAATGACTTGCCATCACATGCTAGCCACACTCCACCTAGGGCACATTCATTTACTGTTACCCACTTTTATGTTTTTGGGATTAGTATTCATAATATCGCATGGTTCAGATCCATATCCAGCTGTAGTTTTCTCCTTACTAAATGTGTTCCTCCATTTTTTCATCCATACTTGTGACATCATTGCACAATGGACAAAGTGTAAACCTGGTTCAAAAGTGGTAAAGTCTCCCACATATCATCTTCTACCTCAAGGATCTTCTCTTTGGGAGTAACTTATGCTGAATAATCATTCTTGCTTTCAGCTGGTAGAGTGATTATAATGTTTTTAATGTTGGTTATTTTACATTGGTTGCTAGGTGAAAGACTTGTTTTTCGCTATTCCATATATTCTGTTTAGAAATAATTTTGAACTGAACCACATGTTCCTACAATGGTACTTTTCTGTCATAATTAGTTGGTTTCTCAGTTATGTGATGTTGTTGATTCAGGCTACTAAATTCTGTAATGTGATGAAAAAGCAATATAAATGTAATAGTCTAGGAATGTTTCACAATTATCAGTGGAATCTTTAATGGTAAAAGGTGTAGACTTAATGGGTTGTCTTTAGTTTCTTCATTACAGCCCCTTGAGGTGGATTCTTGTACTTGGTGAGGGGACCTCACAGAGAAGGTTCTTTACTTTTAGTTTACCTCCTCTGAGATCTATACATCCACCTATATGTTTGCCATGTGTGGCTCCCTGTGAAGGAGAGGAGAGGATTCTGGTGGTTGAGGAGTCCAACCCTAACACACCACTTTGGCCTTGAATTCTTGTAGACAAATGGCCTCAGGATCAGTCAGCTGGTTCACATAGGCTAGGGTTAACCAATTACCAGTGTTGAACATTCTCAACAGGTGTTGTGGACATTGTGTCTGATATTGGTGTTCGGATATAGTGCTCACAAAACCCTGGCATTGCTACAGTGTCCTTGTTTGACATTGTAATGTGTCCCCTCATAGGGCTCCATGGTGGGTGGGGTCAGTGGGCACTGAAATGTATTGCCTTTATTATAAATGCACCCAGTGATGGTAAAATAAATAACAATGAAAAAAATTGAAAAACAACAACAAATTATTGGAAAACAACCACACATGGACAACTGTTGTACAGTCACTATCACAGTCAGATTCTATACCTCAATTTCTAATAATGCATTCCTTAACCAAGAAATTCTTAAGGCAGATTTCTCCCTTTTTTTATTCAGAAGGGATTAGAGGGGCTTACTGGCTCCCCCAAGTCAGTAAAGAAGTGATGCTCTGGAATCATTTTGGTGGAAACATCTTCGCCACAACATACCAAACTCTTCTTGAAATCGAGTTTATTCCCCATGCAACTTTGAATTTTTCCAAAAACTTATAGTTAAGAGGGATTTAAACATTCCTAAGTTGGAGATCATTGCTGGTTTCCCCAGCCAAGGCATTTTTGTGGTTTGCCAAATCTTCACACTCAAAATGGAATTATGATGCCTACTAATGTTCTGATATTGATATTTACATCACCATGTCCTCCTACCATAGTCAAAGCAGGTTATCTGAACTATAAGCTACAGCCATACATTCCTAACCCTCTCAGATGTTTCCATTGTCAGCAGTTTAGTCACTCAAAGACATTGTGTCATGGTTCTTTAACATGTGCTCATTGTGGTGGCAAAGACCATGAAGCCTACAAGTGCAAACTGCAGCCATACTACATTAACTGTAGTGGTTCACACCACTCTTACTATATTTCTTGCTCTAAGTGGGTGGAGGAGAAAGAGGTTCAACACTTAAAGACGATAAACAATATATCCATCCAATAAAGAAAAACATGGTCAAAAATAGAAAGGCTCCCTGTCCCATTTTCCTCCATATAAATAAAAATGGCCACTTTGACACAGTGGAACTGTTGGGGATTTCATTCGAATATAAATGACATATAGTATTTGATTGATTCTTACCATCCCGTGTGACTCTTCTAACAGGAAACATTTCTGAAACTTGTCAATGCAGTTACCTTTTGGCAGTTTTCTTTGTACAGAAACAACAGGTTGTGTGATGGGATGAGTGCATGGAGAATTGATACTGCTGGTTGATCAGCATGTGCCTGCTTGTCTTTGCCACTTAATACACTGTTGGAGGTTGTAGCCATCTGTGTTTCCTTGGGTCATATTGTCACTAGTTGTTCTGTCTGCCTGATTTCTGAAGAGACTTATGATCAGTCAGACCTTAATGCCCTTGTTTAACAGTTATCTCTCTTTTTAATTCTGGGAGATTTTAATAGACATAATCCCCTCTGGGGTGGTGCTGATATTGATGGGAGGGGTCATTCCATAGAGCGTATGCTCTCAAATCACAATCTTTCTCTCTTCAACACTGGTTCTTATATTTATGCACCAAATCAGTCTATTGATCTCTGCCTGCTCCTCTTTACTTTTTTCTTACTTTTCATGGAAGGTTGACAGTAACACATGAGGCAGTGATCATTTTCCTATCATTTTGAGAGAGACTGGCCGTGGTTGATGCAACCTGACTTTGCGTGTCTCAAAGGAAGGTGGACCAGGCCAACATGGCCCTCTTTCACTGCTCTCTCAAAACTTGATCCTGCCATCAATAGACAACTGTGTTGCATCAGTGACTGACTGTATTGTCCAGGCAGCTGCTCAATATATTCCTAAAACCTTGACACATTTTCCACAATATCCTCGTCCGTGGTGGAATGCTGCTTGCCACATGCTCTGCAGATCAGATGTCAAAAGCAGAAAGAATCTTGAATTAAATACACATCTAGCATTTCTTCTACCACCAATTCCAAAATAATATTGGAAAAGATTTGAAAGGTCATTGGACAGTATACTTCTGCCTCCCATTCGATCTTGCTCTCTGATGGTCAGAGCATTGCTGATAATCTTGGTGAAAGCTTTTCTCATGCATCTAGCACTTCTGCTTCATCCCCCACCTTCTCAGCCATCAAAACACGGGCAGATCCATTGCCTCTTTCTTTTCAAGCTGATTGTCTCTATAACTATAATTGCCTCTTTATGCTGGTGGAACTCAGGCTTGCTTTTAATTACTCTGGCAGTATATCAGTCAGACCTGATGATATTCACTACGAGATGCTGCACCATCTCTCTCCTGCTTTTCTAAGCTATTCTTCTGATTGTTTTTAACTGGATCTGGCAGGAAAATGTTTTTCCTGATGCTTAGTGCCATGCTATTGTCCTCCCTTTTTCTAAGCCTGAGAATGATCCCAAGATTCCTTCAAACTACTGTCCAGTTGCTTTGACGTGCTGTCTCTGTAAGATCTTAAAGAAAATGGTTAATTCTCATCTTGTTTGGTTCTTTGAATCAAATGATCTCCTCTTTCCCACCCAGTGTGGATTTTGATGACAGTGCTCCACCATGGACCATTTAATTTGAAATATCAGTCAGGGAGGCCTTTCTCAAATGACAACATCTTGTTTAAATACTTGTTGATCTTGAGAAAGCTTATGATGCAATGTGAAGGTATAGCATCCTGCAAGACCTCCACTCATATTGGTTGCATGGCCATTTGCCCATTTTTATGAAACATTTTTAATGGACTGATTCCAACTCCATGTGAGTTCCACACTTTCCTGTTCTTTTTAACAGGAACTTAGAGTCCCTCAGGACTATGTCACTCTTTTCATTATAAAGATTAATGTCATCAGTAGACAGCTCCTACCCTACAGTTGTAAACGGGCTTTATGTCGACAACTTCCACATCTTGTGTCAGTTGTCAAGCGTGAGGTTTATTTAATGTCAACTGCATACTGCCCTCAATCATTTACTGAATTGAACCATATCAAACAGTTTTACCTTTTCTCGCTCCAAAACCATTTGCATGCATTTCTGCCACCAAAGGGGTGTTCACCCTGTTACTGAACTTTGTTTCAGAGAAGTTGTGCTTCCCGTGGCCCCTGAGGCAAAGTTCTTGGGACTTATGAAGCAGCTACATGTCAAGTGTACAAGGGCACTGAACATCCTCCATGCCCTTTCTTTCACCTTTGGGGAGCTAATCAATATTCTATACTGAAAATCTATCATGCCCTTAATCAGTCATAACTGGATTATGTGTCTCTGGTCTACATCTCTGCCACAACTTTGGCCTTGTTGGAACCTTTTCACTATCAGAGGCTTTGGCTTTACAAAGGGGCTTTTCGCAATTATACTGTTCTGAGTTTATACAATGAGTCTCATGAACCTCTTCTACACCTCTACCATTTGCAACTGTCTTTACCCTTTGCTTCAAACCTCCGATCCTTACCACAGCATCCCATTTGGGATTGTGTTTTTCTTCCTCAGTGGGCCATGCATTTTCAGAATAAACAGCCTGCCATTGTTCATTTTGGCCTTCATATCCAGATGCAGTTGGATGAATTAGGTCTGTCCTTGGATAACATTACTGTATCCACTTGTCAGCCCATTCTACCATGGCTTATTACCATCCCTCGATGCGACCTTTCTTTGAGTCATCTGAAGAAGGCGGATACTCCCAACTGGAAGTACGATCTTGTATTTGCCAAACATCTTACAAATCATCCTTCCATTTCTATTTATATGGATGATTTGAAATCATTTAACTTTAGCCTCTGACATGGTTTGTTGTGATTTGGTGGTTGCACAAAGAAACCCCTCTACAGTTTCTGTGTTCACTGCTGAATTGTATGCCATTTGTTTTGCCCTGGATCACATAGAACATCTTTCAAACCATCCTTCCATTTCTATTTATACAGATGGTTTGAAATCAGTTGACTGTGGCCTCTGATATGGTTTGTTGTGGTTTGGTGGTTGCACAAAGAAACCCCTCTACAGTTTCTGTGTTGACTGCTGAATTGTATGCCATTTGACTTGCCCTGGATCACGTAGAACTATGCAGTATGTAAACAGTGCTATTTATACTGACTTGCGTGGCTCTATACTGGCCCTGAAATTTTCATGTTAGTTCTCACCCTGTTCTTTTTGATAATCAAAACCATCTGACCTGGTTATTTTTAACATCTATCCAGTTTGTCTGGATACTAGGCCACGTTGGCATTGGCAGAAAGGAATTTACTGACACCAAAGGTAAGTCTGTCTGCTCTGATGCTATCATGGCCATGTCTATCCTACACATGGACTACGGTCCTGTATTCTAGACTCGTCTCTGAGCCTGTTGGGAAATGACTTGAAGTGAGAAATGTAATAACAGTTTTTTTCCATATCAAACCTTCTGTTATTCTTTGGCCATCTTGCTTCTGTAATGATTAGGAGGAGTAAGTTATTCTGACCAAGCGATGCTTGGTCACAGTTTTTTAACTCATCTTTTAATCTGAGAATTTTTTCACCAAAGTGTGGTCTGTGTGACACTGAAGTCACTATAGCCCAGATTTTACTGTCTTCCCATCATTACAACCATGAGCAACAATACCATTTTAAAAGTATTTTTACCATGGGCTCATCCTTGATGTTGGACACTGTCATTGGCAATGGTGATACTGCCCACCTCATTTGTGTTTTTAAATTTTTGAGAGCCATTGGCCTTTTTAACTCTAAGTTTTTAGTTCAGAAATTGACTTTGCCTTATTTTAACATAATTTCATTTTACATATTTTAATAATTTTGCTTTTATTTTTACTTTTTTTACCAGTTGTTTAGCACAGAGCCTAGTTGCTTTGTACCAATAAATGCCAAATAATCAACCAACCAATCATCATTACAATTGTCCTGCCTTTTTTGATGCTTTTTGTACTATTTCAGTTTTGCTGTTATAATTCTTTTCCACATTTCCAGAAGCTTCTTCAGTCTTGCTTTCCATTAAATTAATTTTTGTTTTTAATTCATTTTTAAATCTAGCTTTTCTCTTGATTTCTCTTGTAACTGTCCATGTTTTTTATAATAGTAGTCTCTCTCTCTCTCCCTTGGTAATTTTAAATTATTTGTGTGTACTTGGCCTGCTTTTAATGCTCTGTTTTTTTCAGTTTGTCATTCTATCCAGGGTCTTATCATCTCCAGTAAATTTCCCATGTCACTTTGAGCATACTTTGTCATCTTAAAGCTTTGTTTAGATTAAGTTTTTTTTTCTGAAATATTCCTACTCCTGACATACATATTGTAACAGTTTCTATCATTAAAGGTTTGTTTTTAATTATTCAGATTCAACACATTCCTGTACCTTCATCAGCCTAATATTGTCTTCTGGCAGAAAAATTAGTTAACAGTTCCAGTGATTCAGAATTATTAGGCTTTTTAGCTTAAAATGACATTGGAAGATGTTGGAAGTAGGCAGGTTTTTGATTAATCAACTTTCCACGATTTTCCTCTTATATACTTATTTTATATTAAATTATTTTTGATTTCCAATTAGATTGATAGTCAGACTATCTCATATGAAGAAATTTGGTTCTGCTTGTGTTTCCATATTTGATGTTTTGAAAACTGTGTCAACACATCTTCCAATGTCACTACATAACCTTTATCACAGGATTGGAACAGTATAATACAAACATCTTGTTTTTCATCTTTAGGTGCTTTTCTGTGTTTGAAGATTGGTTATTTTTAATTTTTATTTTATGTGGATACACAGATGCACATCCTTTGACGGAAATATTAGCTAGCTCTGTTCTTGTTTGGCCTGATTGCTGAACGTAATGCTTCAAATGGGGTTATGTGTGAAATTGATCCTTTTTACCCCTAATCTCAAAATTTCTTTAGATACATTTCACTAACTGGTTTGCTTTAACTTCCACTGTGTGGAAATTTATTAAGGGCTTCAGTTTATTTTCAGCAATATGCCCAAATTTTTTTTCACTGTCTGTAACTTCAGTATAAACAAATTACTTTTGAATGTTGGTATTCAAGTGCATAACTAACCACAACAATATTTAAATCCAGCTGTCTTAACTATCCACAAAATTCTAGTTCCTTGTAAACCAGAAAAAATTGGCAAATGTATGCTTCATTGATAAAATATAAGATGCATGTTTCTAGCATCATTTTTATGGTTGGTAGTTTTTTTGTTCCAGAAAACTCGATGTGTTTTTTTTTTTTTACTAATTCCTTCTGTTTGATGCTTGATAAATAGTTCTGCCAAGCAGAAATTCTTGATTGTTTTATATTCTTTTGTCTAAAGCATAACCAGGAAAAACTTGCTTTATAATTCAGGATTTCCTCTATTTGTTTTCCTGAAAATTTGAAATCAGTAAGATTTTACCAAAGCTGCCTTGTTTTGTTTTGAAGTTTGTTAACTATTGACATAATATCAATTCCATAAATCACATGTACAGATGCAGTTTTCATTATATTCCTTTAAAATCGAATGAAAGAAGCATTATTCAGTATTGCTTTCTGTTGAAAGAATTCCAAGATAGTCTGACTTTTTTTCTTTTTTGTGAATAGAATTAGATATAATAAATGTTTAAAAATAAGGTTTTAAATATTCAAGGTAAATATATTATTTTAGAAAGAAAAGAGTAGCTGCAAATAAAAAACCTGATTGGCTCACAAAGTGTATAAGAGATAGAATTGAAGAAAAGCATCATAAATAAAAGAAATTTTAAAATTGATTGATATGACAGGAAATTTAGAAGAGTATAGAAGATCAAGAAAGTTAGTGAAACAGGAAACATCAAAGATTGGCTAAGAATGTACAATTTTAACAGTAAGGATTTCTTTAAATATGGTAAGGATAAAGAAAATGTTAGAATGAGGATAGGACCACAGAGAGATGATAAAGAAAGGCACGTCTGATAATTATAAGATGGCTCGACTATTAAATTTGATCTTTTCTTCAGTTTTTGCTTTTGAAGATTTAGACAGTATTCCATATCTTGAACAGTCGATAAATGAAAGTGAGATTAAACAATATGACTGCATTAATCCTGAGCTGGTTAAGAAAAATTGTGAAGTTTAAAAAATATAATATAATATTTCCCCAATCATTTTGAAGGAGATTAGAGATTGGTACTCTTTTTAGTCGGCCCTTGAAGAGTGGACAGATACCAGAGATTTCAAAGTTAACTAATTTAACTCAATAATTATAAATCCATAAGTCTCATTTCAGTTGTGGGATACAAGCATGTTAACTTAAATATAACTACAACTCAAATACCAAAGCTTTCCTCTCGGTGTGGATTCCTGTATGTGGTGAGGGGACCTCCCAGGGAAGGATCTGTTCTTTCAGTTTACCTCCTCTGGGATCTAAACATCCACCTACATGTTTGTCATGCATGGTGACCCATGAAGGGTAGGAGAGGATCCTGGTGGTTAAGGGGTCCAACCTAACACACCACTTTGGCCTTGAATTCCTGTAGACAGGTGGCATTGGAGTGGCCCCCTCAGGTCAGTCAGCTGGTCCACTTGGGCTAGGGTCAACCAAGTACCAGTGTTGGATGTTTTCAACAAGTGTTGTGGACATTGTATCTGATGCTTTTGTTTGGTTATAGTGCTCACAAAACTTTGACATTGCTGCAGTGTCCTTGTTTGGCATCATAGTGCTGTCCAAAGCCAGTCAAAAGCTTCACTCTTGTGACCTATTGGTAGAAACATCCACATCTCAACACAGTGAACTCCTCCCTTGTAGGGCTCCATGGTGGGTGGGGTCAGTGGGTAATGAAATTTTTTTTTATTATTATGGATCCTCCAAATAAAATAAAATAGTGAAAAAAACAGTCAATAGGTAAACGACCACGTCTTGAAGATTCTGAGCAGCAATCTTCAACATCTGTATTTCATTTTCTTATACTACATTCTCTTCAGATAATAACCCAACAAGGCAGTTATCATTTTCCTATAATTTTGAAAGAGACTAGCTGTGGTCAGTGCCACCCAACCTGCATGCCCTGGTGAAAGCTGGATCAAGCAAATTGGCTCTCTTTCACTGCTCTTGCAAAACCTTTAGGGCAAATGTCTCCCTTGGATTTTTTATTCAGAAGGGACTAGAGGGTCTTGCTGGCTCTCCAAAGTCAGTAAAGAATTCTGTGATCCCTCAATGTGAATTCCTATATGTGGTGAGGGAACCTCCCAGGGAAGGTTCTGTTCTTTCAGTTTACCTCTTCTGCGATCTAAACATCCACCCACGTGTTTGCCGTGCGTGGTGACCCGTGAAGGGGAGGAGAGGATCCTGGTGGTTGAGGGGTCCAACCCTAACACATTACTTTGGCCTTGAATTCCTGTAGACAGGCGGCCCTTGGGTGGCCCCTCTGGGTCAGTCGGCTGGTCCACTTGAACTAGGGTTAACCAAGTACCAGTGTTGGAAGTTCTCAACAGGTGTTGTGGACATTGTGTCTGATGCTGGTGTTTGGGTATAGTGCTCATGAAACTCTGGTGTTGCTGCAATATCCTTGCATGACATTGTAGTGCTTCCCCTCATAGGGCTCCATGGTGGGTGGGTAGGTACCGAAATTTTCCTTTTTTCCCATGGATCCTCCTTTAAAAATTTAAATAAAATAGTGAAAAAACAGTCAATAGGTAAACGACCACATCTTGAAGACTCTGAGCAGCAATCTTCTTGATCTGGAGACATATTGGTTGAAACATCCATATCCCAACACAGTGAACTCCTCTTGAATTCAAAGGCAATTGGGGATGCACCTATTGAGGTTACCCCTCATGCTACCTGGAATTCATCACGATGAGTTATTGTTGAGAGGGATTTGAAGAACGTCCCCGAGTCAGAGATTCTTGCTGGTCTCTCCACTCAAGGAGTTTCTGCAGTGAGGCACATCTCCACTCGCAAAGATAGAGTTACACTGCCAACAAATAACCTAGTTTTGACATTTACATCACCACGTCCACTTGCCACCATCAAGGCAGGTTATCTAATTTGCAGGGTACAGCCATATATTCCAAACCCTCTCCGATGTTTCCAATGTCAGAGGTTTGGCCACTCAAAGAAGTCATGTCGTGGTTCCCTGATATGTGCTCGTTGTGGTGGCAAGGACCACGAGGCCTATGAGTGTGACACGGACCCACATTGTGTCAACTGCAATGGTGCTCACCCTTCCTACTTTCGTTCTTGCCAAAATGGTTGGAGGAAAAAGAGGTGCGGCATTTGTAAACAACTCATAACATTAGTTATCCTGAGGCTTGGAAATTGCTGTCCGCCACTCCATTTCGGACATATGCTGCTGCACTTCATTCCACAACTACAGTGAGAGTGCAGATAGAGATCTCTGTGCCTCCAAGAGAATCGTTTTCAAAACAAATGAAAAGCCTTTTGACCTCCATCGTTAAAAAGGTTGATGAATTGACTTCTACACCCATCTCTGTTCCTCCCATACATTCCAACAAACCTCAAGATCCACATCCTTTGGTTTCAAATACAGGCATTTCTTCTGATACATCTTTTTCTCCCACCCCAAGATGCAAAACAATCATTCGTTCACGTCCTCAGTCACTGGAATTCCCTTCCAATAACAAAGACCTGCCCAATTGACCTGGGGCAGGATCCATGGAGGTCAATAGACCTCCTCCGACTAAGGACAGTAAGGAAAAAAGACATGGTCATAAACAGAAGGATTCTCCAGCCACTTCACCTACCCATCATTAAAAATAGCCACCTTGATGCAATGGAACTGTCGAGGTTTACATTCTAGTCTGGATGATATCAAAACACTGATTGCTTCCTACCATCCTGTATGTCCCTGCTCACAAGAAACATTTCTAAAACCTGCTGATACAGTCACCATTCAGCAGTTTTCTCTGTACAGAAATGACAGGCTGTGTGATGGATGAGTACATGGAGGGGTGGCACTATTGGTTGATCAGCATGTGCCTACCTTGTCTTTTTCACTTGTTGAACAGTTGCCATCTCCCTTTCTAATCTTGGAGGACTTTAATGGACATCAACCCCTCTGGGGAAGTGCTGTTATTGATAGGAGGGGTCATTATGTAGAGAGTATGCTCTCTGATCACAATCTTTTCTCTTTTCAATACTGGTTCTTCCACTTATTTTCATGCACCTAGTCAGTCCTTTACTACTATTGATATCTCAGTTTTCTCCCCTTCATTATTCTCCCATTTTTCATGGATGGTTGACAATAATCCACTAGGCAGTGATCATTTTCTTATACTTTTGAGAGAGACTGGCTATGGTCGAGACTGTGCCTTGGTGGAAGCTGGTCAGGCGGACTGGTCCACTTTCCTACCTGAACTTGATCTTGCCTTGGTGAATCAGCTGGATCAGGTAGACTGTATTATGGCTGCTCAGTGTATTCTAAACCCTGCTCTCATGATATCCTCAACTTGAATCTTGGCCATCGCCTGGGATATCAGTCATGCAAATAGAGCCAGTGACTGTGTGGCAGAATCTGGGATTAAGTAACTGACTGTATTATACAAGCAGCTGCTCAGTGGGCACTACACTTCTTTACCCCTTTCGATCTTACTCTCTGATGGCCAAGAGGTAGCTGATGTCTGAAGCATTGCCGATACTCTAGGAGAAAGCTTTTGCCATTTATCTAGCACTTCTGCTTGTTCCTCCACTTTCTTGACCATCAAGACTCGGGCAGAGCATTCACCTCTTTCCTTTCAAACTGACTGTCTCTTTGACGATAATTGTCCCTTTACACTGGTGGAACTGAAAATGGCCCTTCATCGGTCTGGCAGTACATCTGTTGGACCTGATGATGTACACTATGACATGCTGCACTATCTTTCTTCTGCTTCTCTTGATGTTCTTCTAATTGTCTTTAACCAAATCTGGCAGGAGAATGTTTTTCCTGATGCCTGACACCAGGCTATTATTTTACCTTTTTCTAAGCCTGGGAAAAATTCCAAGATTCTTTCAAACTACCATTCAATTGCTTTGACAAGCTGTCTCTGTAAGACCTTAGAGAGGATGGTTAATGTTCATCTTGTTTGGTTCCCCAAATCAAACAACCTCCTCTCGCCCACCCAGTGTGGGTTCCGATGACAGCACTCCACCATGGACCACCTAATTTGACTTGAAACATCAATCAGAGAAGCCTTTCTCAAATGCCAACATCTTGTATCAATATTCTTTAACATTGAGAATGCTTATGGCACTTTGCGAGATCTCCATATATATGGGTTACATGGCCATTTACCCATGTTTATTAAAAAAAATTTAATGGACAGGAGATTTCAAGTTCATGTGGGTTCGACACTTTCTCGTTCTTTTGTACAGGAACTTGGGGTCCCTCAGGACTGTGTTTTGAGTGTCACACTTTTCAGTATAAAGATAAATGCCATCACTAAACAACTCCCTCTCACTGTTGCGAATGTGCTCTATGTCGATGACTTTCACATCTCGTGTCAGTCATCAAACATGAGATATGTTGAGCGGCAACTACAAACTGCCCTCAATCATGTACTGAAGTGGATTACGGCATGCACTTTTGCCACCAACGGGGTATTCACCCTGATCCTGAACTCTGTATTGGTGAAGTTTTGCTGCCAGTGGTCCCTGAGACCAAGTTCTTGAGGCTTATTTTTGACGGTAAGTTGTCCTTTATACCATACTTAAAGCAGCTATGGGTCAAATGCACGAGAGCGCTGAACATCCTCCACATCTTCCCTTCTGCCAGTTGGAGAGCAGATCGATGTTCTATGTTAAAGATATATCGTGCTCTTATTCGATCAAAACTCGACTATGGGTCAATGGTCTACAGCTCTGCCAAACCCTCAGCTTTAAAGATGCTGGACCCCATTCATCATCAAGGACTTTGACTCTGCACTGCGGCTTTCCGCACCTCTCTAGTTCAAAGCTTATATGTAGAATCTCATGTACCTTCTCTGCACCTTTGCCGTTTGCAACTGTCTTAACTATATTCTTTGAAACTTCATTCCTTACCTAAGCATCCCACCTGAGGATGTGTTTTCCTTTCTCAATGAGCCATACTTTTTCAGAACAGACAATCTGCCATTGCTCCTTTTGGCCTTTGCATCCAGGTGCAATTGGATGAATTGGGTCTGTCCTTGGATAACATTGCAGAAACCACTGGTCAACCCATCCCACCATGGCTTATTACAGCCCCCAAATGAGCCATTTCTTTCAGTCATCTGAAAAAGGCAGATACTCCCGATTGGAAGTACCGTCTTTTATTTACTGAACATCTTTCGAACAATGATTCCATTCCAATTTATACGGATGGTTCCAAATCGGGTAATTCTGTGGTCTCTGCCATGGTTTGTTGCGGTTCAGTGGTTGCGTGCAGAATCCTCTCTACAGCTTCTGTGTTCACTGCTGAACTGTATGCCATATCTCTTGCCCTGGATTATATTGAAGCTGAGCAGTACATGAACTACACTATTTATACTGACTCACTTTATTCTCTACTGGCCCTGGAATCACTTCACGTTGGCTCACACAGTGTTCTTGCTGATATTCAAAACCAACTGGCTCATTTCTCATTCACATCTACTTCTATCCAGTTTTTCTGGATACCAGGCCATGTTAGTATTCTCGGGAACGAGCTTGCAGACACTGCAGCTAAATCTATCTGCTCTGGCACTATCACCACTGTGCCTATTCCGTACATGGACTATGATCCTGTATTCAAGGCTCAGCTCCGTGCCAGCTGGCAGTCCACTTGGAGTGAGCAACGCGACAACAAGCTTTTTCAAATAAAACCCTATAATGGGCTTTGACCGTCTAGCTTCCATAAGGTTTGGAAGGAGGAAGTTGTTCTAACTAGACTACTCATTAGTCACAGTTTTTTAACTCATTGTTTTCTTTTATCTGGAACTGTTGCACCAGTGTGTAGTTTGTATAACACTCAAATCACTGTAAGCCACATTTTACACTCTTGCCATCATTACGACTCTCAACGATGGCACTATTTTAAACATGTTTTGTCCCAGGGTTTGTCTGTAACATTGGACAGTGTTCAGTGATGTCGAGAAACCCACTTGTTGAGAAATTTATATGCAAAAACGGCTCGTTTGGGTTGAGAAAATATTTTACATAGAAGAGTGAACAACGTTTCGACCTTCTATGTAAAATATTTTCTCAACCCAAACGAGCCGTTTTTGCATATAAATTGGACAGTGTTATTGGTGATGGTGACACTGTCCACCTTGATAAAGCTTTTAGTTTTATAATGGCCATTAATCTTTTTAATCCCATTTAAGTGTTGAATATTTATTCATTACACCTTTTTAATTGTAGTTACCTTTTCAGAGTCTCAATCTCTCTAGTTCAATTTGAAATTGGAAAATGGCCAGAACATTAAATAACCCATTAGTCGTCCTGGCGAGTTGTTATTATGATTTTGCGTCTTTTAAAACTTTTATTATTTTACCTGGACTGGAAAGGCCAACTTCAGGTGACTGACGGTGGTTTTTGTACTTACCTGTTAGTCTTCCTGGCAGGTTATGATCATTACTATTATGCTAGAGAAAGTCCTTTACAACTTCTCTTACTCTGCTTTCTCTCTTAACATTGTAGACTAGGTGTCAACATTGGTTTTATGCTTTTTCTGTTTTTCAATGATGTTTTGTTTTACCTTCATTTCATTTTCTGTATTTTACTACATTTAATGTATTTTTACCTTTTTACTGGCTGTTTGGCACAGACAGCCTAGCTGTTTTGTGCCATAAAACACTAAATCAATCAATCAACATTCTGTGAAAACATTACTGTTTACGTAGAGAAGGGTAAGAGTGTAGATTTGGTGTATTTTCTGAAAGCATTTGACGATATGCCACATAAAAGGCTTTCAAAAATAAATTATAGGTGTCAGGGATAAATTAGCAAGTTAGAAAGAAGAGTGGTTGGATGATAAAAAAACAGTTGTTACAAATGAAATTCAGTTAAACTGGAATAATGTCACAAGTGGGGTACCTCAGGGCTCAGTCTTAGGACCTTTACTCTTTATTTATTTACATTGAGGACATGAATTGTCAATAACTCTTAAATTTGCAGATGATATTAAAGTTTTGGATGTTACTGGCTCTGAAGAGGATGCTGCTATTTTACAAAAGGATTTAAATCATTTAGTGAGTTGACCAAATAAATGGTAGATAAGCTTTAATTATAATAAATGCAAGACGATGCATGTGGGTTATCATAATTTGAATTATAAATATAATTAGGATGGGAATAATATTAACAGTCATGAAATAAAAAAATCTTGGTGTGGTGGTTGATCTTAAGCCATCCAAAAAGAGTGTTGTTACTAGTAGTAGGGCAAGTAGGATTTTAGGTCATATTTACCAAAATACTAAGTACAAGTCTAAAGTGTTTATAATTTCATCATACAGGTTGCTGGTTAAGCCACATTTGGAATATTGTATTCAGTCTTGGGCTCTTTACCTTAAGAAACACATTAAGTTGTTTGAAAAAGGTTTAGAGAAGTATAATTAGAATTGGATGTGGGATATATAGGTTGTCATAGAATGAAAGGTTGAAATCTCTCAAATTGGTTTGTCTTGGGGGAAAAAAAAAACGTTACAGGTATATGATTGAAGCGTTTAATATTGTAAAGGGAATTGACAGTGTTGATGCATTATGTTATTTTTTTTTATACTTAACAGTTATAATAGCAGGACAAAGTTTCACAGGTGTAAATTTTGATAGAGTAGGAGTCATCTTCAGTTAAGACAATTTTATTTTTCTAATAGTGTTTGATCTTTTGAATGGCTGCCTTTGGATGTTGTGGAGGCAGTAGCCATAAATTATTTTAAGGAAAACCTTGAGAAGTTTGTGAATGACAAGGGCTGGCTTTAAGATTTTGTTCTCTTGAATTTATTTATTAGTAATTAATTTAGTTTAGAGGATGAAATAACCAAAATGGATCAATAGGTCCCATTTTGTCCCTTAATGTTATTTTATATCTTAAATAATTCAATACAAACCACATATTTTATGATGACTATAAAAATAACCTAAAATATCAGAAATGTATCAGTTAATATTTTTATTTTACTTATAGCTGTATTATAGGGTATTTAGATTGTGCCAATCTACTTAATAGTAGAGTTAAATAGTTTGTGAGCATTAATAAAGATACACTGTTATGTATGTAAACAAACTTTATGGGCAGTAGATTCAGTGTTGGAAAAAGCCATCTTTAAAAAAAATACAATCCATCTGGATGTTTTTTTCCATTTATTAGAATTTTCAAATTGTTACTCATGTATGTGAAAGATTAATCTGTTGAGTGCACATTGTAGTTCATCCTGAGACCTTTGACTATAAAGGTACTTATTTTTGTCTAACAGTGTATGTTTAATGTACATTAAGTTTGTTATTATGTTTTTAATTTTATTACCAGGTCATAAGGTACTGTTTAGATGACTTGTTTCAGTTCCTTGCCATGTTAGCACATTTATTATCTGTAATAAACAAAAGTACTCACTCTCAGTGACAGAAAAATTTTAATTTATCAATAAAAAATAATTCATGAACTTTACAAAACTTGTGTTGCACTTTTGGTTTTACTTAAAGCCAAATTATGTAGCATAACATAAATGAAATATGAAATAACAGCAAGTAAAATAAACAAAACAAAATCCTTTTGTTTCTTAATATGTTTTGCATTTTAAATACCTGAAATTTAATTTCTCCAGTTAAATCCCCTCCTTTATTATTTTGCAGAAAACATCACACTTGAGCCATTATCACAAGCTCTGATTTTATAATTTCATAGTTGAGAATTAAAATTGAACTACATGTTTTAGTGCACTCTAACTATAGTTAGCATTCTAATTAGTTTTATGTTGTACTGAATGTTCCAGTTATAAATTACAACACCTGACTTTAAAATCATAAAAAACTACTTATAGCCTGTTAAGTGCCATTTCCTCATAGATTTGCTATCCAAGTTTAATTCCTACTTGTTTTTTTAAGTAGATGAAATTAGCGTTTTTTGTTGTTTTTTGAAGTAATTGGAAAAAATTTGGCCAATCCTAATTAGATTGCTGTTTAATTTTTTGGTTTAACTGCATGTCTTCACAGGATTTATTAATTCTCCTCATTTTCAGTACTAAATTATAGTTTAAAAAAAGTGTATATATATATAAAGTAAGAGAGTAAAATGTGTTAATCAGTTGGATATTTGAAGTATCTCAGTTTGAACAAGTTGTAGTTAATGTAATAATTGATGTGTTTTGTGTGGAAAGTCACTCTGGGCATGGAATCTTTCTTGCTGTTTGTCTTACACATGTCCAACTTCTTGACTGTAAAGGGACTTTACTCATTTTTCTTTAAACAGTGTACTTTGAATGTGTATTATGTTTTTTATTAATTGTATTACCAAGTTATAAGGTACTGTTTAGATGACTGTTGTGTCAGTTCCTTGCCATGTTAGCATGTTTATTATCTGTAATAAACAAAAGTACTCACTCTCAGTGACAGGAAAAGTTTAATCTATCAATAAAAAGTATTTCATGGATTTTGAAAAAAATTGTGTTGCATTCCTGGTTTCACTCAGAGCAAAAGCTATGAGCTACATATACCACCTGTCATATGAAGTAGTTGTTGAGTATTTCAGTCATGCTAATAGCTGTTCAGTAATAACTTGGTAAATCTACACTTTTGTTCATTATGTTACATCACATTTTGAAATGATTAATTTAACTTGAATATCCTGTTTGGAAAATAAAATTTGGCATAAACATTATTTCAAAAGAATATGTTGAGCTTTATCTGTGTGTACAGCTATTCAAATGCAGAATAGGAAACATCTGCATAAGCAGGAGAACAGACATCATGGTTTGCAATGTACACAAGATTGACCTGTTGTATGATGGAAAATCTAAGATTATTTAGAAGTAATCTAAGTCTTTCACATTTTATCCAGCCCTTATTACTTTATAACTAGTGGTGTTGTACTAACAAAAAATGTGAGAGAATACATTTTGAAAGGATTACTTTGACTAGTGTTTATTACATAAAGACACATTGCAGAAATAGTAGGCATAAATTGTGATGGTAATTGAAATCTACATTTGAAATGTTACAATAAAATTAATTTTCTCTCACCTTGAACTTTTTAGTTCCCAGATAAGTTATTAAGAGAACTACCAAGCTTGGTCCATAGTGACCTCCTTAGAACTGGCTACTCTTATATATTTAAAAAATAACGTTTCGGCCTTCTTCTTTGTTTGCTCCTCTACTAGTGCTTTCTCTACCCAAACCAGCTATTTTTAAATATATAATTCTCTACAAGTGGGTTTTTCTCGTCATCATGGATAATTGGCTACTCTTGTTCATGTATCACTTGCTGAATGACGATACTTAAGCTTTTTGTGTACATAATTGTCTGGTTTCCAGTTCTGAACCATGAAGCTAATGAACATGAGCTTTGTCACATGGTTAATTAACCTCCTAGACCTTATTTTTATAATAAGGTTCATGTTTCAAAAATCTCATTTGCATTCAGAAGAGCTGTGTGGTTTTGAACACTTGTTTAAAGGATTCAGATCTTATGTAGTATGGTGTCTACAGTTATGTGGAAAGTTTCTGTATGCTGTAATTGTTTTTGAAAATAGCAATCTGAAACACTATTTCTTTTTTTCAAAAGTTTGAATTTATTTCTGCTAGCCATTTATTGACTTCAAAGGTACAGTGCTTAGAAGTTGTTTAGAATAGAATTAAAAGTACCTGGCCATGACCCAACTTGTTCATGAGAAGAAGCTGACGTGAATAATCATTGTTTTATATTGTTTATGATATTGCTTAAAAATTGCTTTCATAAACTGTAATAAAATAATTTTTCTGTAAGGCTTCTGAAGTGATTAACAAGAAGGCTAAGTTAGAAATTAGTTAAGCCAAAATGGGCCATATTTGTATTACTGGAAACTAAGCATTTGTTAGTTACTGCATAGATATGGTTAAAAAGTATATTTATAAGCTCTCATACACTTTTACCACTAAATCCTTATAGGTAACTACCATTAAAATACCTAACAGGTTTATTGGATCAGATTTTTTATACAGCCATATCATAAATATTTTCTCTCACTCTTATATAGTACTTTAGACAAAGCTTGCTGCAATTACTGTGCTACAAACAAGCCAATAAACCCTACCCAACTGTGTTTTGAAAGATGAAAAAATCTAACTCCAAGAATGGCAGTTTATTGCTCTATTTTTGAAAGGTTTCTACTTCAGCTACTAACAGCAAAATAAAAGATTGGAAGTAGAAATTCTCGGATTTACTTTGAAATTTCTAGGCCATACTGAAAAGCCTCAATAGTACTATTCATTTTTTTTGGCAAGTTTCTAAGTCAGTTACTAACAATATAATAACTACAGAAAATAAGTGTGAAAAGGTGAGAATTATAAATTCTGACCATAAATTGGTTGAAACTTTGTGAACAGAGCAACAAATTTTATTTTACAATATTTTCTTTCATTATACTTTGATAATTTGCCTACAACCTGGATGAAAGGGTTAATGATTTCTTCTTCTAGGAATGAGCAAAACTTCATGAAGTTTAAAATTTGTAAGGTCGAATTTGTAAGAAATAGTAAGGGAACTGTGTTCCAGCTAAAAATAAAGGTAAGGGAACACCATTCCCACATGTTCCCACATCCTTGCTTATAACCACTATTTTATTTAATCTCTCCATATATCTCTATAGTTGGTCATGAAATAGTTCATGTTGTGTATAAATACTTACAATTGACAGTCTTCTATATTCTTGACAATTTTCTTTTATTATTTACATATATGACAATTCTAGTACTAAATTTCAGTTTCACATTAGGACTAATTATTACCCTTCAATACAAATCATTTTTATTTTCTCATGAATATTTTTGTTATAACGTAAAGTGGTTTTAAGTTTACCTTCTAGAATGATAGCTATGGAATCAGAAAGTACTGGCAGAACATTAAAAAAGTAAATGTTTATTTGTTCAGGATAACATTTTTGAAGCTCAAGTAAAATAAAAATGTAATTACTTTATACTAGAATAAACCTTTCTTATCCCAATTAATAATAAACATTGAAAGTTTAAGAAAAGGAACTTTTTAAAACTTGATTCATTGTCAAATTCATGTTTTTGATTTGAAATGCACTTAAGCCTGAAAGGATTTTGAAAATCGCCTGAAGATTTTTGATTATGAGTTTGAAATTATGTATGTTTGAAAAATTTGTACATCTTATCATTCATCAAATGGATGACTCATAACAATACTTCAGGTTAATTCTGCACAACATTATAAAATCATAAGTCTTTTATAATAATGTAAGGAATCTTGAATATACTGTTAAAGAACTGTTTCTTAAACATAAGACTGAGGGACAATTTTGTGTTCTTCAGCTCATCTAGATGATGAGTCATGAGTTTTGTAGTATATCATATTTGTGTGTCTTTAACTTGTGTTGTTGCAAAGATATGTTTCATTTGTAATGAGTAAGGACAGGCTATATCTATTAACATTTTTTAGAGTATCTTAAACTAGCTAGTATTTTAAAGGCTGTAGGCTCTTTTTTTGTGTGCTTCTTTTAATGTTTTGCTATCAAGTACTTTTCAGATGTGGCTATGAGAAGATATAAATAATTAAGGTATCTAGACATTATTAATTAAAAGAAATTTTGTGTGAATATAAGTTTTCTTATTTTGTGGTATTTTCTAAATAACATGCTTTTTATTAAGTTCTGTTTTATAAACACTTTCCCATTATTTTTGACAAGACTTGTAGTTACTTTTATCTTTTGCCTAAAATCTAGTAGTAGGCCTGCTTATCATTCATGAGCTGTTGTATTTAGTTGTTTATACAACTTCAAATAGTGTTTGAATATAAGTATATTATGTATGTTTTTTAGAATATATTAAACAGAAAGAGAAGGAGGAAGAATTAGTTCTGAAAGCATGTAGTACCTCTTCAGGTCAGTATTCCTTAAAAGTAGGTAAGTTTTTCACTTTTAAAACAAGCAAACAGCTTGCAAGTTTTAAGGCATAACCTTGAATCCATATTCTGGAAGTGATTAAACTTAATATTTTGTTACAAGTAAAGTATTTTACTTTTTTATAGTCTTGGAAAAGTTATGAGCAAGATTTTAGAAGGTAAATCATACTAGAATTTCTTTTTTATTGTCAAAAAATACATATATTTCTGTAACTTATAATTTCAACACAGATTGTAGAGGAAAACTGAGAGATTTCAAAATTTTATTACCTGTATGGTTAGTTTTAAAAAGTAAGAAACTAGTGGGTTTTTTCAATCATAACAATCCTATCGTATGTCATTCTAAACTTCATTAAACATGGTAGTAATGTAAAATTTAATAAGCTTATGAATGTTTATTTAGATGTGCAATCTTCCTCCAAAATATTTACTATATTTTTTTGCTGTTGGCCTTTGGACATTATAGGTCAGAGTCGTTTGCACTGGATGTGCTCAGGACTCTATCACTCGCGTCTTGCTAGATCCAGTCCTTCCATACTAAGATTCTTGCAGTTAGGGAAGGGAATAAATATCTCTCAAAATTTGCTAACTATTTCTTACCTCTACAATTACTTGGACCATTTTCTGTCGAGGTGCTAGAAATCGACTTTGTATTCACTGAGAGTTTTGGTTTCTTGCAAATTATCCCCTACTAGTAGACCTTGATAAGGTGGTTTTACAATTTAATCCATATTGCTTATTTTAGAGTATCTTTACATATGAGGAAGCACCTACAAGTCACATCTCATCAGATTTGTCACATTTCTGTCGTCAGTTTTCTGATTGAATTGCCGTTTGGAGGACATTTTGCAGACTGATATGCGGAGTTCTCCCTTTGCTTTTCTCTCACATTACTTACACAATATGGCAGATACTTCTTTTGAGGGATTTACCTATCCCTTTGGCCACTTTGATAAAATCTGCCAGGTTATGTGGGGAGTACTTTTTTATTTCTCTTGTTTCTCTACTTTCCAAGGCCCTTTGCCTCTTTTTTTTCTTCACTGGATCTCACTCAGTGGTGAGTGATGTCCAGATAGGTATGCACTTATTGATCCTAATACACATTATCAACCACAATTTAACTATGTTTAATACTGGTTGGTATATGCTCTGTAGAAATAGTGTTCCATATGACCACCTAGGAGCTTGGCAAGTGGTATTACCATACAGTGCTAGACCATGAGTAAAGCTAAAGGAAATCCTGTCTGCTCCTGCCAATTATTTGATCGAATAAATTGAAGTTAGTTTGCTTTTAAAGATTTAGGGAACTTCAGTCACCTGTTGCACTGTTCTTCAGGGCTCCCAAATGGTCATTACTTCTACTATTGAAACTACTGAGTCTTTACCACACCTAGTTTCAAGGCTGGGATAGTGGGCAAAGTTGAAGACCTTCCTGCCTTGGTCCTTGGATTCTTTTTTTCCAGGTTTCTAGGAGTATTACCAGCCTATGTGAGAGTCTACTCATAATACTTGTTCATATCTGATGCTCTGTTATCTTGTTGGGGTGTGCATGGCCCTTCTTTTTTGATCAATATTAGTTTAGTGCATTGTTCATGAAAGGAAGTCCACTATCTTCTTGTAATTCCACATACAGAGTGGTCCCATCCTGGTTCCTTGGTTGAACACAATTGTTCCACATCCTCCCCATAAATTCAGGGACAAGTGAAAAGCTCCTTACCCACTCACGATGAATATTCATAATTCAGACCAATAATTCATAATTCAGCTCTGTTCTTTTGATTGAGTAAGGTATTCATAATCCTATCATTCTGAGCATGGGGTGTTGCATTTCAGGCTTCTTCGGTTTGTCTGCTTTGGTGTTGTTTATTTCATAAGACCAATGCTTGGATGGGCAGAGGTGAGTATTATTGGAAATACATTTTTAGCTTAGGAAAATGTTTACTTTATAGACTTGTAGTAGATGTAATTTTATAAGAAATTACAGCAAAATTCCAATAGAAATACATTTGTAAATAAAACAAGTTGTCCTGTAATAAATGTTTTCACCTTTGAATAAAATCCATAAAGTTAAAGATCTCACAACATGTCCATGAAATGATTTTTATTTCTGTTTATATTTACCAAGTTAAAGAGAGATAATATTTGTATTAAAAACTTCAACTTAAACCTACCACTTTGTCAATACTGAAGGAAAGACAGCTTCTTTTTTGTTGGTGAATAATGATATTTGCGTGATAATTTAAAGAGTGATGCCTTGAATTAGTCTTTTATTGTCAGCACTGCTCAAAAGGAGAATTGATGAGGCAGTATTGCTTCTCTCCAGTCAGTTGATAATAACCGACTTCACTCATAATGTTGCACAAGAGAAAACAGTTTAAAATGTGTAGAAGAAAATGCCATGGAAAAAAATTATAAATAAAATAACACAAAATATTGGAATGTAACATTGTTCATCTAACAATAATTCATTTAGCAGAAGGATTGACTAAATTGGCAAAAGTTATTGAAAAGGAAAGTATGGTGTAAACAGCAGGTAGAAATTAGAAGAGAAAAACTGAAAAACTTCATGCTCTGAACTTGGACTCCATTATAAGAGATTTTTTGAGTAGCATATTAAAAATGTGAAATCATTTGAGGAAGATTTGAGAAATTACAGGAATATTCCACTCAAATAAAGTAAAGTAGAAAATGCTTTCAGGATTTCAGGACACTTCAACTACCATTAAAAACATGTGAGAAAAAGTTGAAGCTACAAAGTTTTATGGCTATCATCAGTAACAACTTGAATGGTATGATTCAAATGATAGGAATTGTGAAAGATGGGAAAATGATCTTTATAGCAGAAAAGGTTTATTATGCTCAACCTGAAAGATGTTATGCATTTGCATCTTTGAGACCCTTCTATCTAATTTGTGCAGCTCTGAAAGATATACATGATATATTTATTTATGTCTGTCATCAGGACAAAATTGATAGCATTATCGCTTCCATTAAAATACTAAAACTCATATAAATTAATGGGCAAAAACTGTGTGATCTATATATCAACATAACAGGAAAATTACAGAACACTAGTTTTCAATGTCTCTATAGTGGTCATGTTTTAATTTCGGAGGATAATTTTTTTATTGTACGAGATTGTTTCCAAAGTATAACCTTAGTTTTTGTTTCTAAATAATCATTAGAACTGCTGAAGACTTAGAGCAAAGATTTTAGTTAGTATCAACTATTAAGGATCTACCATACCAACATGTATTCATCTTCATTTCTGAGACTGATTCAAGTTTGTTTTTAGTCTCTACCACTTTCATGCGGCCTCTTGGTTATTTTATTAATTGTTATTGATTTCTGTATGGTGTTATTTACCATATTATAGAAATTGCCAAACACAATATCTGTTACTAAAATTGTCCACATACCATAACACAAACCATCTCCAACACTATGATGTCAGAAGAGCACAAGTTAGGTCAAGTGGTTCAATATGTTTTACTTACTTATTTCAGTATAAAATACAGAAAAAAAAGATTCATTAATATGACTTAACATTTTCAATTATTTATTGTTCTCTGTGCACTCTTTTGATGTTTGAGATGAAGTGTATGTGGACATTGGCTGCCATAAGATAATTTTCCCACTGTTGTTTGTATGGATATTTTCAGATTCTGACCTATGTTGAAGGAATAGATTATCTGGGAAATCATTAGCTTATCATTTGTCCTACTAATACAAATCTGTATAACCATTTTTGTCTGCCACCAGTGGTTGAGAGCTACAGATTTTCTTGCTGGTAAACATATTTTTTGTCAATTGCCACCATTCGTAGACTTTGATGATGGTATGTCAAAGAGAAAATAAACAAAGAAATGGTCTTTGATGACTCCTCTTGCTAGAACATGCACCAACTATCATGTCTCTTTGAAAGTTTATAAAAAAAAAATACATAATTGGTATTTTGCTTATGCAAATTACTCTGACATCATAATATCATGTACACAGGAAGACTAGTGAAATAACCACTTTGTGAAGTTATTTTTTTTAAAACATCAGTTGTTTTCTAATGCTTGTTTGATTATATTATGTATTAAATACAATACTTGCTTTCTGGTCATTGAATGCTATTTATGACATTTGAGAAAGGACTGTTTATCATTCTTTCATGCATCTGTAAATTGTTTTCATAAGGAAACAAAGGTGTCTCAAATCACAGGAATAAAAAAGTGCATTGTAGAAAGCTCTCTTTTTTTATTTAATATTACAGTTACATAGATGCATGAGACTATACAAGAAAATACATATTTTCCATAGAAATCTAGTTTAATTTAAATCTAATGAAGATTATCAGAAAATCAGATATTTTTTTTTTACAGAGTCTTTGTGTAATTTTACATCAGCAGATGCTATTAGTGTACCTGCAGTAGCAAGTGTATTACCCCCTCCAGGATCACCAGTTATGATCATTCCTTCTCAGCCAAGTCTTCAGCCATATAATCCAGAAAAAAATAAATCAGCAGGTACTCACCAATTAGCCAATCTAACTTGTCAAGTTATAGTTTTGTTCATTTATTACTGAATAATTGCATGGAATTTTTAGAACATTGCACCAATTTTCCTAAAGATGGGTATTTGTTTTCTTAAAATTGTTTTTAACATTGATGAAGCATAAAAAAACAATCATATTTTAGTTTAAAAGTTTATAAACAATTTCTGAAAAAATTAGGCAGACCATTCAAAATGTAATAATTAAATCCAGATAAGTTAAAGACTTGCTAAAGATTCACCCAAATATGTCAAAACATCACACCTCGTTCTTAGTTCTTTCTAATGACTATATATTTGTTTCAACTAATTATAGATATGTTGTAAGCCTTAAAGCAAAGTGCAGATGGTGGGTATGGCAAACCTCAAGAATTGGTAAATTTGTATCTGTTTCCCAGATATCGCAGCTTGAAGAATTTAGATTTCCCATGAAAATAAAGTCAAACATATGCACTTAGTGTGCAGAAACTTCTGTACATGCTAGTTTGTGTGTGTAAGAGAGAAATGGTGCTAAATTTGAGATTTTTAAAGTGTGTGTGAATCATATGACATGAAAACTGCAGTTTAAGTATTTTTTTGAATGGGTTGCTTTAAAACAAATTAATTAAAAATTCAAGTTATACAATATAATGTCACTTTTATTTTCATATATCGATAGTCAAGTGGTTTAATTTGATTTTGAATGTGATACAGTACCATCGGCAGAGAATTTAAAAATAGTGCTCATGGCTATAGGGTTAAAGAACATATATAAGCTCTACTTTTTCACCATAATCTAGATTTTCTTGTTGATAGTCATGCTGTTTACATTTCTTACAATAAATTTTGAAGCCACTCACTATTCCCGAGTGTTCTCTTTTGTACAACTATCACGTCAAACTGACCCAGTTCTCCCAATGAGATTTCAGCTCATTGGCTTTTTCACTATTGTATAAATTGTGCTAAGACTCTAATTAATCAAAATTTTTGCTCATTGTGGTCTATGTTGTTACTTTCTGCACAAGAGCCCAGTTTTTCTTTAACCAGTTGCCATTAAGACTTACTGGTTCCTTCCTCTCAATGTATATATTTTGGCTTTAGTATTTGAAAGATAAGTCTACCTGAATTGAATTATTTGAATTTAACATTTTTGAAATTAAAATGGGGAAAAAACAGATACTTCTGAATGTATGTTGCCACTCATGTCCCCACAACCCGGAGATTGTGCAAAATCAGAATCATGGTGAGAAAATAGAATTTATATGCATACTCCTCATGTAAGCACAGTAAATGATTTGTGAGAGTGGAGAACTGTGGGTAAGATAACATGTATGCATTTTTACAAGGACATTCAAAACCTAAAGCCACATGATTGTTGAAAATAAGAGAGGAAACTCAACAAAGAAGTTCTAGTATTTCAGAGGTATTAAAATTCATTTTAATTTTAAATATGAAAACTTTTATCATATTATTGTCTTGTATGAGATAAATGTGTTGCTTGTTGATACTTTTCAACCCTCTCATTTCAGATATCCTTTACTGTGCATAACACAAGGTTTTAGTGTCAAAATTTTATTAAACTACGTTGTTATTTATGTTGTACCAATGAGTATAGCATAAAATAATCTATATCTTAATTTTATATAAGTTTTATGTTCTCAATTTTATAAAGCAATATTTATAAAATCCCAAATTTTCCCTAGTGTAACACAACACATTTTTTCCAAGTGTTTTCCATCTTTTTTTTTATTCCCCCACCCCTACAAATTTAAATGTAAGTTAGTTACAATAAAATTGTCATTGTTCAGAAAAACCATCATTTTTATAGCCTTGAATTTTGTTTGGTTACATTGCTAATCAAGTATAAAATCAGACCCTTCCTGCCATACCTACTGTCACATTGTATCTTTCATGATTTGACAAAAGTTCTCTTTCATGTTTAATTAAATATTTCCTATAGTTAATAAAATGTCAGTGTGTTCATACGTCAAATGATATGTTGTATTGTTGTATAAAGTTGTGTTCTAAATACAGAATAGTCAATTTTACTTCTTATTCAACTTTGGTTCGTATGGGAATCATAATGGCTAACTTGGATGCATTTATAACAGCTCTTGTTGCATAGATAGAAAGCCAAAAAAATTGTGGTTGTTGAAGAAAATTATCTGCTTTTTGTATGTTATTAATCAATGTTCTTTGGTGAATTATTTAATTAAATTAAAATTATTTAATGCACTACTATCATTATTTTTTATAAAAAAGGGTTATTTTTCATTCATAGTCATGAGCAAAAAAACAGAATACTTTGATACGTACTTTATTCTTGTTTTTTATGTTTATTCTTTAGTTATTATTATAAAAGCAACTAAAATGTAAAATAGAAATTTCTTTAGGTTAGTTAAAGCTAGATTAGGTATAATAATAATGTAATAAAAATATTTCATGAGGCATGAATGCATGCAGTTCAGAGTAGCTCATGGATAAAGTATTTCGATAGCGTAACATGAACTGCACATTCCCCAACTGATTTATAAATTATATAAATTATAATGGCATGAATTGTAGTTAGACATGGTTCAAACAATAAAACTTAATTATAAAAAGATGTATAATTTTACCAGCTTAAAACTACTTAAGGTAAATGAATACAGTTTCATTCAACATTTATTAAAGTCATTTTAAAAAAGAAAAGGAGGATAATTCAGATTTATTTTTATTTATTTATATTTTTAGTGGTTATGAGGTCAGTCAAATTGACCAATCTTGTATAGAGTTGGGGTAGATTAATTATATTTTTACAGAAAACAAACATTTGAAACACATTTAGAAGGTTTGAGAGATTAGATAAATGATATTTGAGATTTGTGGGATGAAGAAAAGTATTTTTAACCTTAACATAAAAATCATTCTGCACATAGACTATTCAAAACAGGTAATCAGTATATTCAAGGGCAAAGTCTTTTTTTTAGTTTATTAAAAGTACTTCACTAAGAGATATAATATTTTATAAATAAAAATCTTATAAGGCTTACTGAAAGACTGTCAAATTTTATGAAGATATATGCACAATATCAGAAGTTAGCTGTTCCAAATATATAAGGACTCTATACAAGTACTAAAATTTCAAGTGTTTGGTCAGATTGATCAAGCACATGTTGAGAGAGTTAATGATTTTGCATAATCTAATAAATTTTTACAGAAACACCCAAAAGAAGTCGACGTGAAACCAAAAATCAAACTTTTTCTGATGAGGAAGATTTTCAACCACCCAAAAGGTTTCGCATCCTCAAATCACCTGTAAGTTATAGACTGTTATTTTATTGAACCTATAGTGCTTTCTTTACACTAGCTCATGAAATTTGTGTATAAATGATAAAAAACTAAAATTTAGGTTTTATAGTATAGTTTGTATCATGTTTTTGTGAATATGGTATGATCAGTAATATATTTTGTTAACAGGGTTACTTCTGTTAAATAATGCTGAATGAGTAACAATTGTTATATACAAGGCAAGTTTAAGTTGTATATGTATATATTTCAGTACTATCAGGAGTGCTTATCCCTTGGACAGAAGTTATTTAAATTCATGATTAATGAAATGTCATCATAGGACATGAAAAGTTGGTTCACTTAATTTATATGTAACTGTAAATTTGCAGAAATGTCCACAAAAGCTGCAAAGCACAGAATGTGAAACTGCTAATTTCTGTGTATATACACATAGACCCAACAAACATTCATGCCAAACTTGAAGATCCATCAACTGGCATGAAGTAGTGGTAAAAATTGCCTGTAAAAAAAATGCATTTAAAAAGGGTGAAATTGTTACATGGATAATCAACCAGCAGTACTATTATATCCATATAGGTTTCTGAAATGTTCACTTTATTTTGCAATATTTTTAATCTACCTATATTTTACTTATTTCTATGTGTCTGATTACCAAGTAGCTGTTGAAAGAGATGACATCACAAAGAGAAACTAAGCAGTTCTTTGTGCAAAATCCTTCTAGTATTTCACCCCAAGTGTATACTGTAGGAATGTCCAGCTGTCATATAATTTCTCCAACTTCTCGCTTGATCTTACCAGATGCAAATACTTCAACATCAAACTCTGAAAGATCACCTTTAACTGTCAACTCATCACATTCTCCAATGAGTAATAATACAGCTTCTTCAAGTATTGCAAATGGTCTGCCAGTCACCTCATCTCCATCTGTACATCCAACAGCATCTGGACTAGTGACTACAGCTGATACTGAAGTACTTCCTAAAGTTAAAAGAAGGTGTTTGTAATTTTTTATTAGTTTATTAATATTTTTCATCAGTTTCTGTGGATATTCATGTACTATAAAACATCACATTTCAAGTAACACTGGTATCATCAACCAGTGTCTGTGAATCAAAACACTTGGTTATTTATGGAAACTATTTTACACTTGTAATGAAGAAAGTAATATCTATGTTAGAATTAATTCCATTAATTATTGTTGTGATCCAATTATTTCACACACTTTTTTTAATTATTTCTCTACAGTGAGTATTGTAACAAGCAAAACGTAAATTACTCGTTAGTATGTAATATGTGGTTTCTTCTGATGGTATAAAATCAAATGAGTGATTTGAGATTTAAACATTTTATTTGTACAAATATACATCTTCTTTTCTGCAAAAAGAAAAATCTGTTTCTGACTTATTGTATAAAAATAAATTGTAAGATAATTTGAGGTAATAACAATTCCTATTATACGTAAAGTTTAAACTAAATAATTAGAGATGGAAATTCCAGTATTGCTTGCAGTATAAAGTTGTGTTGAAGATCCTTGAGTGTAATCAAGGAATTTTAAGTCTGTACTTCTAAGATATCATTGGAATTTAGTTGTTTGGGGAAATATATTAAAATAATATGAGGATTTCTGGTTGTGTATAAAATGGGTAATTTGTATTACTGGTAAAATTAGTTAAAATTACAATAGCTACCTTTACTTGATATTTTAGATGGTTTGTATGAGAGGTGGAAATCCTGAAATGTTACAAGATAGAAACAAATAGTTATCCAAGCTATAAAATTATGTAAAAAATAAGGCTTGCAAAAAATAAATGAAAGGAAACGGAGAGAAGTGGGTTAGGAACAAGATACAGTCTATTGATCACAACATAACACATGTAGATGTGATAATCAAAGAAACAAAAATGGTAATTGAAGAAAGACATATGGCTACATATCATTGCAGGCAACACTTGAAAGCACTGCTAATCATGTACTTACTTATTACATAATAATTTATTTATATTTTAATTTCTATTTGTTTCCATTTTCTTTGTGTTTTTTTTAGCCTGTAAATACCTCCACATACCCGTTTTATAGTAAAAAAAGTGGCCATAATGTACATAAGGCTTGTTACTGAGCCAACCAACAATAGCTGGTATGAAAAGTTTTCTTCCACTAGACTCGTCTGCTCATCATATTGACATTGCTTTTACTGGTGTGGTATGCAAGGTGTTAGGACTGTCAGTTTGTCCTGGTTTTGACAATCCAGCTTATTTAAAACATTAATAGGCACAAAACTAAATGTACAAGGTATCTTTCAAACCATAGCTGTATCAAAAAGTTGAGGCATATTTCAAGAATAACGTGCAATAGAGAAAATATAGAAAAGCATCTCACTTTGCCTTTTGTTATTGCATCAGCATGTTTATTTGTGCCACCCACATAACAGTATAAACCTTGGGAAAATTTAACTATAAACAATTAATTTTGTTCAACAAATATTTTGAAAGCTGAAGTAATATGGACTCTTAATGTAGTTTATAAAAACTAATTTTAATACAAGTAATAGCATGAGTTTATATGGCTCCCACAGTATTTTGTGACAGTTTATTTGCACCAGTATTTAAGTGCAGTGAAATAAAAGTGTAATTATCAGTTTAAATATTTATTTTCCTATTTAAAAAGTATGAAATACTGATACTTAATTCTAGTAAATTCCAAAGGTGAAAATAAGTAAACAAATCTTACTTCATATATTAGTAATCTAAAAAAAAAAATTTAAAAATGAAGTAGCAATTATTAAAAGCAAAATTTGGGATGGGCCAAGTACATGACCTGAGAAAAATTAGAATGGAGAGAGATTTTGTCACTCAGTTCAAATATTCTTATGAATTTACTTTGAAGGTTGAGACAAAGAAGTGTAATACTTATTTCCAAATAAAACAACACCTCTGAAAGCACAAAGAAGGAAACTGTTGAAAAGCAAATCAATGAACTTTTGAAGTCCACAAAATACATAATAGTTAAAACATAATTGATACTGATTTTATTTACTGTATTAGATTTCTGTTAAAAATAGTTTAGTATTGTGTAATATGACAAAATAAAATTTAAAGTGAGATAAGTGTTCTTGATACTGATAGTTGAAGTATGTATGTGTATGGAATGGAGAGGTCACATTACTACTAGAAAGGAAAAAAAAACTTATTTTTATTTTGGTTATGTCATATTATATTTTTGACATTACCAAACCAATTTGAATCCAGGTAAAGTTTTAGAACTTCATGTCTGCAAAAGTATATGAATTCTGAGTGTATGAGGTTTTGTTTTTTTATAAATATGAACTAATAATTTATTATTCCAAAACATACTTCCACTCACACCATAGTTTTACCCTGATTCAAGGGTCCTAACACCAGCTCCTTGACACATTGGTATTGAGAATAGATTCTAGCAATATCTGAGGATTCCACTTCTTGGTTAGAATGCCACAAGCAATGTAGGTAATTATTGTATGCCTTTGCAGTCTGTGGGGGTTCAACTCTGAGAATTTCTGGAGATTTGGTAACCTAAACTACAGATCTGTAAATGCTACAGTTCTTTGAGTCAGGATTAGTCTTTCAGTTCACATCTTCACCACCAGTATCCAACCAATCTTTGTGTTTTGGAATTTAGTTCTATGGCTATCAATATTTGCTTGATCTGGGAATAAAAAGAGTTGTGCTGGTTCTTTTGGGGTTTTATTCCCATCTGTTGTTGGATTTAAGAAGACAGTAGATTGATTTCCAGTCATCAATCATTTTTGTCTATTTCAGAGCCTAGTCTTTGCTTCATCTCACAATGGACATCTGTCAACAGAAATGACATATCTATTGGCAGTGGTATACTGAGAGGAGTTTGAACCCACTTTGACCCCTTCTTTTCTCGTCTGGTTCTTTGGACAGGGGTTTTGCATTTTCCACAATCACCCTGTAGGAGATGGTTTTATTGACTAATGTTAAGACAAAATTTCTTGAGACCCCATTACTCTCGAGTGCCTTCAAGTTGTTTCAGGTCCTTTGTCAAACAACCATTCCAGTTACCTAACTGGTGTATTTGGGTTACATTAAATTTCTCAACACCTATTTGTGGTATGTATAACTTTTACTTGGAGGTTTATATTTCATTGCTGCTAGCCTATACGCATCACTGGTCAGCTTTATCATTCTACATTTGTTTTCATACAGGTTTATCTTCCCCTAGACACTGTCAGTCGTGAAGAGGATAAATCCTTTTCATCAATTCACCTGATCACTATTTTTCACTTCTAGGGCTCATCAGGTGTAGATTTGGATTATTTATTATGTCCAGTGATGGTCTTGAAGGTTTAGTTGTTTGCACTATTCCCTTTAGAGATGTTACATATCAACTGTTTATTAATTGGGATCATTCAGTTTCACAAGGTTTACCCCCAGTGACATGAATCAGATGGGTACAAAGTTGTTCTGTATCACTTATTTTGGGCTGTCTTTGAAGGTAAGGAATCTTTGAGTTATACATCAGATTTGTCACATTTTTTAAAACTTAGCTGCCAAGTGGAACTGCCTGCTGGAGGACATTGTGCAGGCTGGTAAATGGACCCCTCACAATTTTATTTCACTATTTACTTGATCTGGCAGTACCTTCATCTAGGGGTGATTAAGTACCCTATTTTAACTGCTTCTGCTAGATTATACAGAGGGGTGAGTATTTTCATTGCTGAGTTTGTCTCTTTATATGTTAGAGTCTCTGAACTTGTTTTCATAGCATCCCACTCTGTTGAGAGTGTTGCCTGGACAGGCATACTTTTATCAAATCAATTCTGCATTAGCAACTGCTAATTCAATAGGCTTTATCAAGGTTGCAACAAGCTCTGTAAAAAATAAATGTCCCATAAGACCACCTAGAAGCTGACTGGGATGGAATTACTGTGCTATATATGACTACCTCGTATGGGCTGTCATGAGTAAAATTAAAGGAAATCCTGCCCATTTCTGCCAGTCGTTGGATTGAATAAATTGTGGTCAGTTTGTTTTTAAAAATTTAGGGAACTTGGATTATCTATCATACTGTACCTTAGGGCTCCCCAACGTTCATAATCCTCAGATTCTACTAGTGGAGCAAGGGAGTCCTTACTGTGCCAGGTTTCCAGTTGCTGAGATGATGGACAGATAACTTTTCTCAAGAGTGTTAGAGTGAATTTCCTCCAATTTTGAAGAAAAGAGCAAAGTTGGGGTCCTTCTATGTAGTTCCCTGTATGTTTATTCCCAAATTTTGGTAGGAGAGATACAAGCCTACACGGGATCCTGCTTTTAATGTTAGTTCAGATTTGAAATTTTGCTCTCCTTAGGTTGGGAATTACCCTTCTTTTTGATCAATATTATTTCAGTACAATGTTCATGAAAGAGGATCCATTGTTTCTTTTTAATTTCAAATGCAGAGTAGTCCCACTCTGAGTGCTTGGTTGAACACAGATTGTTCCATATCCTTCACATAATTCTAGGAGCAAGTTGAATTAACCTTACCCACACAGTTGAAGAGTGAGGATGAGTCTTCATAATCCCCGACTGGATGAGTCATACTTGTTTTGATTGAGGGAGGCATACTAGATCCTCTCATTCTGAGCCTTGGATGTTGTCTTTCAGACTTTTTCAGGTTGAGGAGAATGTTTGGTTTTATCCACTTCAATGTTGCTTACCTTCTCATTGTCATTTTGGTGACTTGGAACACATTGCTCAGTGGCTACAGGTTGGGATCCTTTCACAAGTGTGTGTGTGTGTGTGTGTAGAGAGAGGGAGAAAGATCCAATTACCCTAGCTGTTAATCAACATAAAATAAATAGACCATAGCCCTTTAATTCCAACTTTGAGCAACGGAATCTTGGCTGTCTGGTTGGGACCTCGCCAGTATTGATGATGGATCATGATAAGTTCTACCCAGAGTACATAAAGTAAGTTCTGAATGAAGAAATACCTGTTTTTGGTGCCAGTCTTTTATTGACACATCCATGATCCATGTAGATTGTTTCCTTAAAGATAATGCCCTAACTAGCTTCTCCACCTTCTCATAATGGAATTCTAACTGTAGTGTGAAAGGATTGTTTTGGAAATTAAATTTTCTTAAATATTTTTTTTTTGTCACACCTACTTCAAATTTGATGCAAATTACAAAACAAAAGAAATAGTTGTGGCTGATGAGCTTTTGTGCAACATGTAACAAAGATTTCTTAAAACTTTTTATATGACTTAGCAAATGTAGTCTTAAATATGTAAAGATATGTTGTTTTTTTAATTATTTAAAAATGCTGAGATGGTTTAGCTTTTAACTACATTTGAGGTTTCATATTTGAAATATTTTTCAATAGTTTTTCAGAATGGAATGAGAAATATACATGTAAAATAAAATACACATTCTTAAAGACTTTATTCAAATGTACAGTGCAACCATAGCAAAATATAGTTTAGTTTGTATCTCTGTTTCAGCTATTTCTAACTGTTTAAATATTTTGTTTCGAAAATAGTCAGCTTAGATTTGAAAATAATTCATTTTTATTTATAAATGTATTCACTGTTATTTGGTTTCAGTCTTCCTAAGATATTTTTTGGTACTCGTACACACAAGCAGATTACTCAGATTGTGAGAGAATTGAAGAAAACAGCATATGGCAACTGCAAGTAAGTTTTCTGCAATTATTTAAGTGGTGATGTTCATAAAAAGATTAATAAAAGAGTGCACCCCATTAATATTTTGAGTATATTGCTAGAAACCAGGTTTTCATACTCATGGTGAGAACAGCACAGATAGTTTTTTGTGTGGCTTTTTTGCCTAATCACAAACAAACAAACAAAAGATTTCTAGCTTATGGTGGTATTATTTTTGAACTTATTATTTATTTAAACTTTATGATTTGCTTTTTCTGTGTGGTGAAATAAAGTATTATATTAATCTTAGGATTTTAATGGGACCAGAAATATGGTGTTTTGCACTTTCAAATACAATATCTTTCCTCCCCTCATAACAGCTTTTCTCAATTAGTGCTACTTTATCTATGTGGAATGTTTATTCACAACTAACCATGATTCTCCCACCTGCCCTCATGTGTTTACATGTGATGTAGCTGGATTGTAGCATACCAATGAGCATGCAACAGTTTTCTATCAACAGGAGTGCAATGCACCTTCCTATTCCCATTGATCCCCTCTATACTTTAGGATATTATCTCTTTTTGAATTCAAATTAATGAATATTGTAGAAAATTTTAGAAAGCTATATACTGTTCCCCTGAGGAGTTCTTAAAGTGATCTTCTTTTCTCTATGTTGGTACATTTATCTTCATCAGCATTATACCTCCATATGTGGTTGCTTTGTTATTGGGATCCACTTAACAGGGACACCCTTTAGTAACATATCAGTTTACCACTATATTTACTTTTTCCTTTTTTGCACCAGTCTGTTTTTGCAGACATTCTTCAGTTAGAGACTGTACACCAACATTGCATGTTCCTGTTACTGTGTTTTCCCATTCAGTGTCCTCTCCTCTACCTGTTTCATCTTCCCATGTTTCATCTGCAAAATGCCAGATTGTCCCATCATTGCCTTTTCAGACTTCAGTATTGTTGGTGACTATTCCACTCCTTGGGTTTATGGCCCTGTGAGGGTTTAGTTGGCCAGATTTTCTCATCTGTAACAGCCTTTCACATCTAATTCTTCAGTTCTCAGGTGTAAGCAAAAGGTATGTTTCTTCATTTTTCCACAACTTTTTTTTCTTCAGTTCCAATTATTTCCCTCTTCCTCAGGATCCACTTTCTTGCCAGCATCTCTCAGAGGTAGTTTTGAATCTCATAGAAATGGTCATTCATTCCAGGTGTTTAGATGACCAAGGTCAACATCTTGAATGCTTTCTTTCATGTCTCCATTTCTCTTGCATCCTTACTTTCTGTTTGTTTTTCTCATGAGGGTAGGCTATTTCAATCCTATGCCTTACCATTTGGTTTAGCAATGGATCAATACATCTGCTGTTATGTATTTACACTTTTTTCCTTAGTATTCATGACTTGTGAGTGCACTTTCACCCATGCATGAATGAATGGTTGCTTTTAACCCATTTCAACAAGCCTCATCCAACCATACAACATCCTTCTTCATGAGACAGCTAATTTGAGGGTGGCTTGTCAAACAGAAATCACATTGTACCCCTACTCAGCACCTTATTTATCTGGGGATGTTTTTCAACCCCTACCTCAGCAGAGCCCAGCCTTTTCCTCTATGTTTGAGGCATATAGAGACAGTGGTTCCCAGAGCCAGGATTTCTCCTTCTCTTCCTGTCTATGAGGCTCTCTCTTTTGTGGACCTGAACTTGCATTGAATCCCTCATCTTTTGGAGTCATGCACACATGTAATCTTCAAGGGATGTTGTATGATCAATGAAACCTTGCCTGGGGATCCCTTGACCAGAAACAAGTCCTTAGCTGACATTTCCTTTCTTTCTCCTCATCCTGATATGCATCTCTTTACCATTTTTCCTGCCATGTACTTCACCAATGGACCACAATTAACTTTGAGTTATGGATTATATGACAAACAAGTGGGTTACAAACAGTTTTCTTGCAAAGCCAAATTTCTATTGTAGTATAGAAGTGTGGAATACTGTGACTGCACATCTTGAATGTTTAATTTTATTCATGCTTAATTCTTTAATACTACTTGTGGC